>NW_026652290.1:79571345-79923488 GCF_009828535.3 Hylobates moloch | reverse complement strand
CTCAGCGTTTGCTTGTCTGTAAAGTATTTTATTTCTCCTTCACTTATGAAGCTTAGTTTGGCGGGATAGGAAATTCTGGGTTGAAAATTCTTTTCTTTAAGAATGTTGAATATCGGCCCCCACTCTCTTCTGGCTTGTAGAGTTTCTGCTGAGAGATCAGCTGTTAGTCTGATGGGCTTCCCTTTGTGGGTAACCCGACCTTTCTCTCTGGCTGCCCTTAACATTTTTTCCTTCATTTCAACTTTGGTGAATCTGACAATTATGTGTCTTGGAGTTGCCCTTCTCGAGGAGTATCTTTGTGGCGTTCTCTGTATTTCCTGAATCTGAATGCTGGCCTGACTTACTAGATTGGGGAAGTTCTCCTGGATAATATCTTGCAGAGTGTTTTCCAACTTGGTTCCATTCTCCCCATCATTTTCAGGTATACCAATCAGACGTAGGTTTGTTCTTTTCACATAGTCCCAAATTTCTTGGAGGCTTTGTTCATTTCTTTTTATTCTTTTTTCTCTAAACTTCCCTTCTCTCTTCATTTCATTCATTTCATCTTCCATCAGCGATACCCTTTCTTCCAGTTGATCGCATCTGCTACGGAGGCTTCTGCAATCTTCGCGTAGTTCTCGAAACTTGGCTTTCAGCTCCATCAGCTCCTTTAAGCCCTTCTCTCCATTGGTTATTCTAGTTATCCATCCTTCTAATTTTTTTTCAAAGTTTTTAACTTCTTTGCTATTGTTTTGAATTTCCTCTCGTAGCTCAGAGTAGTTTGATCGTCTGAAGCCTTCTTCTCTCAACTCATCAAAGTCATCCTCCATCCAGCTTTGTTCCGTTGCTGGTGAGGAACTGCGTTCCTTTGGAGGAGGAGAGGTGCTCTGTTTTTTAGAGTTTCCAGTTTTTTTGCTCTGTTTTTTCCCCATCTTTGTGGTTTTATCTACTTTTTGTCTTTGATGATGGTGATGTACAGATGGGTTTTTGGTGTGGATGTCCTTTCTGTTTGTTAGTTTTCCTTCTACCAGACAGGACCCTCAGCTGCAGGTCTGTTGGAGTTTACTAGAGGTCCACTCCAGACCCTGTTTGGCTGGGTGTCAGCAGCGGTGGCTGCAGAACAGCAGATTTTCGTGAGACCACAAATTCAGCTGTCTGATAGTTCCTCTGAAAGTTTTGTCTCCGAGGAGTACCCGGTTGAATGAGGTGTCAGTCTGTCCCTACTAGGGGGGTGCCTCCCAGTTAGGCTGCTCAGGGGTGAGGGACCCACTTTAGGAGGCAGTCTGTCCGTTCTCAGATCTCCAGCTGCGTGCTGGGAGAACCACTACTCTCTTCAAAGCTGTCAGTCAGACAGGGACATTTAAGTCTGTGGAGGTTCTTGCTGAGTTTTTGTTTGTCTGTGCCCTGCCCCCAGAGGTGGAGCCTACAGAGGCAGGCAGGCCTTCTTGAGCTGTGGTGGGCTCCACCCAGTTCGAGCTTCCTGGCTGCTTTGTTTACCTAAGCAAGCCTGGGCAATGGCGGGTGCCCCTCCCCCAGCCTCACTGCCGCCTTGCAGCTTGATCTCAGACTGCTGTGCTAGCAATCAGTGAGACTCCGTGGGCATAGGACCCTCCGAGCCAGGTGCAGGACAGAATCTCCTAGTGTGCCGTTTTCCAGGCCCGTTGGAAAAGCGCAGTATTAGGATGGGACTGACCCGATATTCCAGGTGCCGTCTGTTTCCCCTTTCTTTGACTAGGAAAGGGAACTCCCTGACCCCTTGCGCTTCCCGAGTGAGGCAATGCTTCGCCCTGCTTTGGCTCGCGCACAGTGTGCTTCACCGACTGTCCTGCACCCACTGTTAGGCACTCCCTAGTGAGATGAAACCGGTACCTCAAGCAGAAATGCAGAAATCACCCGTCTTCTGTGTTGCTGGGGCTGGGAGCTGGAGACCGGAGCTGTTCCTATTTGGCCATCTTGGCTCCACCCTTATTTATTTATTTATTTATTTATTTATTTATTTATTTTGGAGATGGAGTTTACCTCTGTTGCCCAGGCTGGAGTGCAGTGGCATGATATCGGCTCACTGCAAGCTCCACCTCCCAGGTTCACGCCATTCTCCTGCCTCAGCCTCCCGAGTAGCTGGGACTACAGGCACCTGCCACCACGCCCGGCTAATTTTTTGTATTTTTAGTAGAGGCGGGGTTTCACCGTGTTAGCCAGGATGGTCTCGATCTTCTGACCTTGTGATCCGCCCACCTCAGTCTCCCGAAGCGTTGGGATTACAGGCATGAGGCACGCTTTTTTATTTTATTTAAAATTTACATATCATTCAATTTCATGGTTGTACTATATTTAACTGGTTCCCTATTGATAGACATTTAAGTTGCTCCCAGTCTTTTGCTATTACAAGCAGTGCAATAATGAATTATCTGATATTTAAGCAACTGTAAATGTGCTTCTAGAATTCTTACTGTAGAAACAGCATTTCACATGCAAATCAAAACCACAATGAGATACCATCTGATGCCAGTTAGAACATTAAAAAGTCAGGAAACAACAGATGTGGGTGAGGATGTGGAGAAACAGGAGTGCTTTTACACTGTTGGTAGGAGTGTAAATTATTTCAATCACTGTGGAAGACAGTGTGGTGATTCCGCAAGGATCTAGAACCAGAAATACCATTTGACCTAGTAATCCTATTACTGGGTATATACCCAAAGGATTATAAATCATGCTACTATAAAGACACATGCACACATATGATTATTGCAGCACTATTTACAATAGCAAAGACTTGGACCCAACCCAAATGCCCATCAATGACAGACTGGATAAAGAAAATGTGGTACATATACACCATAGAATACTATGCACCCATAAAAAAGAATGAGTTCACGTCCTTTGCAGGGACATGGATGAAGCTGAAACCACCATTCTCAGCAAACTAACACAGGAACAGAAAACCAGACACTGCGTGTTCTCGCTTGTAAGTGGAAGTTGAACAATGAGAACACATGCACACAGGGAGGGGAACATCACACACCAGGGCCCATTGGGGGTTGGGCAGCAAGGAGAGGGAGAGCATTAGGACAAATACCTAATGCATGCAGGGTTTAATACCTAGATGATGGGTTGATAGGTGCAGCAAACCACCAGGCCACATGTATACCTATGTAACAAACCTGCACATTCTGCACATGAATCCCAGTACTTAAAGTAAAATAAAAAAAAAAAGAAACAAACAAAAAAAGAAACAGTATGTCACATGCACCCACAATTCTTTACAGTTTTGTTTTTTAATTATTTTATTTTGAGATAATTATAGATTCACATGCAGTTTTATGAAATAATACCCTTTACCCAGTTTTCCCTAACTGGGTGCAAAACTATGTATAATAATAGCACAACTAGGAAATTAATGTTGATACAACTCACTAAACTCATTCAGATTTTACCAGTTTTCCATGTGTGTATTAAGTTCTATGCAGTTTTATCACCTACAGAGTCTGTAGTATCCATCACCACAGTCAAGATAGAACAGTTCCATCATCACAAGGATCCCTTTTCCTGGCCTTTTGTAACCACACCTACCTTCCCCCCTGGCTACTGCCTCCACTCCACCCCTACCCCATCCCTAACCTTTGGTAACCTTAGAACTTTGGCAATCTGTCCTAATTCTCTGTACTTTTGTCTTTTCAAGAATCTTATGTAAACGGAATCATATCATACAGTATATGATACCTCCTGGAATTTGATTTCTAAAAATCAGCATAATCCCCTTGAGATTCATCTAGATTGTTGCATGTATCAATAGTTTTCTCCTTTTTATTGCTTCTTAGTATTTCATGATACAGATGTACCACAGTTTTTTTAACCGTTCACTCATCGAAGGATATCTGGGGTTCTTCCAGTTGTTGGCTCTTAGGAATAAAGTTGCTATGAACATTTATATAGAGGTTTTTGGGTAAACATAAAACATTTCATTTTCCTGGGATAAACACTCAAGGGTACAGTCACTGGCTCATATGGTAATTGCATGTTTAGTTTTATAAGATATTATCAAACTTTTCCAGAATGGCTATACCATTTTATAATCCTACCCACGATGGATGAGTGATTTGCATCCGTGCCCACATGTGGTGTTGTCACTATTTTATATTTTAGTTTTTCTGATGTATGTGCGTGGCTTTTAAAATTTCTAACCACATTCTTCCAGTCTCTGGCTTTAAATGCAGGACTTCCTCAATAACAATAACAGTTGCCCTTTATTGAGCTTATGCCATATTTCAGACACTGTTCCAGGTATTTTATATATACTGTCTTATTTAATTTCACTTATTCCTCAGTATAAGCCTGGGAAGTACAATCCGGCTGTTCATCACAGGCTTAGTCATTTCTGAAATGGTTGGTGGGCTTTAAATCATTTGCCTCTCAGTGTATCTTTTTCTACCTCCCTTCTCTTCTCTCAGCTTACTGTTTTGTCCTCTCCTTAGGGAGAAAGGAACCGGGGATATTCAGGACTTTACTCTTGACTTTAAGACAAGTGCCAGATGGATGGGAACAGGCCGGAGAGCCAAGGGGCCAGAGTGTAGAAGTGATTGATGGGCTTCTGGTGCCCCCCCACTTCCTGGTTCATAGCTACGGACTAACCAGCAAAGCTGGTGGGCTGGGGAGGAGGACCGGGAAGGAGGGAGAAAGGCTATTCTTCCCTGGTTGCCATCTACATGCTCAAGCCCTGAATTAAAAATACCTATGGTCCTTCATGTGAGACAGGGTCCTGCTCACTTGCCCATGATCATCCTGTGGCAAATGAAAACCCTTGACTGCCCCCAGTACATGAGTTGAATCCAGGCCCACACCCTAGAGCAGCAGGGAAGGAAAAATGCACAGCTGACAGCTGCAAAGTCCCAACGAAAGCTTAGGGGTAAAACTGGAAGCAACTCTAGTCTCTGAGCTAACAAAAAGCCTGGAAACAAATTTGGGTAAATAGTACTGCAATCAATTAAAATTAATAAACATTTTCCTGCACCTTCTGTATGCAAAGGCCTTTCACAGCATGTTTGAGCTGGAGGGGACCGTAGGGCCATCTCCATTTTCTCCATTTTGCAAATGAAGAAACAGAGTCCATCTGCGAAGGGACCAAAACTAGGGATGGGATACTTGTATTTACCCCAAATCTTATCTTTTCCAGGCCATTTCATCAAACTGTAAGATTGTTCTTGTTTTATTTTAGTTTTGGGACAAGGAAACTAAGACTCAGTGAGTATAAGGAACTTGTCTACAGTCTCCCAGCAAATTAGCAGCGCCACCAGCCACCAGCATTTGAAAGGAGTCCCCAACCCTGATCTGCTTCTTACAGATGCATCCATGCTACAATAACAACAACAGTAACAAACAATAGAAGGAGGTGCTGTATCAAGACCTCAGGTCTCCTGTTAACTTGTTGGGTACTCCTTTGGACTTGGCTTCTTTATTTGGGAAATAGAAAAGATGGAGATAGCCCTTCCAGCTCAAAAACATTGTGGGGCGGGGACTTAATTAAAGAAGGTATTACCTGTTGATTATCCAGTGAGGACATCTACAGTGTGCAGCTCCCAAACAGTGGAGACCATCATGATGTGCCTCTGAATTCTGGAAGCCCCACGAGGGCAGGTGGCCTAATAAAAGTACAGGGAGATACATTTTGAGGATGTTCGGGTTCTTTTCTCATCTAGGGTGTTCATTTGTTAGGCTAGGAAACTAAAGACAGCTTAAAACCCTAAGCTTCTAAAGCGCCTGGTTTCCCACCTGCTGCCAACACTGATTTTATTTCCCATGTGCTCTGTACCCAGCTCTTCATTCGGTTCTGCATCAGCCCCACAGCTGCACACGTGCATACGTTCAGGCCCCAGACTTAGACACTTTTGGTTCCTGTAAGTAGCTTTGACAGAGCTCAGCGGTATTCCTTGGGTAGAAGCTGTTTTCTTTTAAAAAACAGATGTTGATGACAATAAAGTCTAAAGAGAAGACTGCAATGTAAGGGAATTTTAAAATCACTTCTATTTAGAGGAATTCACAGGACATGTTTTAAGAAAATACACCCTCCCACATTATTATATTACTAGTTTCATTGATGAAAAGGCTCAGCTACATTTGGCTTAACATCCTTAATACAAAGGGGCACCTCAAAACACATTTCCAGGCCAAAAATGGTGTAGATTTCTTGTCCTTTTCAATTAGACCTTACTTTCTATCAATGGGGTTCCCTTGTTACCTCTTTTTCCTTTTTTTAAATTTTATTTGACTTTAAGTTCTGGGATACATTTGCAGAATGTGCAGGTTTGTTACACAGGTATACATGTGCCATAGTGGTTTGCAGCACCTATCAACCCATCCTCCAGGTTTTAAGCCCCACATGCATTAGGTATTCGTCCTAATGCTCTCCCTCCCCTTGACCCCACTCCCCGACAGGCCCTGGTTGTTTGATGTTTCCCTCCCTGTGTCCATGTGTTCTCATTGTTCGACTCCCACTTATGAGTGAGAACACATGGTGTTTGGTTTTCTGTTCCTGTGTTAGTTTGCTGAGAATGATGGCTTCCAGCTTCACTCATGTCCCTGCAAAGGACATGAAACATGAACTCTTTCTTGTTTATGACTGCATAGTATTCCATAGTGTAAATGTGCCACATTTTCTTTATCCAGTCTGTCATTGGTGGGCATTTGGGTTGGGCCAAGTCTTTGCTATTGTAAATAGTGCTGCAATAGACATACGTGTGCATGTGTCTTTATAGTAGAATGATTTAAAATCCTTTGGGTATATACCAGTAATAGGATTGCTGGATCAAATGGTACTTCTGGTTCTAGATCCTTGAGGAATCACCACCCTCTTTTTCCTTTTTCAAAATTAAGAAAAGCAAGTAGTTTTTCACTTATGAGAAAATAAAAAAAGAAACAGAAAACAAGGATTTTATTTGGATATTTAACTATTTTAAAAAAATAGAAAACATATTAATATGATTTAAAGCTCCAAAAAGTCAGAAAGATAATCAGCAAAAACTCCCCCTTCCACCCCACTCCACAGACACAAAGTTCCCCTCCCCAGAGGCAATCAGTTTCTTTACCCTTCCAGAGGTACGTGGTGCATAAGCAAACACACATTCCCGCCCATTATTTTTTCCTTTTACCTATTATATCACACACACTATCTGTTGTTTTTTTATTTAGCAATATATCCTGGGGTAATTCTCCTTCATTATATGAAGAGTTTTCTTTTCAGCTGTGTAATATTTTGTTGCAATTTATTTAGTAAGTCCCCTACTGATAGCTATTTGGGTTGTTCCCAATCTGTTGCGATTACCAAAAGGCTTCAGAACTACCTTGTATATGCATATCCTTACATATGCTCAGATAGCCTTACAAGAAATTCCTTGAAACAGAAGTTTAGAGTCTACAAAATTAGCCGGACGTGTTGGCACATACCTGTAATCCCAGCTACTCAGGAGGCTGAGGCAGAAGAATCTCTTGAACCTTGGAGGCGGAGGCGGAGGCTGCGGTGAGCTGAGATCACAACATTGCACTCCAGCCTGGGCAACAAGAGTGAAACTCTGTCTCAAAAAAAAAATAGAAGTTTAGAGTCAAAGATAGGAGCATTTGTAACAGTGATGATGAATTAGACTTTCATTTTATTTTATTTTATTTTATTTATTTATTTATTTATTTTTGGACAGAGTCCTGCTCTGTCACCCAGGCTGGAGTGCAGTGGCATGATCTCGGCTCACTGCAACCTCCGCCTCCCAGGTTCAAGTGATCCTCCCACCTAGCCTCCCAAGTAGCTGGGATTACAGGCACGCATCCCCATACCTGGCTAATTTTTGTGTTTTTTGTAGAGACGGGGTTTTGCCATGTTGCCCAGGCTAGTCTTAAATTCCTGGGCTCAAGCAATCCGCTGCCCCGGCCTCCCAAAGTGTTGGGGTTACAGGTGTGAGCCACTGCGCCTGGCCTACACTTTCATCTTAAAATCACCTATAACCCCTTCTTCAGTGTTAGTCATACTAACATTTTAATGTATAATTTTCCAAAAACACTCATTTAACAAACATATACCAAGTCCCGAGGGGCTATGTGTTCTAGTAGGCCCTGAACACAATAGCACTGCACAAAGCTGGTTTCTAGAACAGAGGGAGAGGCACCCAGTAGACGAGAGAAACTGTTATGAGTTGCTCCACGTCACTTAGGTGTGAAATTGTCTCCGTAAATCCCATCAAATCTGGATCTCACCCCTCCCTTGCCAAAGTCTGCACTAAGTTCAACATTAGCTGCCAGGGTCGTTTCCTTTCCCATAGATTGTACCAAAATCCTGGGGTTTTTGTGGCCAGAAAATTGGAAGCAGCGCTCACATCCTCAGCCCACTGCTGTCACAGTTTCTGGGGTTATCCTTGGTGGATCTGCTCCCTGGGGGGCTGGAGAAAGCTTGCTCAAAGCCCTCTTCTGTTCTATTAACCCCCAGGGGGGTTCCCACCATGGAGACATCTGCTTTGCACCCTCAGAGGAAATCCCTGCTCCCACTGAATTCTGCACCCAGGAGTTTACTCAGTTTCCTGGTGCAGTATTCTTTTTAAAAACACCAGCTTCCACTCCTTCCTTCCCTTGCCCAGTGCTAGCCCCTGCCCCAGAAACTCACCAATACCTGGGAGATATGACCCTCCCAAAGAGCCTAGACTGGTTAGACCACAAAGGTTCAGCTGCTTTGAGAACTGGGAGAGGGGAAATCACATTCTCCTTCCTGGGGTTTCTGTATCCATGGGAATAAGGTAAAAAATATCTAAGTAATTGATCCCACTACATAAAGGAGTAAATAAAAATACAATGACAAGCTCTGGTAAGCCTTGTTTTGTTTACTGCTGTATTCTCTGCACCTAGAATAATGCCTGACACATAGTAGATGCTCAAGAAATGTTGGCTAAAAGTATGATGCGTGAGGAGAAAAAAGAATGGGGGAATGCCTAAGGGAGAACATTGGAGCTAGTGGATGACTGCTTTAGAGTGGGTGGTCAGAGATGGTTTTTCTGAGGAGGTGACATCTCGATGGGTTTTTGAGGATCAGAAGGAATCAGCTCTGTGAACTGTACTGGGAGGAGCCATCCGGGTAGAGCAGAGCGTGGAGGGCTTTGGAACTGGAAGAGAGCTTGAGGTGAAGTGAACCCAGAAAGAAGCTTTGGACAAAGGCAGCAAGTTGTGTGGGACCTTGCAGGATGTGTGAAGGCACGTGTAGAACACATGCTAACTGCGACGCAAAAACTATCAATGACTTTAAGCAGGGGAATAAAATGATTTCTTTTTAAAACTTCTTTACATTTTTAAAGGATCTTCCTGGCAGCTGGCTAACAGTAGATTTGAGCAGACCAGCGGGTAAATCAGATCTGTAGAGAAGTTACTGCAATTGTCACTGAGATGACATGGCTGGAACTGGGGGTAGTGCTCAGGAACATGGAAAAGTGTGGGTACATTTGAGATAAATTTGGAGGCAGACAAAACTCAATTATGGATCCAAGGTGGGAGATGCGAATAAGAGGGAAACTATAAGAATTATTCCCAGGCTTTTCCCTCAGAAGAATTGCAAACTGGGCATCACCGGGATGCGAAGTGAGGGTGGGGCAGGCTGAGGAATGTGAGCTGGGGAGTTTGTGATCATTGTCTACATAATGCTGGTGTGGTGTTAAGAAGGGGGGAGAGTCAGACAGCAAGGTACTAGGACTGCCTGTGCCAGGGCAACTGTGGGATGATGGGCAGGTTACCCAAACTCTGTGCCCCAGGTTCCTCATCTGGAAGGAAATAATAATAGTTCCTTTCTAAGTTTTTATAAGGATCAATGGAGATAATCTATGTAAAATGCTTACAATAGTGTCTGTCACATAGTAAAGTATCCAATACAATTTAGCTCTTTTTCTCTACTTCTATACTGGCATTTAAGATGGATGTACAGTGTTCCATTTTATGAATCAAATATTTATCCAAATCCCCATTTGTATTCTTTTCAGTGTTGCAGCTTATTAATAGTAGCATGGTGTTAAAAGCACAGACTTAGGGGCTAAACTCCCTGGGTTCAAATCCTGACCCAAGCACTAACTAGATGTATAACCTTGGGCAAGTTAACTAAGCTCTTGGTGCCTCAGTTTCCTAATCCCTAAAATGAAGATAATAACAATAGCACCTAATAGTACAATCTCAGAAGAGATTCTATTCCAATTAAATCATTACACTCATATATTACACTCGTTAAATTAAATGAGTATAAAGGTCTAGCTCTTTTAGAACAATGCGTTAGAACTTGAAAATATTAAACATCGTGTAAGCATTAGCTTTTATCATTATGTGCCAGCTACTCTTTTACATGTGTTATGTGTATTTCCTCATCTAATATTTATAATACCCATATGAAATAGGTATAACTATTATGCTGATGCTATCAATCAGAAGACTGTGGTGCAGAGATTTAAGCCTAGACTCCAGAACCCCTTGCTTTAACAATTACTATTTACCGCATATCATTGTATACGTATTTTTGCTCATCACATGACTCTTTAGGATAAATTCCAAGAAATGGAATTTCATAATTTAAAAAACCCTATTTTAAGGCCTTTGGTGCATATTAACAAATTACTTCCCAGAGTTTGTAGCAATTTACAATCCCTTGAAAGCAATATAATAGCTATGCTTTCTCACAGGATTGCCTTCTTTATAGTTAAGTAATTCTTATTAATATTGCAATACCAGTTCTCTTTTGGTTAATATTTGCATAATATATAGTTCTTCCATTTCTTAATTTTAATCTTTCTGTGTCTTTATTTTTTAGATTTACATCTCGTAATCTATGTGTATCTAGATTTTGGCTTTTTATCCATCTGAATACTCTATCATAAAAAGAAAGCTTAATTCATTTACTTTCACTGTGATTACCAACATAGTGGGACTTTTGTCCTGATATATAATTTTGCATTTTTAATTTCCCATACTTCTTTCTTTTCCTTTCCATCTTTTTAGTCCTCTAATGGATCCATTGAGTTTTCTTTATTTCTCCCTTGGTTTCCTGGATTAGTTTGAAATTGTATATTCTATTTCTATTTTTTAAGCGATTGCTCTTACATTTTTAATATGCTTATTTAACTTAACAAATTCTGTCTTCGTCCCAAGCAAGATTGGCATCTTTATGTGCATTAATTGCAAATGATCTGTCCTTCACTCATCTATGATAATATTGCTAATAGACTAACTTTATTAATACATTTCTCTCTCTCCAATTATTCTTTAACAAATATTCACACAGGACTTCTGGCTATGGCCTAATGA
Source organism: Hylobates moloch (assembly GCF_009828535.3). NCBI lineage: Eukaryota > Metazoa > Chordata > Mammalia > Primates > Hylobatidae > Hylobates > Hylobates moloch. Next base: position 79,912,205 of record NW_026652290.1, on the reverse strand, counting down.
GGAAACTGGCAACCTCTCTTCCCATAAAACCAACTATGAAGCCAGACAAAATTGATAAAAATAACCTTTTCAGTATTTTGGAAACTGATCAAAGGCAGACCACCTGAGAAGCTTTTATGCTTGAAAAACTGCTGAACTTTGGATACAGACAGTGGGACTCTGTAACGTCTTAGCCTGGCGCTGCTTCTCTCCCCAACTTAGCTGATGTGAAGTTTGCCAGGTCTGGGAAGGTCAAGAATACTGGCAGCTTCTCTGCCAGGATTGTAGGGAATTCACCAGATTTGGAGCAGTGGGCAAAGCCCGTAACCAGAGGCATTGTTGGTGAAGTGACCATGCCAGCCGCAGGTAAGTGGGTGGGGACAGTGGTCTACTAGCCTGAGGTTGTGTGGTTGGGGCCAGGGTATTCCTAGCTGAGGCTGTGGGTATACACAGCAGGGAATGAAGAGGGCTCAGAATCCCACTTTGAATTCCCACTCAGAATTCCATTGTCATGTCTCCCTAGTATCTTCCAATCTGGGTTAGTTCTTCAGTCTTTTTTTCTTTTCATGGTCTTGACACACTTTTTTTTTCTTTTTGAGGCAAAGTCTCGCTCTGTCACCCAGATTGGAGTGCAGTGGTGCAATCTCGGCTCACTGCAACCTCCGCCTCCTGGGTTCAAGCAATTCTCGTGCCTCAGTGTCCTGAGTAGTTGGGATTACAGGTGGGCGCTGCCAGGTGGACTAATTTTTGTATTTTCAGTAAAGATGGGGTTTCAATATATTGGCCAGGCTGGTCTCGAACTCCTGACCTCAAGCGATCCACACTGGTCTCGGCCTCCCAAAGTGCCAGGATCACAGGCATGAGCCACCACACCTGGCAGGTCTTGGCACTTTTGAGGAGCACTATTGAGCAATTTGTAGAATGAATGCTCCTCAACTTGGAATCAGACAAGGATAACTATTAGGAATGTGCTAGAGAATGTATAGGAAATGATGGATAGAAAGAGTAAAGAATTACATGGGAGTATTTCAGAAAAGAAATGGAAGCACTACTATAAAACCCAATGAAAATTCTAGAACTGAAAAATAGAATACCTGAAATCATGTCTTCGGATGGGATTCATAGCAGCTGGGACATTGGGGTATTCAGAATGAAGGACCTGTGAACTTGGAGATGGAGTAAACTAAATTATTCAAACTGAAGCAGAATGAAAACAAAAATATTTTTTTAAATGAACAAACTGTCAGTGACATGTGGAATAATATCAAGTATTTGACATATGTAATTGAAGTCACAGAAGACAGAACATGACAGAAATAAAATGAAAACAAAAATGATGGCCGAATATTTCTTAAACTTGATGAAAAACATCAATACACAGATCCAAGAAGTTTGACAAATCCCAAATGGGATAAATACAGACACCTAGGCACATCATGGTCAAATTGCTCAAAAAGATATGAAGAAAATATTAAAAGAAACCAGAGGGAAAAAAGCAAAATTATATACAAGGTGACAAGTATTTGTATTGCTGCTGGTTTTTAAAATTAGAAACAACAGAAGCCAGAAGACATTTGAAAAGCATCTCTAAAGTGCTGAAAGAAAAAAACCTTCGACCTTAAATCTTGAAATGATATATCCTTAAAAAATTAAGAAGGTCAGGTGCAGTGGCTCACACCTGTAAACCCAGCACTTTGGGAGGTTGAGGTGGGCAGATGACCTGAGGTCAGGAGTTTGAGACCAGCCTGGCCAATGTGGTGAAACCTGGTCTCTACAAAAAATACAGAAATTTACCAGTGTGGTGCCACACACCTGTAATCTCAGCTGCTTGGGAGGCTGAAGCATGAGAATCGCTTGAACCCGGTAGGTGGAGGTTGCAGTGAGCCGAGATTGTGCCACTGCACTCCAGCCTGGGCAACAGAGTGAGACTTCGTCTCAAAAACAAAAAACAAAAAACAAAAAACAACAACAACAAAAAAATTAAGGTGAAATGAAGACATTTTCAGATAAATGTTGAAAGAATTTATAGTCAGTAGACCTTCACTACAAGAAGTGCTAGGCTGGGTGTGGTGGCTCACGCCTGTAATCCCAGCACTTTGGGAGGCCGAGGCGGGTGGATCACGAGGTCAGGAGATCGAGACCATCCTGGCTAACACAGTGAAACCCTGTCTCTACTAAAAATACAAAAAATTAGCTGGGCCTGGTGGCAGGCGCCTGTAGTCCCAGCTACTCGGGAGGCTGAGGCAGGAGAATGGCGCGGACCCGGGAGGCAGAGCTTGCAGTAAGCCGAGATCACGCCACTGCACTCCGGCCTGGGCAACAGAGCGAGACTCCGTCTCAAAAAAAAAAAAAAAAAAAGAAGTGCTAAAGCGAGTTCCTCAAACCAAAGGGACACTATACCAGATAGAAACACATGCGACCAGGAAGAAATAAAGAGTTCCAGAAATAGTAAGCATGGGGGTAAATAGAAAAGGCTTTTTTCTCTTTCCTTAATTTTCTGAATGTGCAATTGATAATTTAAAGCAAATGAATGATAACAATATACCATGGGGTTTATAACATATGTAAAGTAAAATATGTAATCATAATACTACAAAGTACAGTAGGAGCTAAAGGAAGTATATTGTTGTACAGTTTTTATTACATGTGAAGTAGCATAATATTAATAAATTGTGGTCTGTAAAAAACTAAAGTTGCATATTGCAATCTCTAGAGTAAGAGCTACAGATAAAAAAGAGGCATAACTAAAAATCCAATGGAGGAGATAAAATAAAATACTAAGAAATAACACAAAGAAAATCAGAAAAGAAGAAAAAATGAACAAAAACGGGGAAATACATAGGAAACAAATAACATGATGGTAGATGTAATCTAAGATAATTATTTATCAATAATTACATACATGCAAAGAAGCTAAGCACTTAAATTAAAACCTCAGTGCCTTGAGCACATATCTGGTTCTAATAACTTCATGGTCAGTTTGATTTTTAGTTGCCTTTTACTTCTCTGATTTTAGCTTTCTTTTTCTACTTTCTGGTACTTGTGGATTTCCTTTGCATATTTTTGAGATAGGTGGAATATGAATTGTTTTAAAATAAATAAATATATATAATATTTACATAATTATATATACATATATGTATACATACACACACACATATATATATAGATATATAAAAATCACGGCTCACTGCAGCCTCGATCTCCCCAGGCTCAAGCGATCCCCCCACCTCAGCTTTCTGAGTAGCTGAAACTACAGGCACATGCTACCACACCCAGCTAATTTTTGTATTTTTAGTGGAGATGAGGTTTTGCCACGTTTCCCAGGCTGGTCTCGAACCCCATGGCTCAATCAGTCTGCCTGCCTCAGCCTCCCAAAGTGCTGGGATTATAGGCATAAGCCATAGTGCCTGGCTTTTAAATATATATTTAAAGCATAACTTCCCTGTGTTTGGAGGTAGGGTAGGAATCTGGGAGCTTCCCGCAACAGTTCAGTCTATGATATTGACAGCTTTATTTAAAAAATGTAAATAATGAATCCCTGCTGAATTTATTCCGTCTTAAGCTAATAATAAGTTTCTAACTTTATTTCAAAAATGATTGGCTCATTGCCCTCATTTGTTAAATAACCTAGCCTTCCTCCACTGATTATAAACATTTGGGTGCATTGCTGTATTTCTGCTCTGTCACCATGCTTCTCTGTTTTTGCATCAGTAGTACAGTCTTACAATTATTTCAGCTTTCCATTATTTCATTCAGTCTTAGTGTCTGGTAGGTAAAAGCCCGTATCATCACCCCTATTCCAAACGTCTTGGCTATTCTACTTAGATGAACTATAGGATAATTTTGTCAAGTTAAAACATTTTCTGTTTGGATTTTATTTGGGATAATGTTAAAGATGTAGTATTACTTGGGGGAAGAATTGGTATCTAAGTGGTCTTAGATTTTCCCACCCAGAAAAACGACATGCTTTTTCATTTATTCAAGGCATGAATGTCTCTCAATAAAGTTTTGCAGTTTTCTTCGTGCAGGTTCTGTCCATTTTTTCATAAGGGTATTCCTCCATCCCTCTTCAGTAACTGTGTTTTGCTGAGTAAGATCTCTTTATCATATATGTAAGTCTTGAAGCTATTCTCTTATATTTCCCTTTGGAAACCTTATTGTTTTATCTTTCATATTTAAGTCTGTGATCCATCTCACGTTAATTTCTGTGCATTGTAGGAGGCAGTGGTTCACATTTAGGTTTTTTGCCCTATGTGGATATCTCAAGTTTCTTGACCTTGTGTTTAATGAATAGAGTATTAAAAAGGTTTTTCTTTTTAAACATTCACTAACATGGTAAGGCATTAAAATTCTTTTTCTTTATTTTTACTTAACTGCTTTGTTTTGTTTTGTTTTTTTGAGATGGAGTCTCTGTCGCCCAGGCTGGAGTAAAATGGTGCAATCTCAGCTCACTGCAACCTCCATCTCCCTGGTTCAAGCAATTCCCATGACTCAGCCTCCCGAGTAGCTGAGATTACAGGCACCCACCACCACGCCCGGCTAATTTTTTTGTATTTTTAGGAGAGACGGGGTTTCACCATGTTGGCCAGACTGGTCTCGAACTCCTGACCTCAGGCAATCTGCCCACCTCGGCCTCCCAAAGTGCTGGAATTACAGGTGTGAGCCACAGTGCCCGGCCTATTTAACTATTTTTATTGAGGCATAACATACAATAAACTGTGCAGGGGTACTGATCTTATGTTTTCATCTTGGTGAATTTTTGCATCTGTATAATCAGGTCAAGATATGGCTCTTTCCAGTACCCCAAAAGTCCCCCTCATCCCACTTCCACCCACATCAACCCCTGAGCTAACTACTGTGTATTTCTATCAACAGGGAATAGGTTAGCCTGCTTATGACCTTCATATCAATCAAATCATGCACTATGCACTTTAGTGTCTGGATTCTTCCATTTAATATAATATCTTAAGGTTCACCTACTTTGTTGCTCTTATCAGTACTTTGTACCTTTTATTGTTTTGTAGTATTCTATTGTATATGTTTGTGGGTGCATATGTGTATATATATTTGTGTGTACACACGCACACAAATATTTATGTACACACACCTATATTCCATGACTGACGTATCCATTCTCCTGTTGATGGGTCTGTGGGTTGTTTCTAGTTTTTTGCTATCACAAATAAAGCTACTATGAACATTCTTGTGCATGTTTTTTTGTGCACATATGTGCAGCTTGTTGTTGGGTGAACACAATGGGTGAATTTGCTGGGTCACAGGGTATGCACCTGTTGACTTTAATAGATGCTACCAAATGACATTCAAAAGTGGTTATGACATTTTACATCCCCACCATCAATAATTGAAAGGTCCAGTTGCTTCCTATCCTCACTAGTATTCGGTAGTGTCAGGCTTTTAAATTTTAGTTATTCTGATGGGTGTGTAGTGGCATCTCATTATGGCTTTGGTTTGCATTTACTTGATGAGTAGTATAATGTGCAGTATTTTTTCACATGCTTGTTAGCCATTTGGATATTCTCTCTTTTTAAGTGAAATATTTTTACACATTTTAAAATTGGTTTGTCTTCTCATTGATTTGTAGGAGTTGTTCATATATTTCATATATGAGTCCTTTTTCTTACCTGTACAAAGATATTTGTCTGGGACTTGCTTTTTTATTCTCTTAATGATTTCTGTTGATGAACAGAAGTCTTCAATTTTAGTGAAGTTCAATTAATCAGGGTTTTTTTTTTTTTTTTTTTTTAAATTTAGGGCTACTGATTTATTGTGTCCTAAGAAATCTTGGCTTCCTCCAAGGTCTTGAAGCTATTCTCTTATATTTCCCTTTGGAAACCTTATTGTTTTATCTTTCATATTTAAGTCTGTGATCCATCTCATGTTAATTTCTGTGCATTGTAGGAGGCAGTGGTTCACATTTAGTTTTTTTGCCCTATGTGGATATCTCAAGTTTCAGCACCAGCTGTTGAAAAGATAATTCTTTCCTCCACTGAATGACATTGTTATTGTCTTTGTGAATCAGGTGAGCATATATGTGAGTCTATTTCTGCACTGCATTTTATAACACTGATCTACTTATCTATCCTTTCACCAATACCATGCTGCCTTAGTTGCTATAGCTTTGTCATTTTGTAAGACTCAGCATTTTTCTACTGTAAATTCTCCAATTTTGTTCTTCAAGGCTGTCTTAGCAATTCTAGGTCTCTTGCATTTCCTTGTAAAATTCAGAACCAACTTGTCAATTTCAACAACCATAAACTTTCTGGGATTTTGATTTTATTGAACTTATATATCAGTTCAGGAAGAATTAATCTCTTAACGATATTGAGTCATCCAATCTGTGAACATGTGTGTCTCTCATTTATTTCTTTTTAAATTTCTCCCAGTAATTTTGCTGTTATTGCTGTTTTTTCAATATACAAGTCTTGCACATATTTTGTTAACTTTATTCTCAAGTATTTCATAAACACATATTTTTATAAATATGTACATAAATATTATATATATGTATACATATATGTAAAAAAATATATATATTTAGAGACAGGGTCTCACTCTGTCACCCAGTCTAGAGTGCAGTATAACCATAGCTTGCTGTAATCTTGAACTCCTCAGCTCAAGCCATTCTCTCACCTCAATCTCCCAAATAGCTGGGACTACCAGCATACCTAGCTATTTTTTTCTTTCTTTTTTTTTTTTTTTTTTTGTAGACAGGGTTTCACTATGCTACTCATGCTGGTCTTGAACTCCTGGCCTGAAATGTGTTCCTCCTGCCTTGACCTCCCAAAGTGCTAGGATGACAGGCATGAGCCACTGGGCCCGGCCTATTTTATATATTTTGAATCCATTATAATGGTATAGACCTTTAAAATTTTTCCTTGCCAATTGTTTGTGGCTATTTTATAGAAATGCAATTTTATAGATTGAGTTTGTATTAGTGTACTTATTAGTTCTAATAGTTTGTAATAGATTTTTTGGAATTTCTACAACAAAATTAGGGCATCTGCAAATAAAGACAGTTTTACTTCTTCCTTTCTACTTTTTATGGTCTCTTATTTATTTTTCTTCAGAAAGGACTTCCAAATATTCTCTCTGTAGCCTGATGGTCCTAATTGAAGTCATATGTAAAATGGCTATAAAAGTGCCAGGACAAGGAAGGCTTCTTTGGAAAGAATATTGGATAATTTAATTGAAGCAATGATCTGAATATGATTTCTCACTGAATGCCCCTGTCGATAGAAAATGTTTACACACAAAAATGTATGTAATGTACATGCATAATAAATAGGTATATCAACAACCACATGGTGAATCACCTTCACAGCAAATGAAAAAAAAAAACACAAAAAACCAACAACTTTGCCTGAAGGAAAATTCTTGTGGAGTTACCACAAAATGCTCAAAAGCTTGAATGCAGAGGTCTTAAAACAAACTTTGCTTCTATCAAACTTTGCCTCTTTATGTCTCAGGACTTTTTAGAAAGGAATTTTCCCTGTATTTATCCACATAAACACACAAGATAAGGGCAGGAGTTCTGTCTTCTATTTCTAAGTTGCACCTTGCCAATTAGGTGTTCCATGGACGTTCCTTGAATGAGTGAATGCATGAATAAATGAAAAGAATGAATGAGTGGATGAGAGAGCTCAGCCCTAATCTCCAGTTCTCTTTGATAACTCACCCTATTGGACTTAGAATTTATTTGCTATTTTCCATATGCTGTTCAGATAATCTGGTTTCCCATTTACAACTCGATTCCATTAAACGAATGTTTCCAGCTGTAGTAACCTGTTTTCAAAGACTGCGCAACAATCTCTTTGCCCCCACTTGCCACATCTACCCTATTTCTCAGAGGTTACTCCTGGTAATAGTCAAACAGAGAATTAGAAAAAGTAGATTGGACAGAATTTGACTTTTTTTTTTTGAGACGGAGTTTCGCTCTTGTTACCCAGGCTGGAGTGCAATGGCGCAATCTTGGCTCACTGCAACCTCTGCCTTCTAGGTGCAAGTGATTCTCCTACCTCAGCCTCCCGAGTAGCTGGGATTACAGGCACCCATCACCATGCCCAGCTAAATTTTTGTAGTTTTCTTTAGTAGAGACAGGGTTTCACCATATTGGCCAGTCTAGTCTCGAACTCCTGACCTCAGGCGATCTACCCACCTCGGCCTCCCAAAGTGCTGGGATTACAGACGTGAGCCACTGCACCCAGCCAGAATTTGACTTTTTTTAAAAACTAAATTTGGTTGTATCAATCATTATGCATGCATTGCATAGTTATAGTCCTGGAAGTTATGTTATAATTATCATGCAGCTTCAGTGAACTTCAATCCACCATCTACCTGCTCTGACCTCTCTACTCATTGCCCCTCCATCTACATTGAGACAGGTGCTCCCACTCTCTGTCTGCACTCAACAGTTCTGCCAATGTCTATCAGCCCTCTATTCCCCATAATAGTTTACTCACCCGTCTACGTGATTGTCTCTCTACATAATTTCTGTAGACCCCAAGGGTCCCAGTACAGTGCTTTGCAGAAAGTAGAACTTTAGAACAATACTTGCTAAATGCACAAAGTAAAAGAGATGGACAGGCGGGTAGACATCAAAGATCGCAGTGTTACAATCAGCAAGATACAGTATACATACATTAAATTACACTGGATTGTTTTCTAGTAATTATGGTTCTGGGTTTATAATGGTTTTGAGAGAGCATTAGCAATTCCTACCTTGGATTAGTCACAATGTTTAGTTTTCTGTCGGAAGGTACATTATTTATTTAATGTCACAATACTAAAATCATTTCATTCTGCAATGTTCAATAAACAGAAAAAAACCCGTCTAACATCTATATTAAACTGTTGCTAAGAAAGTAAACATTTCTCCCCCTGTTTTCTCTAAGTTGATTAAGCACCAGTATATTTAAAAATGTTTCCCAAGCCTGAGAAGCCTCCCCTCTGTACTTACAACTATTCAGTGTAGAATGTTTTTCCTACCACTTGATTACAATTTGGCAGTAGTTTCTGAATAATTTACAAATTTTAAATTTCTGTGCCCCAAACACACATGTGTTTGCAGCTAAACAGACTTGAAAGAATATGCAAATTGCACTTTTATGTCAAAAATGAGTGAATGCAGCTTCATGCAGAAAAAAGCTAACTGTCACCCTTATGTTTTTGTTTAGACTAATCTGTGTGCTGTCGCCCCCACATCAGACTGCATCAACATTTTCTTTGGGTTATTAGATGTAAATGTTTATGGCTGCAAAGAGCCTAGGAGGGATTGGCACTTATTAAAAACGACCCTGGAGTATTTTCTTTGGTTTCCACATAAATATCCCGGGGAAGCGTTCAATGGAACGAGACTGCCAGGTAGAAGGAAATGAGCATTGCAGCAGGGCACTGGGGTCTCCTGGGTCCTGTCACATGAGAAGCCTCATCCAGGAGTGCAGCAAGAAGGCTGAGACCAGAGAACTGGGTGGAGCTGTCTTCTTCTCACTGTGGAAGATGATGTTGCTGCTGATGGGAAATATCTCTCCCTAAGGCCAGGAATTTCTGCTTCCCCTGCCCCTCCCCAAAACTTCAATTTTAAAGAGCCATCTAAAGACTAGACACCATATGTAGATTTCATCCCATCTTCAACTGTGGAGGCCAAGCCTTGGTGTGTTAGCAAGATGGGGCAATCTCCTACACCACACTCAGTTTCATTCACAGGATGAACTAGGCGAGAGCTCGCTATGCCTTCTCAAAGGCTGAGAGCTGGTTCCTGAAGTTGACACATGGAGGTGTTCCTTCTTGATTTTAGAAAAAGCTAAAAATCTTATACCAGCATCTGAGACATTGAGGACATGATCCTAATCCTCTCTGATTCAACCAGAATGTATCAAAAATCCACTATAGAAAGGCCCATTAAGTTCTCCTGATATTAACCTCTCCAATGTAATCACTGTCCTCCAGCTTTTACCCTTAGACTGCCTGAAATTTAGGTAATGTCATTGCACTCCCAATGGTCTTTACCTCATATCATCCCACTACAGTAGCTATCACCAAGGTCACAAGCAATCTCTACAAAACCAAACAAAATGAACATTTTCCAGTTTCCATCTCACCTCTCATCAGTATTGATGCTTTTGATCACTTCCTCCTTTTTGAAACCCTTTTTTCTCTTGACCTCAATAACACCACACTCACTTTTTCTCCCTCCTATTCCTGGCTGCTCCTGTCTTTTTTTTTGCGGGCCCATTTCTCTCTACCCAGTCTTTAAATGCTGACAGACTAGAAACCGCACAGTCATCTCAAGATGCACAGAAAGAGCATTTAACAAAGCCCAGCATTCTTTAGTGTTAAAAACACTCAATAAGCTAGGAAAAGAAGGGAACTTAACCTGACAAAAGCAAGGAAATGGAACCTGCCCCAGAGCCTCCAGAAAGGAGTAGATCCCTGACAAAGCACTCCAATCTAGCCTGGTGACACCATGTTGGACTTCGAATCCATTGAACTGGAAGATAATAAATTTATGTTTTTTTAAGCCAATTTATCATAATTAGTTATAGAAGCAATAGAAAACTATTATAATACAGCCATCTATGAAAAACTCTAATAATACAGTATAATAATATAGCCATCTATGAAAAACCCACACCTAACACCAACTTAAGGGTGAAAGACTGAATATTTCCCCCTTAAGATCAAGAACAAGACAAGGATGTCTAGTTGCAGCACTTCCATTCAACATCTAATTCAGGGTATCTAATTCATGGTAATTAGGTGAGAAAAAGAAATAAAAAGCATCCAGATTGGAATGGAAAAAGTAAAACTAGCTCTATTTGCACATGAAATCACCTTGCATATAGTAAATCCTAAGAAAATCACAAAAATTGGGCGTAATAAATATGTTCAGAACAGTTGCAGGATACAAGATCAATATGCAAAAATTAATTGTATGTCTATAACTAGCAAGAACAATCAGAAAATAAGACAATGATTTCATCTATAATGACATCAAAAAGAATAAAGTACTTAGAAATAAATTTAAAATAAGTTCAAGACATATATACTGAAAATGACAGAACATTGCTGAAAGAAATTAAATAAGACTTTAAAAAATGAAAAGTTATTCAATTACAATTGATTGGAATATTTCAAATATTATTATGATATCAATACTCCCTAAATTGATCTACAGATTCAGTGCAATCCCTATCAAAATTCCAGATGGCTTTTCTGTAGGTATTAGTAAGCTCATTATAAAATTCATGTGGAAATTCAAGGGACCCAGAGGAACCAAAACAATACTGAAAAAGAACAAACTTGGAAGACTCACACTTTCTACTTTAAAAACACAAAGCTATAGTGATCAAGACTGTGTAGTATAGGCATAAAAATAGACATATACATCCACATCGACGGAATAGAATTGAGAATCCAGACAAAAAAAAAAAAAAACTCTTACATTTTTGATCAATTGATTTTTGACATGGGGGAAATAGTCTTTCAACAAATGTTGCTGAGACAACTGATATCCACATGCAAAAGGGTGAACTTGGATCCTTATCTCTCTATGTACAAAAGTTAAATGAAAAGGACCAGAGACCTTCATGTGAGAGCTGAAAATATAAAACTTTTAGAAGAAAATATAGATGTGAATCTTCATGTCCTCAGATTAGGCAATGGTTTCTTAGCCATGACACCAAAAGCACAGGTTACAAAGAAAAATGTAAATTGATATAAATTGCACTTCATCAAAGTAAAACACTTCTGTGCTTCAAAGAACATAATCAATAAAGTGAAAACCCACAGAATGAGAGAAAATTTTTGTAAATCATACATTTCATAAGAGACTTGTTTCCAGAATAAAAAATGTATACACAATGCTACAATAACAAGACAAATAATCCAATTTTAAAATGGGCAAAAGATTGGAATAAGCATTTCTCCAAAGAAGATATATAAATGGTCAAAAACACATAAGAAAATGCTTGCATTATTAGGGAAATGCAAATCAAAATGGCAATGAGATGTCACTTCATGTCCACTAGGATGACTATAAAAAAGGACAATAACAGGTGTTGATGAGGATATGGAGAGCTTAAACCTCATACATTGCTACTAGGAATGTAAAATTAATGCAGCTGCTTTGGAAAAACAGTTTGGCAGCTCCTCAAAAAGTTGAACATAGAATTGCCATATGACCCAGCAATTCCATTCCTAGGTATATAAGAAAATTGAAGACATATGTCCATACAAAAACTTGTGTATCATTGTTTATAGCAGCCTTGTTCATAAAAGCCATAAAATGGAAACAACTCAATGTCCATCAATTGATGAATGTATAAACAAAATGTGGTATAGCTATACAATGGAATATTATTTAGTGATCAAAAGGAATAAAGTACTAACACATGCTACAACATGGATGGATCTTAGTATCATTATGCTAAGAAGCCAGACATAAGAAGTCACATATTGTACAATTCCACTTATACGAAATGTCCAGATTAGGCAAATCCACAGATACACAAAGTAAATTAGTGATTGTCAGAGGCTAGGAAGATGATGGAATGGGGATGAATGCTAATGGGTGTGTGGTTCATTTTTGGGGTGACAAAAATATTCTGGAATTGGATAGCAGTGATGGTTGCATAACCCTGTGAATGTATTAAAATACTGAATTGTACACTTAAAAATGAATTTTATGTATGCAAATTATATCTCAATAAAGTTTTTATATATTAACAAGACAAAACAAAACAGTGGATGGGCCTCAAGCTTTGGTCCCAAGTCTATTCTTTTTCTGCATTTTCCCTGGGCAATCTCTTTGACTCCTATGGCTTCAGCTATGACTGAGGTACCTGTCAATCTCAAGTTTTTATCTCTATCACAGATCTCTCCTCTGAGTTTCTCTGAATTTCCTACTTGAAGGTTTCAAAAGCACCTCTCATTTGATATAACCCAGGCTAAAATTTTGCTTTCCCCTTCTCCACCAAAGCCTGGTCTTCCTTCAGTGTTGCCTATTCAGCAAGTGGCACCACCATCCACTGATTTACCAGAGTTGGAAATGGGAATGGCACTTTCTTGTTCTTATGCCTTGTTGGTGTTGAGGAGGTACAATAAATGACAGTCCCTTTCCTCTGCTCAAGTTAATATTCAGTGATGTCAGGTTGATATGGAAGAAGATTTTGTTGTCAGCTTTATTACTGATAAAGCCAGTACTGGAAAATATGGCTTAGTTGCTTAGTACCAGATGATTTCCCAACACTGAGCCCCAGATGTAGGCACACTGAACACGCATTCATAAGCAGAACCGACAACTGCAGCCTCCCCAGACAGGGCCCCGTCTCTGCCTAACTTAGGGCAACCAGGAGCAGGCACGGATATGTATTTTCAGTGATCAGAAAGAGGAGGGATCTGGGAGAGAGACATAAACTTGGAATTTGTGGGTATCTCAGTTGTAGCTCAGCCATAAGAGTGGGAGATTGCCTGGGGAGAGTACAGAGAAAGAATAGGATTCAGGACTAAGGCTTGAGGCTGGTCAACTTTAAAGGCTGCATAGAGGAATATGAGCTTTTGATGGAGACAGAGCACCAGCCAGAAAAGGAGTGAAGTAATTGTGGTGTTGTGGAAGTCCATGGAAGAGAGTGTTTCAAGAAGGAAGGAGACATCAAGCATCTTTATGCAGGCCCTTTGCACCTGTTGTTCTCAGCTGACTGTTCTTCCCCACCTTTTTAGCTGCTTTAATTACTACTCATTTCTCCATCTAAGTGGCATTCCCACAGAGAAGGCTTCCCTTATTCCTGACTACCAGGCCTGGGTTAATCTCTTTCCCCCTTTTCATGCTCTTATGGCCCCTGAAAATTTCCTACAACCCCTTGTGTTGACTGAAATATGATTAATACAAATGTAACTTATTAATTGAAATGTAATTAAACGCATGGGTATCATTCATGTCCCCACTTCACTGTTACTTCCATGACAGTCTACTCACCTCTCTAACCCTTTGCTAAAAATATTGGTGAGTATATAAACAAATCAGGGAACCATTGTAACAGTTTTGTGTAATAAGGGGTAGGTTTCAGGCTCATGTGTGGGTGTTATTTTTGGAAATAGTGACGCTCTGTAGAAAATGCACTTGCCTACTATGATTCATATTTCCTACTAAAGAAAGATAGGGAATAAAATGTATTTGGACATGAGGCCTGAATTTCAGTGAGCTTTCCTTTCAAGAGGCACCGTGGAGATTATCCTGCAAACTGTTGACCTTCCTGGAAGATTTTGAAAACCCACACCTGCGAATGGGAAGACCCTTTGTGCTTCATGAGTGTTTGGTGAGTGACACTGAGTGCTTGACAGTGGGGAGGTCTGGGCTCTTTTCTATAAAGATTTTATGGCAGTGACAATGGGATGAGAGCATTTCTCACATGCAGCAGAGCAGAGTTTGTCTCGTGTAGCTCTCCTGTGCTTGCAGCAATGAACCTTTGATGATCGTCCTGCTATCTTGCACACCACATATACCTTCTTGTGCTCATTTGGACATCTTTTTAGTCTTATTGGGCTCTCTCTAATGGAGAGACACAGTGATCAATTTCACAACTAGGTATGTGGTCATAAAAAACTCATGAGCCGAAGTCCTCTGATGTTTGCAGTTTTCTTCCTCCACTTATAAAGGTCAGCTTGAAGTTGGGTGATTCTAGTCACCCACTGGGTGTGAGCTGGGTTCCTACATGGACCATGTCTGGGACTTCTTAGATGTACTGATGATTGGGTGATGATGGAAATTTGGATCTGCTCACCCTTAAGACCTGTGTTAGCCCTTCTTCACACTGCTATAAAGAACTACCTGCAGCTGGGTAACTTGTAAACAAAGAGATTTAATTGACTCACAGTTCTGCATGGCTGGGGAGGTCTCAGGAAACGTAGAATCACGGCAGAAGGTGAAGAGGAAGCGAGGCATGTCTTACACGGTGGCAGGAGAGAGGGAGAAAGGGAGGGGTGGGAGCGGGGAGAGAGAGGCAGGTGAAAGAGGGAGGGAGGGAGGCAGGGAGGGAGGGAGGAAGGTGGGAGGGAGGAAGGGAGGGAGAGAGCTAGACAGAGAGAGAGAGCGAGAGCAGGGGAAGAGCCATACACTTATCAAACAACCAGATCTCGTGAGAATGCAATCACGAGAACAGCAAGGGGGAAGTCCACACCCATGATTCAATCACCTCTCACCAGACCACTCCCCCAGCATGTGAAAATTATAATTCGAGATGAGATTTGGGTGGGAACACAGAGCCAAACCATATCAAGAACCATCTGTGCTTAATATGCCTCCGCTCACTATTGGGATTTAACTCAATAGCAGTATAAATTACTGTGAATATTTGCTGAAAAGCATAACCTACTGACCTCTGTGGGGACATTAAAAGGTGTACTACCAGAACTCATAATTTTGTCCTTCTTTCCAAAGCTTTCCTGGAGTAGCCTTTGACTAGGGGTAGAGATGGAGAAGTATAGAAGAATGCATTTTGGAGAAGAATCATTTTCTCCTCTCTTTCTCCTTTGACAAGGATTGATGGGTGTCTGGTTAAACAAGTGGCATCCTGTACACCCTGACCTTGGCCCTTGCCACTACCTCCTCCTTCAGAGCCTTGGTTGTCCCATAGTAGCTACCTGTACCCTACCTAAGGCCCCTGCCTTTCATGTGGTCCAACTCACACTGTTGGGGACCAAGAAAAACAAGCTTAGCCGGTAATAGCACAGTCTAGGAGTCAGACAGACTTGGGTTTGAATACTTGGTGACCTTGGGCAAGTTACTTAGCTTTTCTGGAACTCTGCTTCCTCACCTGGAAGACTGAGATAATAGTACCCACTGCCTCATGAGGTAGTTGGAGGAATAAATGAACTAATGCAGACAAAGCAGAGTGCCCAGAACGTCAAGTTGTCAAATAACTGTCAGTTATCATCATTGCCTTCATCATCATCATCATTATATCCATCAGTAAATTTTAGTTAGAAGTGACAGAAGCACAACTTAAGTGAATTTAAGCAAAGAAAGAAAATAGTTCGGCTTGGTTAACTGAAATGTCCAAGCACAGACTTAATCTAGAGGTTCAACGACATCCTCCCTGCTCAATCTGTCTCTGAATCTCATTTTGCTTCGTTTCTATCTTGGCTTCATCCTCCAGCAGGTGGACAAAAGGATAACTGAAGGACCCTAGCCCACAGAGGCCCAATCTCGCTTCTCCTCCAACCACAAGGCCTGTGTATATGCATGGGGACACTCCAACCCATGTGTCCAAGCCCCAGCCACAAACCTATCTCCCAGAATACAGCCTCCCCTTGTTCTCAGAAAGGCAGACTATGGAAGAAGCCTCCATGGGCCCCAAAATAGGCTCAAGGCTCTTTGGGAAGGAATTCCAGGGTCCTGGGCATCAGGAGCATGGTGTAAAAGTGGAACGGAAAGGATGTAGGCTCAAGATGGGCATGTTCACTTGTTCCCACAGAATCGTCACCCCATAGGGAAGGGTAGGGCCAGATGAGGGCCAGAGCAGAGCTTTTTAATGTGCAGGTGCCCTGGTTCCCAGGTCTAAGAGAGGTATTTATTTACTAAGTAGCATATTTGTTCACATAGTGATTGCTGTGAAACAGTCTAACACAATGCAATCCAGGATACGATTACGTGTTGTGGAGGTTTTAGAGAAGAGAGGGATGGATGCCAACAGGAAAGAGGGTCCTGGAGGATGGAGAGATTGGGATAGGCCCAGGGCATAGAGAAGGCATTCCAGGTGAGGAGAGTAACATGAACAAGAGGCTGAGAGATCACACTAGGTCTGCCGTATGTAGGCACAATAGGGAGCCCAGCCTAGTAAGACAGAAGGTGTGTGTGGGAGAAATAGGAAAAGGCTAGGGGGTGGGGGTGGGAGTGAGGGGGCTGGAGGAGGCATTTAGCTGGGCTCTAAGCGGGAGGCCAGCTCCAGATCTGTTACCATAAGAATTACGGAGTCTTTGAAGTTTGTGAATAGAGGATGACGGTTGGAAGTGGTGATTGAGAAGCTGGAGCTGAAAGCATGATGCTGGTGAATAAAACGGCCCAGAGCTGACATCTAGGCTAGTAGATGAGGAATCAGACCAGGGCTACTGTGAGGATGACAAATTAGGGGGAAGTAGAGAAGGAGGAATGCTCATACATAGTCCACGGAAGAGGCTACGCTAACAAAGTGACCACATCCAGATCTGATGTCCCCAGAAGAACCAAGTACCTAGCACCAAGCGAGTTGTACGTGAATGTGTTGCCAAGTTCAGCTGTTGCAGTAGATGGGATGGACACATGTCCAGTCTTATTTGATGGTTATGATGACCATCTTAACTGCATGAGGTGTTTGCTTTTCTTTTTTTTTTTTTTTTTTTTGAGACAGAGTCTCGCTCTGTCCCCCAGGCTGGAGTGCAGTGGTGTGATCTCCACCTCCCGTGTTCACGCCATTCTCCTTCCTCAGCCTCCCGAGTAGCTGGGACTACAGGCGCCTGCCAACATGCCTGGCTAATTTTTTGTAGTTTTAGTAGAGACGGGGTCTCACCATGTTAGCCGGGATGGTCTCGATCTCCTGATCTCGTGATCCACCCGCCTCGGCCTCCCAAAGTGCTGGGATTACAGGCGTGAGCCACCATGCCTGGCCAGTGTTTGCTTTTCAATATTATTCCAGTCTCATGATGGGCAAATTAAATTCAGTGAGTCCATGGGGCTTGGTCTGGCCAGGGTTACCACCTCTGGGTGTCCCATGGACAGAGCTGGCACCTGGGCTCAGGCTCAGGCTGACACACTGGTGAGGTTCCTGTGGCCAGAATGGAGGGCTTTTCCCTGGATGGCTTTGCTGGGCAGTTTGTAGGGCCCTGTTTGTTGGTCGGGGTGAATGTGTACTTGAATGCATTTGTAAATGGGGCTTCCAATCCTGGCCTGTGCCCACTGGCTTCTCACATGAGGAAGGGTCTCCACAGTGCCTGGCCAGCTTCATGACTAGAGTGCTGGTGCTCGCAGGTCCAGGTGGGTCCCACCAAAGCCTTGGCTCCTACAGCATGGGGCATACACAGGGACTCAAGGGTATTCCTGGGAGTGAAAAAATCATGCACGGCCATGTGTCGCAGTTCTAGCCTTAAAGCTGGGCAACTTTTAATTATCCTGGTGTCAGTCAACCCATAATTGTTTATTGATCACCCACCATGTACTCTGCATTGTGTTGAATGCTGCATGAGACACAGAAGAGATTCAATGGACTTCTAAAGAGTCTAGAGGTTTTGAGTTGGAGGACTTTGGTTCAAGTCCCAGCACTACCATTTACTGGTTATGTGGACTTTAATAAGTCTATCAACAGTTTCCTTATCTGTAAAATTGGCACAGAAACACAACCTATCTGACAACATTTATAGAGAAATACATGAGATAGCTATAATGATATCATAAGCTGACAGATATTTATTCTAATTGAATACATGGAGACTACAAAATTGACAATCTTGTAATGTTTAATAATAAAAATCCTCCAGTTCTATAATTCATAGTTCTATGAAACTGTTTCTTGCTCCTAGGAAACATGTCATCTGACTGTAGGAATAAAACTAAGACACGTGTATAACAGCAATGAATATAAGAGAGAAAATATACCATGTTTAATGAGACAGAGCATAAGAGCCATTTGGTATTTTCTCAACTTTGATGTCCTTTTCTTCCTTCCTGATTGTCACATTTCTAGAAGTGTCTGGTTGCTCCATAGGCTCCTGAATGTGGAAAGTATCTGTAGCTAAGAGACAATCAGAAGCCACTGTCTCCCCAGCCCGTTTACAGACAGGGTGACCAAGGCCTGGGGAAGAGAGGAGTCCTGCCTTGCAAAGATGGTGCCGTTAGGAAGTGGTAGGACCAGGACTTGACCTCTATTGGTTCTTTCCAATCTACTCTGCTGCCCTGTGACCTGGCAGTCATCCACAAGGTGTGAGATCTGGGTGATGAAGGGGCACCTCCCCACTTCACTGCAGGCCACTCTTTGCTTTCCTGTCCTGGGTGGTCCCTCACACATAACTATGTCTTCATAATAATTTATTTTGGCATGAACACACACACACACAGAAGAAAGGGAATTTTCAAGTAGGAAATAGGTGAGGAGACAGGTAAGCTAGCCCTCAGCACTTCTGTCCCCCAGCAGGGTGCACTGCCCCGACCTTAGGCCTTCTAGGCCCACACAATCCTCATCTCAAGGAAGGATGGCCCATAGCTGCTACTCTCTGTGCGATCCCTCACCAGAAGAGAACGGACCATGAGATCCAGGAGAGAATTTACAAAAATGCCTGACTCTGACCCTATGAGCTGGAATGGAAGAGGAAGGCGGGGCCACCAGAGCAGTTGCAGCAATAAGAATTTGCTTTAGGTGCTTCGGTGGCGGGAGTGCGGGGGAGTAGTCGTCAGCCTTCCCCCAGAGCTAAGCACTGGAGCAGGGGGCGTTCAAGTGCTCTTCTTGGTTTTGCCATTTTCATATCTGGCAGGAGCTACTAATCCTTCATTACCGAAAATAACTTCTTTATCCAGGACCCAATCACCATGAAACCTCATATTATTGGGATGCTGTTTCTTCAGTTTCTACAGGAACCTATTTTCCTAATGATGTCCCTGAGGCCCTGCAATACCCTGGAACGCCTTCTGAATCATTGAGGGAGTATGCAGTTGTGTTCAGTCTAGTTTCAATGTGAAGGGATTCTTGCTGTGTTTTTCCAAAGCATGAAATCAATGGCAACTCATGGGAACTACTCAAATGCTCTAGAGAAACAAAAGACACCTGTCTATGGAATGATAGTATGGACCAGTCATTTCAGCCACTCTGGACATCCTGACATCCACGCTAATCTATGTGTACCTGCATATGGTGAATCCATGTGTATCTACCTCAGCTCTGGTTCTATCTATGATGTTTTGTGTTTGTTATCTGGGGTTTGAGGACATGCATTTTTTGCTTATCCTGCTTTGCTTTTTGACTGCAAACTCCTCAAGAGTATGAAACATCCCTCATTGGTTCTCTGTCTTCCAAACATGCTTCTCTGCTGACGGTGGTCATCCAGGTACTAAGTCCATGGAGCTGCTAAGCAAACTACAGGGCCATCTGTAGCCAAATACTGCCAGTTCCCTCTAGACAAGTGTCATCTGCTGAAAAATAAACCTACCTCCCAAAAGTGATCAATCCTTGGGTCTGAATTTCCCAAGTACTTTGGCTCTTTTTCCTGGAAGTCAGTCTGCCAGCAGATCTCCAAGGAGAGCTATCCACGCCACAGTTTCTGCCTGCTCTCTTCACATACTGCCTTAATTACATTATTGCCTCCAGGGACAGGAGGTGGTGAACTGAATAGGGGAAACAGCAGGCAGGGCAGAGGCAATAAGGAAACCTTGGCAATGATATGATAGGGGGCACAGATGTGGCCTTGCATTCTTTCTATGAAGTGACCTCTATAACTCAAGAGGACAAGAACCTTATGTGTCCAGTTCCCCTTTACATTCTTAGCACTGAGGTGAGTGCTCAGTTTATGTTCAATAAATATTTGCTGAAGGAATGACTCTTGGGCTTCCAAGCCAGTTCAGCCCTTCATGAACTCTCCGGGTCTTTTGCTTTTCCTCATCTCTAAACTGAGAGGGCTGCTGCTGTAGTTCATTTACACTGCTGTATTATATTCTGCTGCATAGATCTCAGACATATCATGTTGAGTGGGAAAGAAAAGTAAATATTAGATAATGACATGCAATATTAATTACCATCTTTCAAAGCTAAAAAAAAAAGCAAAAGTAAACAATATGCTGTTCAGGGATACATAGTATATCAGTCAGTTATTGCCACAATAATGCTGCCTAACAAATGACTCCAAAACTCAGTGGCTGACAACATTCATGTATTCTTACCCAAGTGTCTGTGGATTGGCTGGGAGTTGGTTAATCTAGGCTGGGCTCAGTTGGGCTTAGTTCTAACTTCAGATTGGGTCCAGGTCTTCCCCATAGGTCTGTCATCCTCCTTGGAGCAGCAGGTGACCTGAAGCATGTTTTTCTCATGGCAGAGGCAGAAATACAAGAGGGGAACGTGGAAACAGGTGATTCCTCTTAAGGCCTGGGCTCAGAATTTTCACCCTGTCACAGCCTGCAACGTTCTACTGACCAAAGCAAATCTAACATCTTGGGCAGAGAAATGTATTTCACTTCCAATGGGAGGAACTGCCAAATTATATGTCAAGGGAAGGATATTTAAAGAACTCAGAGCAATAATGCAATCTACCATGCTAACATATTTGGCAAAACTATAAAAATCATAGCGGGGGGCTAAAAACATAAAATCCAGGATAGTGGTTATTTCTGTCGGGGAAGTAGGAGGGACATCAATTGTAATGGTCTGGTTCTAAGGTTGAGTGGTGGGTTCACAGGTTTTATTATTATGCTTTATAATTTGCATACATATTATCCTGCACATATCGAATGTTACAAAATTAAAACAGTACATTTAAATAAATAGGTAAAGGGTGTGATCCAACTATATGAGAGGTTCTTTTCAGTGGTAACATTATATGTTCTACAGTTCTAAGGTAAGCAGGAACTAGGAGCTCACCTCTGGAGATGGAAAGCTCCTGAACGTTCAGCAGGAATGCTGACCACCCAGCACCCAGGCTCAGACAGAGGCCTTTCCTAGTGGGGAAGGCGAGAAGATGTATCCCTTGCCTAGAGAGCTGTGAGAAGTCTCTAGGAAACAATTCAATTCAGATGTGAGATAGCACAGAGAGCCCTTGTTTCAACTGCTGGCTGACTTGGCTGCATATCCCAATAGATACTCTGACCTTGGGAGAGTTAGGTTAGCCTCTCAGTCTGTTTCCCCATTCACAGAGGAGAGGTTGCTATGCCATATCTTGGAGGATGGCTATGAATCTTAGAATGAGGGAGTTTCTATTTGATTTCTGATGTTGAGCAGACAGGTCGTGAGGCATAGTGTGTTGCAAAGTTGGATACCTGTGTCTGAATCTGACTGTGCTGCTGGTGAGATAGGGATGGGTCCTCAGGCAGTAAGTTAACTTTTCCAGTTCTCCGTTGCCTTCTGTAATGTAATGGCACATATCCTGTGATTGAAATGAATACTATATATTATGTACCTGACACATAGAGGGGAGGGCTCCAAAAATGTTAATCCCTTTCCCCTCCCACTTCCATCCTGTACACAGCTTCTTTCCAGCGATGGCACAGAGATGGTGGGGAAAAGAGGTCAAGTTCACGACCAGGTGTCTTCAGGAGGAGACGGTGTGGATGTTGAATCCAGGCTCCTTGGTTGAAAGGGTAAGCGTCTCAGGTGTGGGTACTGGGAGGGGGGTTGGGCCTAGGGAAGGATTATGTTTTCCATTATTCAAACATCTCCAATTTCAGCCTCCAATTTGGGGAAGCAAAATAATTTTGGCCCCCCAAGCAGTATCTGTCTCTGGAACTCATTATCTGCTTTGTTAAGTTCAGAGGCATTCTGATAAGGGTAATTGAATTAGGCTTCTCAGGACTCCTATAAGCAGGCTGGCTGCCACAGTAGGGGGTCTTGCTGTCCGGGCTTCTTGACACACAGGCTCTCCCTCCACTGTTCTGCTTTGGAGTGGGCCCTCCTGGGGGTCGCAGTGCCTTGGGCTTGGCCTTTGAAGATCTTTGCATTGCAGGGAAGCCTCTCTACACTCCAGAGGCTCATCATGCTTCCCAGGGTCCTGCTTTAACTCTCTTCCCAGCCCACTTCGGAGGCCTCTGGAAGTGAGGAGGGCAAGAAGTCTTCCCTTGAGGTGGAGGAATTTCTGGAGGTCAAGGAAATGTCCACCCAGGGACAAAAGAGCAAGAGGTCAAAGTTCAAATGATGTTGACCTAAATTTTTCCCAATTCCAGAGGGTTTCTTTTTTTTTTTTCCCCCCTCAGGGAAACTTGCTTCCACCCTTCTCACAGATTTGGCAGGACTCTGACACCTGAAATGACAGAAGCCTGGCCATTTGGAGATATTATGATGACAGCAGCCACTCAAGTTTTCAAACATCTGCAATAAGAGTTACATGACCCCTGTCAGAATGTGTGCAGACCAGGCCCCTATTTCTCACACCTTGTCCATGGTCTCTATACTCCCACCCATTCTTCCTCTTCTTACGACCTGGCACTAAAAATACTCATCAGGACTGTTTGCTGCACACCTCTTAGGAGTTGTTTTTATTTCCTCCCATCGAACCAGGGTCTCATGGAAACTCAGCATAAAGGGAATAGTAACTACGCAGTGTGCCCTTCAAGGTCAGAGCAAGGCCTTTCAGTTCCATGAATCTGTTAGTCCCACCTCATTTCTCCAACCTCTGCCCACCAGACAGCCCTATGTATCCATCTCCTGATGAGCCCACTGAGCTCCCATCAGTATTATAAGCAAAAGTAATGTATTTCAGAGACCACTAGAACAGATCTGGGTTCAAACCCCAACTCTAGAATTTACTACCAGTGTGATATTTGGTAACCTGGGAGGATTGGCAATTATGCAAAGGCTCCCAAACTTTCCCAGTTCATAGTGTCTTTAGCATCTCAGTAATTTTTCAGTGTCTCTAGGCCTTAAGAAAAATGTGTTTTATTTATCAAGAAGTTAGAACCAAACTACGTAATAGGAATGTATGTCCTGACAAAGTAATTACATATAAATTGAAAGAAAAATGTAATAGTTTGATTTTATTATTATTATTATTATTTTGAGAAGGAGTCTCACCCTGTTGCCCAGGCTGGAGTGCAGTGGTGCGATCTCGGCTCATTGCAACCTCTGCCTCCTGGGTTCAAGGGATTCTCCTGCCTCGACTTCCTGCGTAGCTGGGATTACAGGCATGCGCCACCATGCCCAGCTAATTTTGTATTTTTAGTAGAGACGGGGTTTCACCATGTTGGCCAGGCTGATCTTGAACCCCTGACCTCAAGTGATCTGCCCACCTTGGCCTCCCAAAGTGCTATGATTACAGGCGTGAGCCACTGCGCCTGGCCGATTTTATTCTTAAGTAGCAATGATTGCTTATTAATGGGATGCAGACACCTATTGGGCACTGTACAACTTCTCAGACCTTGGAATCTGACTGAACATTGCTTCCCTTATCTCCTGTTACATATTGACTCTCATAGCTCCACAAAGATGTGACATTATCAAAAGGAATGCAGTATGACCTAATGTTGAAACTGTGAACTACCTTGAGCCAGTAGTTTGCACAGTGTCTAACAAACATTAAGCATCATGATATTACCCCCCAAAATTTAAAATAACCCACGGTCTCCCTACAAATTTGCTTTGGCATCCAGAGTGGGAACTGTAGCAGTAGTGTTTGAAAAGTACCTAACATATTGTAGACATTTAAAAAATGGCAGCTATTATGACTTCTCTTTGCACTTTTAAAGTCACATTTAGTTGCCCTATGACTGAATTGCCACGCCACCAGGCTAGACTACAGTCTCCCTGAAGGTTGACTTATCTAGGTATCCCCTATGAGTGGAACAGGGTGTGTGTTGGGTAAATGTTTCTTTAATGGTAGATGGATGGATGGCTTTTGGACCACTCTTCTCTTGGTTCATCTGTGTTTACAAGCATGTGTGCATCTATCCGTTATTGCATCTATGCATCCTGTAAGCAGCAGAAACTTGACTTCTTTGTCAGCTGGAGCTGCCTCTCAACCCCTGTCCCATTCTAGTGGATGGTGTTGGCTCCTGTTCCCCTTTCTGTCTACCTCATGTTGCCTTGAAGAGCCATCATCCTTTGGGCATCAGCTCTAGGATTATCTTTCATGCCTGTAGCTTGTTTTCTCAAAGTCTCTTCAAATTCCTGTAGGATAGAAGCAGGCCTAACTCGCCCATGAATTCCTGCATTTTCTGGTGTGGAATGTTGCTTACAGGGCTGACTGTAGACTAGGTGCTCCGTAAATACTTGCTAAATGAATGACTTGATTTATGTTGTGGTTTTATGCAGAAACCAATGTCAACATTTTTATAAACTTGTCTAGTGACTCATTAATTACAAAATATGCAGCAAATGAGAAGCCAGTACAGCCTCATGGCTCAGTGAAGGAAAGAAGAGTCAGGACAACTTCAGCAGTCAGCGAGGGCTTCACTGAGGAGGGGGCCGCAACTGGATGTTGAATGGTGGGCAAGATTCAGAGGAGCCAAAGGAAGGAGGCAGGCATTCAGGACTGGGATGATAGGGCACAGCAAGAAAAATGGCCTGGAAGAAGAAATGGGCTGGGTGTGTGAGGGCCCAGAGAAGCAAAGGACTTACTTGGATAGAGAGAGAATGAGATGGAATTCCAAGGAGTAACATTGGCTAAGAAACTCCTAAGACCTTGAAAGCTAGGAGGAAGCAGTTTAAAATGTGAACATTAGCAGTTAACTGGAAGGTATACTACAGAGTTGGCTGCATAAAGGTGGTTCCACCATATTGAATCATTTTACCTAGGGAAAGGGGATAAGGGGTGGAGGGAAAATTAAAATAATATGCCCAGTTACAGGAGAAGTCCAAATGAAAACATTTTGCTTGGGTTTAACTGGCCATAGGTCTGATGGTTTTCTATCCACCACACAAGTAAATAGCTCAAGGGCAGGCTGCCCGCCAGCATAAGCCTTTGTGTGGAAAATACTGCCAGTGTGGCCATGGAAAATGCCCTCTTGCTGACCATAATTATACAGAATATGTGCAAATAAAAGCTGAAAGAAAACCCTTTTGCAGAAGCATGGTTTTTTCTGTTCTTATTTTGACAGAGTGGAAGAGAAATTCACAGACTATTTTCTCATTCTCCCAGTTGGGGCAGAATGAGCTCATGCTGCATGGCTGGGCTGGGGGTTCGGTTTCAGTGAGAGGCCTAAAAACTGGTTTCTCCACAGAGGCCTACATTTATGGGTCTTTCAGTCCTGAGATGGCTTGGTGTGGGAATGAGGGTCATTGAGGAGAAGGCCGCAGAGGCCGTTTCTTTGTTTAGCTCTGATTAACCAGAAAAGTTTGATCTTCTTCAGCCAAAGGGAGATGGGAGAAGTTGGGAGTGTTTAAAGCATGATATCTACTTTTTAAGGTGAATTTCAGCGGAAGGTAATTCTTCTGTGTCCCCAACTCTTTCGTGTGGTTCCCATCAGAGACAATTTCTGACTCTGAAGAAGCCCAGAGCATGACAAATGTCTCCTAGAGAGAGTCCTCTTTAAGACACAGGATAAAAGATTTTGTTCCTTCAAGTTTTATATCTGCCCTTCCAGAGAACTGCCCTTCCTCTTCTTCTCTTGCATATTTTTAGGAATACTTGAGTGAAAAACACTTAGATGAAGAGTTGGTATTTGCCAGTCTGGCAGTGATGCATGCCTGGATTACCTGGTCCCATCAGGACTGGGCTCCAAAGTGCAAAGAGGCAAAGGATCGACAGCTGCTTTGGTCCAGCTCTGAGCTGCATGGAGAAGAGAGATACACTCAGGGTCCCTGCGATTGTAGAAGATTTATTGCAGGGCACACATGCAGTGGAGCTGGAAATGGTCTAGGAACTAGAAAATTAGAAGAATCCAAGGTAGCCCTGGAGACCAGTCCTCTTCCCAACATCTCTTGGTCTGTCTGCCTGTCTGGCTCATTCTCTCTGCTTACTCATGGATTCTTTATTTCACCTTGCCTAGGGCCCATCACGACTGCCAGCTTCCTTCACTTCAGCAACTCTCTGTACAACTTTTGGCCTCTATCCCCAATGTTATCTGGCTGTTTCTCAGTTTCTTTCTTTTTCTTTTCTTTTTTTTTTTTTTTTGAGACAGCGTCTTGCTCTGTCACCCAGGCTGGAGTGCAGTGGCACAATCTCGGCTCACTGGAACCTCTGCCTCCCAGGTTCAAGTGATTCTCCTGCCTCAGCCTCCCAAGCAGCTGCGACTACAGGCACGTGCCCAGCCTCAGTTTCTTAAGAGAAATATAAAGGGCTCAACTAACCTTGATCATGTGGAGGGGGCAGGGTCTAATGGTCTGGTCAGCTCATGGTTTGGTTGCCCTTGTGTTGAGCACCCACCCAGAGCACAGTTCATGGAGGGGTGGACAACATAAGGAGCAGAGGTTATGAGTTGGGGTGTGGACAAAGCAAGGACCACTTGCCATACCTATTACAATAATCATTCTGACCAGCACTGATAGGGAAGGCTATGGTGAGACTACACACATTGTTTTGATCAGTTTAGCTAACATTTATTTCAAATGTAAAAAAAAATTTTTTTGGCCAGGTACAGTAGCTCACACCTGTAATCCCAGCACTCTGGGAGGCTGAGGCAGGTGGATCACTTGATGTCAGGAGTTCGAGACCTGCCTGGCCAACATGGTGAAACCCTGTCTCTACAGAAAAATACAAGAATTAGCCAGGTGTGGTGGCACATGCCTGTAGTCCCAGCTACTCAGGAGGCTGAGGCAGGAGAATCGCTGGAACCCAGGAGGTGGAGGTTGCAGTGAGCCAAGATCATGGCACTGCACTCCAGCCTGGGTGAAAAAGTGAGACCCTGTCTCAAAGGAAAATATTTTTATGAGAAGAAAGAACCTGATAATGAATACCAAGGGACTGTGACATAGTCTAAGACACATAGGTATATTTGTACCCAATAATACCCAAACAGCCTGGTAAAGAATCTACACTTCTCACTTCAACTCTTTAGTGTCATGTTGGAAAAAAACCTCATATTCCATCGAAAACAAAGCAAACCTTATTCAACTGGCTGTTTGCATTTTTAAAATGTGTTTTGTGTTTTAAACATATCATCTATTCAAAGGAGATGAGAGAAATTATAATGTTTAGGTTACAACCCCCATTTCTTTTTAAACTTAACTTCTTGGGAAGACAACCCTACTTTGTCAGAACCAATGCCTCAGGATATGTGAATGCAACCGTGACCTGCCAACAGGTATTTAGCATATTCTGGACTCTGTGACAGGTCCCGTTAGTTACAGTAGATGTTGTACTCAGGCATGGCAGAGGGACATGGGAAAGTTTGGGTATAGAATTTAGGATTACATTTTGCTACTAGTAACATATATCCAAATAGCACTAGATTAGACAAAGAAGTTCATTTTTCTCCCGAGTCAAAGTTTACAACAACCCATGGCTTTGCTGTGTTCATTCCAGCCTTGGGAACTCCAATTCTCAGGGGTGGTCTTCCTCCTCCTGTGGTCCAAGACAGAGCTCCACCTGGTGAAACAGTTCTCTGTTTCAAGCAGTAGGAAGGAGAAAGAGGGAAAGAAGTAGCACAGGGCACGTGCTAGCTTTGTCTTAAGGAAGGTCCTGGCCAAGCAGAACTTTGGGAGGCCAAGGAGAGAGGATAGCTTGGGGCCAGGAGTTTGAGGCCAGCCTGGGCAACATCATGAGACCCTGTGGCTACAAAAAATAAAAAATTAGCTGGGCATGGTGGTGCATGCCTGTAGTCCCAGATACTCGGGAGGCTAAGGCGAGAAGATCACTTGAGCCTAGGAATTTGAGGATGCAGTGAGCCGTGTTTGTGCCACTGCACTGCAGCCTGGGTGACAGAGAAAGACCCTGTCTTAAACAAACAAACAAACAGAACTACAAAAAAAGGTCCTTAGACTGTGCCACATGGACTTCTGCTTACACTCCATTGGTCAAAGCTTAGTCATATGCCACACCTAACTACAAGGGACAGAAACGTAGTCTTTATTCCAGAAAGCCACTTGCCAGCTAAAATGACTATGTGTATGAGTCAGGGTTCTCTAGAGAAACAGAATCAATAGTTTGTGCAAGTCTATGGAAAGAGACTTATTATACAGAACTGATTTACACGATTATGGAGGCAAGCAAGTCTAAAATCCACAGGTGGGCTGGCAGGCTGCAGAATTCTCTCTTGCTCAGGGGAGGCAGGTCTTTTGGTTCTATTCAGGCCTTCAACTGATAGGATGAGGCCCACCCACATTATGGAGGGCAATCTGTTTTATTCAGATTCTGCCGATTTAAATGTTATTCGTCTCATCCAAAAACACCCTCACAGAAGCAGCCAGAATGACATTTGACCAAATGTCAGAGCACCCCAAGGCCCAACAAACTTGACACATAAGATTAACTATCGGTTGGGGTGGAGCCAAGATGGCCGAATAGGAACAGCTCCAGTCTCCAGCTCCCAGCCCCAGCGACACAGAAGACAGGTGATTTCGGCATTTCTGCTTGAGGTACTGGTTTCATCTCACTAGGGAGTGCCTAACAGTGGGTGCAGGACAGTCGGTGAAGCGCACTGTGCGCAAGCCAAAGCAGGGCGAGGCATTGCCTCACTCGGGAAGTGCAAGGGGTCAGGGAGTTCCCTTTCCTAGTCAAAGAAAGGGGAAACAGACGGCACCTGGAATATCGGGTCAGTCCCATCCTAATACTGCGCTTTTCCAACGGGCCTGGAAAACGGCACACTAGGAGATTGTGTCCCGCACCTGGCTCGGAGGGTCCTATGCCCACGGAGTCTCGCTGATTGCTAGCACAGCAGTCTGAGATCAAGCTGCAAGGCGGCAGCGAGGCTGGGGGAGGGGCGACCGCTATTGCCCAGGCTTGCTTAGGTAAACAAAGCAGCCAGGAAGCTCGAACTGGGTGGAGCCCACCACAGCTCAAGGAGGCCTGCCTGCCTCTGTAGGCTCCACCTCTGGGGGCAGGGCACAGACAAACAAAAACTCAGCAAGAACCTCCACAGACTTAAATGTCCCTGTCTGACTGACAGCTTTGAAGAGAGTAGTGGTTCTCCCAGCACGCAGCTGGAGATCTGAGAACGGACAGACTGCCTCCTAAAGTGGGTCCCTCACCCCTGAGCAGCCTAACTGGGAGGCACCACCCCAGTAGGGACAGACTGACACCTCACTCAACCGGGTACTCCTCTGAGACAAAACTTTCAGAGGAACTATCAGACAGCTGAATTTGTGGTCTCACGAAAATCCGCTGTTCTGCAGCCACCACTGCTGACACCCAGCCAAACAGGGTCTGGAGTGGACCTCTAGGAAACTCCAACAGACCTGCAGCTGAGGGTCCTGTCTGGTAGAAGGAAAACTAACAAACAGAAAGGACATCCACACCAAAAACCCATCTGTACATCACCATCATCAAAGACAAAAAGTAGATAAAACCACAAAGATGGGGAAAAAACAGAGCAAAAAAACTGGAAACTCTAAAAAACAGAGCACCTCTCCTCCTCCAAAGGAACGCAGTTCCTCACCAGCAATGGAACAAAGCTGGATGGAGGATGACTTTGATGAGTTGAGAGAAGAAGGCTTCAGACGATCAAACTACTCTGAGCTACGAGAGGAAATTCAAAACAATAGCAAAGAAGTTAAAAACTTTGAAAAAAAAATTAGAAGGATGGATAACTAGAATAACCAATGGAGAGAAGGGCTTAAAGGAGCTGATGGAGCTGAAAGCCAAGTTTCGAGAACTACGCGAAGATTGCAGAAGCCTCCGTAGCAGATGCGATCAACTGGAAGAAAGGGTATCGCTGATGGAAGATGAAATGAATGAAATGAAGAGAGAAGGGAAGTTTAGAGAAAAAAGAATAAAAAGAAATGAACAAAGCCTCCAAGAAATTTGGGACTATGTGAAAAGACCAAACCTACGTCTGATTGGTGTACCTGAAAATGATGGGGAGAATGGAACCAAGTTGGAAAACACTCTGCAAGATATTATCCAGGAGAACTTCCCCAATCTAGCAAGGCAGGCCAGCATTCAGATTCAGGAAATACAGAGAACGCCACAAAGATACTCCTCGAGAAGGCCAACTCCAAGACACATAATTGTCAGATTCACCAAAGTTGAAATGAAGGAAAAAATGTTAAGGGCAGCCAGAGAGAAAGGTCGGGTTACCCACAAAGGGAAGCCCATCAGACTAACAGCTGATCTCTCAGCAGAAACTCTACAAGCCAGAAGAGAGTGGGGGCCGATATTCAACATTCTTAAAGAAAAGAATTTTCAACCCAGAATTTCCTATCCCGCCAAACTAAGCTTCATAAGTGAAGGAGAAATAAAATACTTTACAGACAAGCAAACGCTGAGCGATTTTGTCACCACCAGGCCTGCCCTAAAAGAGCTCCTGAAGGAAGCACTAAACATGGAAAGGAACAACCGGTACCAGCCACTGCAAAAACATGCCAAATTGTAAAGACCATCGAGGCTAGGAAGAAACTATAGCAACTAACGAGCAAAATAACCAACTAACATCATAATGACACGATCAGATTCACACATAACAGTATTAACGTTAAATGTAAATGGGCTAAATGCTCCAATCAAAAGACACAGACTGGCAAACTGGATAAGGAGTCAGGACCCATCAGTGTGCTGTATTCAGGAAACCCATCTCACGTGCAGAGACACACATAGACTCAAAATAAAGGGATGGAGGAAGATCTATCAAGCAACTGGAAAACAAAAAAAGGCAGGGGTTGCAATCCTAGTCTCTGATAAAATAGACTTTAAACCAACAAAGATCAAAAGAGACAAAGAAGGCCATTACATAATGGTAAAGGGATCAATTCAACAAGAAGAGCTAACTATCCTAAATATATATGCACCCAACACAGGAGCACCCAGATTCATAAAGCAAGTCCTCAGTGACCTACAAAGGGACTTAAACTCCCACACAATAATAATGGGAGATTTTAACACCCCACTGTCAACATTAGACAGATCAACGAGACAGAAAGTTAACAAGGATATCCAGGAATTGAACTCAGCTCTACATAAAGTGGACCTAATAGACATCTACAGAACTCTCCACCCCAAGTCAACAGAATATACATTTTTTTCAGCACCACACCACACCTATTCCAAAATTGACCACATAGTTGGAAGTAAAGCTCTCCTCAGCAAATGTAAAAGGACAGAAATTATAACAAACTGTCTCTCAGACCACAGTGCAATCAAACTAGAACTCAGGATTAAGAAACTCACTCAAAACTGCTCAACCACATGGAAACTGAACAACCTGCTCCTGAATGACTATTGGGTACATAATGAAATGAAGGCAGAAATAAAGATGTTCTTTGAAACCAATGAGAACAAAGACACAACATACCAGAATCTCTGGGACACATTCAAAGCAGTGTGTAGAGGGAAATTTATAGCACTAAATGCCCACAAGAGAAAGCAGGAAAGATCCAAAATTGACACCCTAACATCACAATTAAAAGAACTAGAAAAGCAAGAGCAAACACATTCAAAAGCTAGCAGAAGGCTAGAAATAACTAAAATCAGAGCAGAACTGAAGGAAATAGAGACACAAAAAACCCTTCAAAAAATTAATGAATCCAGGAGCTGGTTTTTTGAAAAGATCAACAAAATTGATGGACCGCTAGCAAGACTAATAAAGAAGAAAAGAGAGAAGAATCAAATAGATGCAATAAAAAACGAAAAAGGGGATATCACCACCGATCCCACAGAAATACAATCTACCATCAGAGAATACTACAAACACCTCTATGCAAATAAACTAGAAAATCTAGAAGAAATGGATAAATTCCTCGACAAATACACCCTCCCAAGACTAAACCAGGAAGAAGTTGAATCTCTGAATAGACCAATAACAGGTTCTGAAATTGTGGCAATAATCAATAGCTTACCAACCAAAAAGAGTCCAGGACCTGATGGATTCACAGCTGAATTCTACCAGAGGTACAAGGAGGAACTGGTACCATTCCTTCTGAAACTATTCCAATTGACAGAAAAAGAGGGAATCCTCCCGAACACATTTTATGAAGCCAGCATCGTCCTGATACCAAAACCTGGCAGAGACACAACCAAAAAAGAGAATTTCAGACCAATATCCTTGATGAACATTGATGCAAAAAAACTCAATAAAATACTGGCAAACCAAATCCAGCAGCACATCAAAAAGCTTATCCACCATGATCAAGTGGGCTTCACCCCTGGGATGCAAGGCTGGTTCAACATACGCAAATCAATAAATGTAATCCAGCATATAAACAGAACCAAAGACAAAAACCACATGATTATCTCAATAGATGCAGAAAAGGCCTTTGACAAAATTCAACAACCCTTCATGCTAAAAACTCTCAATGAATTAGGTATTGATGGGACGTATCTCAAAATAATAAGAGCTATCTATGACAAACCCACAGTCAATAACATACTGAATGGGCAAAAACTGGAAGCATTCCCTCTGAAAACTGGCACAAGACAGGGATGCCCTCTCTCACCGCTCCTATTCAACATAGTGCTGGAAGTTCTGGCCAGAGCAATCAGGCAGGAGAAGGAAATAAAGGGTATTCAATTAGGAAAAGAGGAAGTCAAATTGTCCCTGTTTGCAGATGACATGATTGTATATCTAGAAAACCCCATTGTCTCAGCCCAAAATCTCCTTAAGCTGATTAGCAACTTCAGCAAAGTCTCAGGATACAAAATTAATGTACAAAAATCACAAGCATTCTTGTACACCAATAACAGACAAACAGAGAGCCAAATCATGAGTGAACTCCCATTCACAATTGCTTCAAAGAGAATAAAATACCTAGGAATCCAACTTACAAGGGATGTGAAGGACCTCTTCAAGGAGAACTACAAACCACTGCTCAATGAAATAAAAGAGGATACAAACAAATGGAAGAACATTCCATGCTCATGGGTTGGAAGAATCAATATCGTGAAAATGGCCATACTGCCCAAGGTAATTTATAGATTCAATGCCATCCCCATCAAGCTACCAATGACTTTCTTCACAGAATTGGAAAAAACTACTTTAAAGTTCATATGGAACCAAAAAAGAGCCCACATCGCCAAGTCAATCCTAAGCCAAAAGAACAAAGCTGGAGGCATCACGCTACCTGACTTCAAACTATACTACAAGGCTACAGTAACCAAAACAGCATGGTACTGGTACCACAACAGAGACATAGATCAATGGAACAGAACAGAGCCCTCAGAAATGATGCCGCATAGCTACAACTATCTGATCTTTGACAAACCTGACAAAAACAAGAAATGGGGAAAGGATTCCCTATTTAATAAATGGTGCTGGGAAAACTGGCTAGCCATATGTAGAAAGCTGCAACTGGATCCCTTCCTTACACCTTATACAAAAATTAATTCAAGATGGATTAAAGACTTATATGTTAGACCTAAAACCATTAAAATCCTACAAGAAAACCTAGGCAATACCATTCAGGACATAGGCGTGGGCAAGGACTTCATGTCTAAAACACCAAAAGCAATGGCAACAAAAGCCAAAATCGACAAATGGGATCTCATTAAACTAAAGAGCTTCTGCACAGCAAAAGAAACTATCATCAGAGTGAACAGGCAACCTACAGAATGGGAGAAAATTTTTGCAACCTACTCATCTGACAAAGGGCTAATATCCAGAATCTACAATGAACTCAAACAAATTTACAAGAAAAAAACAAACAACCCCATCAAAAAGTGGGCAGAGGACATGAACAGACACTTCGCAAAAGAAGACATTTATGCAGCCAAAAAACACATGAAGAAATGCTCATCATCACTGGCCATCAGAGAAATGCAAATCAAAACCACAGTGAGATACCATCTCACACCAGTTAGAATGGCCATCATTAAAAAATCAGGAAACAACAGGTGCTGGAGAGGATGTGGAGAAATAGGAACACTTTTACACTGTTGGTGGGACTGTAAACTAGTTCAACCACTGTGGAAGTCAGTGTGGCGATTCCTCAGGCATCTCGAACTAGAAATACCATTTGACCCAGCCATCCCATTACTGGGTATATACCCAAAGGACTATAAATCATGCTGCTATAAAGACACATGCACACGTATGTTTGTTGCGGCACTATTCACAATAGCAAAGTGTTGGAACCAACCCAAATGTCCAACAACGATAGACTGGATTAAGAAAATGTGGCACATATACACCATGGAATACTATGCAGCCATAAAAAATGATGAGTTTGTGTCCTTTGTAGGGACATGGATGAAACTAGAAAACATCATTCTCAGTAAACTATCGCAAGGACAAAAAACCAAACACCGCATATTCTCACTCATAGGTGGGAATTGAACAATGAGAACTCATGGACACAGAAGGGAAACATCACACTCCGGGGACTGTTGCGGGGTGGGAGGAGGGGGGAGGCACAGCATTAGGAGATACACCTAATGCTAAATGACGAGTTAATGGGTGCAGGAAATCAACATGGCACATGGATACATATGTAACAAACCTGCACATTGTGCACATGTACCCTAAAACCCTAAAGTATAAAAAAAAAAAAAGATTAACTATCACACATACAAGAAATGAATTAACCTTTACATTATGGAAGAAGTGGAGCTGGATACTGGGGACAATAGCAGTCTCTATCACACTGGGAACCAGCAACCTCTTCTTTTTTTTTTTTTTGAGACAGAGTCTCCCTCTGTCACTCAGGCTGGAGTGCAGTGGCACGATCTTGGCTCACTGCAACCTCTGCCTCCAGGTTCAAGCGATTCTCCTGCCTCAGCCTGCTAAGTAGCTGGAATTACAGACGCCTGCCACCGTGCCTGGCTAATTTTTGTATTTTTAGTAGAGACGGGGTTTCACCACATTGGTCAGGCTGGTCTCGAACTCCTGACCTCGTGATCTGCCAGCCTCAGCCTCCCAAAGTGCTGGGATTACAGGCATGTGCCGCCACGCCCAGCAAACAACCTCTTTTATAAGCAAGAATGTAAAATATCTGAGGGCAATGATTGTCACCATCATAATCGCAATTTTCATGATACTTTGCACAATAATGGTAACCAACAAATATTTGTTGTTAATAAAGAACATATTCAGTGTGCAGAGATGATTAAAATGAGCTGGAACCACAGATGAGAACAAACTCAGCAAACTTTTTCTAACAAGGCTCAGAAAGCACATATTTTCAACTTTGTGGGCCATGTGGTCTCTGGCCCAGCTCTCCAGCTCTGCACTTGTAGATGAAAGCAGCCACAAGATAATATGTAAATGAATGGATGTGGCCAGATTCGACCCAAGGGCAGCAGTGTGCCAAACCCTGGACAAGACTATCAAACTGGGAAGGATCTAGCCTCTCATTTTATAGGAAACTGGAGCAAATTGTCTTGCTCAAGGTTACACCTTGGTCAGTGGCAGCAGAACCAGGACTAGATCATAGGTCTCCTAACTCCTTATTCAGTACTTAAGACTTATCACTCAAAAATTAATTTTTGAGGGTTAACAATGTGTAATGGACAGCTCTTGTTCCTCACTCAATTTCACAGACCTTGGAATAAGAGATGTGATATGATGTGTGTGTGTGTGTGTGTGTGCGCGTGTGCTTGTGTATGTGTGTTAACAGCCACGGGGAAGGATCATTGTTCTGCCATGGGCCTGAGAGGGCACTGGTGTTTCATGACAACATCACATCTACCTCCATGGATTCCTTGTCAGAGGAGACAGAGCATAATATGCCGATCCCACACCCACCACCTCCTGAAGTCATTCATGCCTTAATGGGGGGCATAGACTGAGACCTGGTCCTATCTGTCAGCTGTCAAACTGGACAGGATACTATACGAAAAGAGGATGCCAGGGCAGGTACATGCTGGGAAAAAAAAGCTGGGCCCACTTCCCAGAGCCTGAGATGCTATCCATATAAAGCAACTTGTGCCGCTGTAGCGGCCATCACTACTCTATGGCTGTGCTGTCCAATGTGGTAGTGTGTGTAGCTATTGGGTACTTGAAATGTGGCTAGTGTGACTGAAGAAGTGAATTTCAAATGTATTTCATGTTAGTTCATTTAAATTTAAATGTAAAAGCCTAATATTTGATGAAGTCATTAGAAAACTTTTAAGTCTGTGTGGAACAACTTGCATATGTGAATCTACTTTTTCAATGGGATATTTTATGAAATCTACATACAGATCAAGTTTTTCTGATGCAAATTTAGCATATGAGTAGAGATTTTAAATACACAACAGGATCTCACAGTGTTAATGAAAAATAAACAAATTTAAAATGTCTCAATAGTTTTGTATTTTAATTACATGTTGAAATGATAGTTTGTGCCTCAGAAGAAGGAGAGAAAAAAAAAAAAAGGCTGGGTGCAGTGGCTCATGCCTGTACTCCCAGCACTTTGGGAGGCCAAGGCAGGAGGATCACTTGATCCCAGGAATTCAAGATCAGCCTGGGCAACATGGCAAGACTCTGTGTCTATTTAAAAAAATTTTTTAAAAAAGGAAACGATAGTTTGGATATTTTGTGTTAAATTATATTATTAAAATTAATTTCAACTGTTTAAAAAACTTTTTTGTGGTGTGGCTACTAGACAATGTAGAATGACATAAGTAACTCATGTTATATTACTAAGGGACAGTGCTCTTGTGAGGACACTAGCCTCTCATCCTTAGGAATGACCTGGTTTGCTCCTTGGCCCGAAATTTCCCTCTTAGCACCTATAGCAAATTTTGTCTAAACCAGACTCCACAATATCTCTGCCTAGTCTCTAATTGTTTCATAAAATCATCTTTCTCTCCTTCCTTCTTGAAAGTGGAAGGAGGGAAGAGACTTGTCATCCTCAACAGAGTAGGGTCACACTAAGGATGTAATTGGAATGACTCTTGAGCTGGGGATCTGAAAACTGGGACTTTGCACCAATTTCATGGCAATCATGAGACATGCCAGTTAGCACACATGACAGTTAACACATGAGAAAGCTGCTTTACCTCTCTGGATTTCAGATTCTCCATCTACCAAGTGAAAGTAAGATTTCTTGCCCTCTTCTTAGGGCTATTTTAAACATAAGAATTAATATCTGTGGAGAGCCTGAAAAAATGAAAGTGCTATTATATTGTGAAATAATTTGCATTCACAAAGTGGAGGGATTCTGCTCTTTCCCACCCTCCTTCTCTCCTTCTACCCATTTAGCAAATGCTAAACTTCCTGTGGGCCAGGGCTGCACTTGGCTTCCCTGTGCATCACAGAGCATCTTCCTTACCTGGCCCCATCCTATCCTCTTCCTGCCAGGAGAATCCTGGTTGTCTAAATGGCTCACTCCTCACCTTCTGTAATCACCTCCTATTCGCAAACATAGCCTTGGGGCCAACAGTGGTTTATCCAATTTCATCTTCATCATGAACCCTCCATGAATCTCTGAGGAAGAAATCAGCTCACGCACTGTGTTTCAGGCCCACCATTACTCTCTGCATGATGAAATGTACACAGAGACTCTCAAAATTGGTGTTAAAAGCACATAAACCTCTCGGGTTGTTGAGATTCTTGCCCAAGTAGGGAGAATGTGTAATATCACTAAAAGCAGGTATGATGGATAAAAATGAATGGTGGCCCCTTCTAAACGTAAACGGAGCTGCTCATCCTTCAGGGCTGTTTATAAATAGAGGGGAGTCCATTTGTTTAGGATCCCGAGGACAGGCCGGCACTCCATTTAGATAACGACCACATTTCGTGCCCAGCCGCCACTCTCTGGCTTGTAAGGTGGCGATTAATCAAACAGTGTTTTGGTTTCTCCCGATACACATCTAGTCCTTCCGGTTGAGAGTGAGCTGAAGATGGCTTCCACAGTTTACAGAACAGCTGGGGCCTGTACATTAGAAAGCGGCCAGGACAAGGGCCTATCAGGCTGGACATTCCAGTTGGAATTTTTGGTTGGGAGCAGATGCATGGATGGGAATTCCAGAAGTTTAATCTAGTGTCAGCCTGGCCTTCTGGGACATCACTGACTTGTGCTCAGTCCGAGTGAGGGAATAACCCTTCTCATTAAGATAGAGACCTTGAGGTGAAGGAACACCAGAACTGGAATAATTGGAAGACATACCATTTTTCTGATAAGGTCATTTGTCAGACATAGACCAAGGATAACAGAGTCTCTCCCCTGGCCTCCCTGCCTCCATCAGCAGGAGTAAAGAGGGGGTCCCAGTGTTCTGGGTGCTCATGCAAGACACTCCCACCCCAACATGCCCAGGCTTATGACCACAGTCTGCCTTGCAGGCCATCAAAGCTTATTTCATCAAGCCCCTTATTCTGCTTATGTCCATCATGCCAAGAAGCCCAGGACTCCCAGATCATCCTGTACCCCCTAACTCTCACCTCCAGACAACTCCATGAGGACCCTAGTCTTCATCTCATGATCCGTGGTCCATCTCATGGTCCATCAGAGGTAGAATACTTCCATCCACCACCTCCCCTGAATGCTCCCTCTGCCTTCTTGCTGTAACCGGATGCTGGCTTTCCAGCAAGGACACTGCTTCCTCTATAGCCCTTTCAAGTGGAGGATGTTTCCTCTCCTCCATCCCCCATGCCACTAAGTCTGAGGCTGGGGTAGGGTCTTCTCTGATACCTCAGTGCTGCTTGGGGACCATTGCCCATCCACCCTCAGCAAAAAGCCTGCTTTGAAGCATATGCCATCAGTCTACAATCCTGCAATAGCCTCCCTTACAGTTACCTACTGAACCCTGGCTCACTGCACTGCTTTCCATGCTCTTCTGTTATATTTCTTGGTGGCTTCAGTATTCATGATGACAATGCTTCCAACATTTGGACTTTTCTGTTTCTTGACCCATCTCTCTTCCAATGACCTTGTCCTCCCAGCTATCACAGACACTCACACCTTATAACCATCATGACCAATGACTACAACACTCTCACAATGTTAATTTCACCTTCCCACTCTAAAATCACCCCTGCTGTCTTATAGCTCAACCCTCTAGTACCTGGCCCAAACAGTTCTTTGACTCAGGTTGTCATGAACAGTTGTGCATTTTGTGTATTGCGCAAAAGTCCTTGGCCAAGGGACAAGTGGGCCCTGAAACCCACCTCAAGTTCTAGGAATGACACTGTGTTCTCTGCCTGGCTCAGGGCTTCATCCACCTAAAGGAAGAGGCAGCTTTTTCTTTGCACAACTGCAGGACTGCCTCACCTAGAGGGGGAAGCATTTATCTATTTCACTCAAGATGCTCTGTGGACTAGTGCCAGCTCTGACTTGGCCCCACTGGGACCTATGATTCATTGCTTTCATTACCATTCCAATCTCCTCATCCCCCTCATGCCCTTTCCTCCTTTTCCAGCTGACATTTAATGTTCCATGATTAGAATCTCTCCTTTGCATACACTTTCAAACTCCCTGGCTCCTTCCTCCCTTCTTTGGCAAAATTGTTGTTCCTTTTAAAATGTAACATTCTGTCTACTTCATGCCTGCACCCATGCAGTGGAATACAGCTGGAGTAAAACAGACACATTTTACATTCCCATTCACGGCAGCTAACTTTAAGTGGACCCTTACTTCTGCCTGGTAAGCCTCATCTAGCTACTCTTTTGCTCTCTCAGACACCAATCTGTTGGGATATCCAGTGAGAGCCCACTTCTTATTTATCTGAGAGAATACAAGCAGTCAGAAGAGAACTTCCACCTTCTCCCAGCACCATCGTCACCCATGTATCTCCACCCGTACTTCACACGCTGCCTTCCCCCCATTACTGTAGATGAACTGTCCCTGCTCTTATCCAAAACCAACCCCTCCACTTATATATTAGATATCATCCCTTTTTCCTATGCAAGGCCTTTGCTGCACTAATAATCTCTCCTCTCTCCTGCATCATCATCACTTTTTCCTCTCTCTACTGGATCGTTTAGATCAACATATCAACAAGTTGTAATATCTCTTCTATTTTGAAAAATTCTTTCTTGACTCTATGACCCCTCCAGCTACTACACCATTTATCTGCTCCATTTTATAGCAAATCTCCTCTCAAGAATGGGTTATCGCTGCTGCCTGTTCTCCCATCCCCTCCTGAACTCACTCCAGCCAGGCTATTGTCCTCATGACTCCACCAAAACTTTTCTTGTCAAGGTTATCAATGAATCTCATGTTACTAAATCCACTGGTCAATTTTCAGTCCTCATCTTACTTGACCCAGCAGCTTTTGACACAGCTGATCACTCCATTCTTCTTAACTTAGCTTCTAGGACTCCACTTGGTTTCCTTTTACTATGTTGGTCACGCCCTCGCAGACCCTGTGCTGGTTTTTCTATGTCTCCTCAAGCTCTGAGCTGTGACACAGCCCTGGAAAGTTCTTGGACCTCTTCTCTATCCACACTCATCCCCTCTCATGGCTTTAATTATCACCTGTATAATGATGACTCCCAGAACTCTAGACTCACATATCCAACTGCAAACACAGTGTCTCCATTTGGATATGAACGAGACTCAAACCTAGTGTCTGCAAAGAAGAGCTCCTGATTCCACCATCCTTGCCAAGCTGCGCATCCTCCATCCTTCCCTAACTCAGTCAATGGCAACTCCATCCTTCCAGCATCTAGGCCAAAAGCCCTGGAGTCATCCTTGATCTCTCTATCTCTCTCTGTCTCTTTCTTCACTTATGAATTACCAGCAAAGTCTGTCAGTTCTGCCTTTAAAATTGATCCAGAATCCAACCACTTTATACCGTCTCCATTACTACCACCAACATCCAGGTCACCACTATCTCTCATCTTTGTTTCCTGTAGTAGCCTTGACTAGGGACCTCAGCTGGGGCTGTGATCAGAACACCAACATGTAGCCTCTTCACAGTGGCCTGAGCTTTCTCACAACATTGGCTGGTCTATGGGCAAGTTTTTTTGTTTTCGTTTTTTCTCTCCAAGGCTGGAGTGGAGTGACATGATCATAGCTCACTGCACCCTCAAACTCCTGCGCTCAAGCGACACTCCTGGCTCAGCTTCATGAGTAGCTGGGGACTACAGGTGGCTTTTCTGACCTATAACTACTAAGTGACAGATACTACATTAAGCACTGAGGACATAAAGATGAGTAAGAAATAGTTCTTGGGTTCAAGGAGTTTATAGACTTGAAGGGGAGATGGACAAGGGAACTCCACGTGTTAGAACTTAACATTCTAAATGCTGTTACAGAATTAAGCAGAGGGTGCCTTGGGAAATGAGGTGAAGGGGGATAAATCAGTGGGGATTTGAGTTGGAATTACACTCTGGAGGAGGAGGAAGGGGCTTCTGCATGATGAGAGCTGCACTTATGCTAGGCAAAGAGGTTAAAGAGGCAGCTATGAGGTTAACAATGGACAGACCATGGGATGAATCAGAACAAATTCAAATCCTCCCTCTTACACTTCCTATTTAAACATGGGGAAATTATGTAATCTCTCTGATTGTTTTCTCATTTATAGATTGAGAATTACTCTTCAGACTTGAGAAAATTATCACAGTGTCTAACACTTCATAGGCATCCAATAAATGATGATTTTATAAAAATTAGTTGATTCAAATTGTCTGATGTATGTTTTTTTTGCAGTTTCTTTTTTCTTTCATGAGCCCTATTCCAATAGGTCCAAACAATCTCCCGAGTTTTCATTCAAGAAATGAAAGAAGAAATTTTGGGGGTAGAGAAGCAGAAAGATCACTTTTCTCCAGCTTCATTACTTTTGTTCATCTTCACCATCAAAGCTGCACAGCCTGATTTGCAATATCTTCTTGCCTTTATTTCCAATGCAAAAACTCCTTCCAGTAGGCCTTGTATTTGATTCTGGGGGCTAATCTGGGAATGTTTTCCCAGGATATGGACCGGCAGATGCGGCAATTTCCGGGTCATGTTACCTTCTGTGTTAGCTGGGGCAGATAGGGAGAGGAGAGGAAAAAAAGTGGAAATAAAATGTTTCTTTTAAATTCAATTTTGAAAGTCTATGCTGTCGAGAATAAAGCACATAACATCTGGTCCCTGCCTTAAGATTCTTATATTAAAGCGGGAGACTGAAACCTAATAATCTTGTGTCCGGGGTTGGTTCCTTCCGGTGGGTTCGTGGTCTGGCTGACTTCAAGAATGCAGCCATGGACCTTTGCGGTGACTGTTACAGCTCTTAAAGATGGCACAGACCCAAAGAGTGAGCAGCAGCAAGATTTACTGTGAAGAGCGAAAGAACGCAGCTTCCACAACCTGGCAGGAGACCCCAGCCGGTTGCCTCTGTGGGCTGGGGTGGCCCAGCTTTTATTCCCTTATTTGTCTCCGCTCATGTCCTGCTGATTGGTCCATTTTACAGAGTGCCGATTGGTCCATTTTACAGAGCGCTGATTGCTCCATTTCACAGAGTGCTTATTGGTCCATTTTATAATCCTCTAGCTAGCTACAGAGCGCTATTTGGTGCATTTTTACAGAGCGCTGATTGGTGCATTTTACAAACCTCTAGCTAGCTACAGAGCTCAGATTGGTGCATTTCTACAGAGCACTGATTGATGCATTTTACAATCCCCTTGTAAGACAGAAGAGTTCTCCAAGTCCCCACTAGACCCAGGAAGTCCAGCTGGCTTCACTTCTCAATCTTAGTTAG
This sequence comes from Hylobates moloch, assembly GCF_009828535.3. Classification (NCBI taxonomy): domain Eukaryota; kingdom Metazoa; phylum Chordata; class Mammalia; order Primates; family Hylobatidae; genus Hylobates; species Hylobates moloch. The sequence continues at coordinate 79,868,921 of NW_026652290.1, read as the reverse complement.
AATCATAAGATATAATCAAGTGCTTCAAATGTCAGAATGAAAGATACAGACACAGAGGCAGGGTGAAGGTGGGAGGCCCCTATCCCCGCTGCAGTGGCAGAGGAGCCCCTAGCCTGTTTTACCAAGTCTGGCACTGCCGGGGCAGATGGTGCCTCTATACAATCACCTACTTTTTTCTCAGCTGTTCATTCCAAGACTGCAACTTTCTAGAAAGGAAGACTCAGCTGTACCCTAAAGCCATTAGGCCAGATCCACCAGAAGGCCTGCCCCACATGCTTTGAGGATTAGCATTGGTCTTATTTAACAATCTAATTAATGTTTTGATAATTTAACAATTTTGTGTGCTTTTTGGAGGGCTTTCGAAAGGAGCGACCTTGGCAGACAAAGCCACATTTTCTTTCGTTCTTAGACAGATGCGTTTTCTGATCCTGTTAATGAGAAACACCCTTCCTGTCTGTGCTTGGCCAAGTGAGTAAGAAGAGGCTTTCCTGCAGTTGGGAGGGGGTGGAGGATCCCCAGCAGCTGAGCCAGTGAGGGGTGGGGAGGTGTGGGCTGAGCACAGGAGAGCAGCAGCCGTGTCCTTAGCCCCATCACACCAGGGCCATGCAGGTTTCCAGCTGTAGCTCCACCAGGCAGTATGGTGCTGCAAAAGGTGCTTCAGGTGCTGCATGCAGACACCAATTTCCTGAGTTGCCTTGGACTAGGCTCTTCCTTTCCCTGACACTCAATTTCTTCCTATTTCAAATGGTCACGGCAGTCCTTATCTTACCTGCCTTCATGACTGATGAGTCAACCCATTCATCGGCAGCATACAAGGGATTCCTAAGTCATTGGGGAAAGGGAAGGAAGTTAAAATTAGACCTAATTTGAAGATCCTATGTAACCTAAGGACAAGTAATGTAAGAAGCTGCAAAAGCCCCTTTGCATGATGAGGTGTGCTTTCCAGGGAAAGACACAACTACCTGTCTCCTTCCAAATCCAGACCCGGTGGAGTGGCGGTCAGAAGTGCAGGCTCCTAGATTGGGTAAATGGAGTTTGAAGTTTTGCTCCATCACTGCCTGGCTGTGTGCCCCTGGGTGCCAGTTAGTTGGCCTCCCTGAGCCTCTTGATCTATAAATGCGTACAATAATAGCAATACCTTCATTATTTGTAAAGTTACCGAGAGAATTAAATTAGATAAAAAGCAGGCAGTCCCCCTTGGCATAGTTCAAATAAGCGTGTGTTTCAGTTATCACCGTTAAGTTCAATAACCCTGGTCCTCAACAACATACTTCACATTTCAGTAACCATGTGCATTACCTGTGAGTAAACACATAAGAGTGCAAACTTTTCTGCTAGCTCTCCAATCCACAAATCTCTGTGTAGACAACACAGGGATATCATAATCAGTGACCGATTATATCACTTACTGTGCATCTGCCATTCGGTTAATGCACAGACAGCAAAGCATGCAGCTGTCTTGCCTCTTGTGTCCCAATAATGAACTCACATGATATTTTACAGAAAAGGATACTCAAAAGAGAGAATTGGCCAAGAAAGGTGAAACTGCAGCAAAGAAAAAAAGTTATAATAATGGAAGTAAAATTTTAATCCAACATTGAAGGAGTTTATAGAATAAATGACCATGGGAATATTGACTTTGCCATTATTTGAAAGACTCTGTATGCAGCTGAAGAAATTCAGTGAAGGTGAATTTAGTGACATAAATGAGAGTGGTTGTGATGAAAAGGATGATGATGTGTGTCTTAGTCCATTTTGTGTTGCTATAAGGGAATATCTGAAGCTGAGTAATTTATAAAGAGGTTTGTTTGGCTCATGGTTCTGCAGGCTGTACAAGAAGCATGGCACCAGCATCTGTTTCTGGTAAGGGCCTCTGGCTGCTTCCACTCATGGTGGAAGGTGAAGGGAGCCAGATGTGTATGAAGACCAGTTGGCAAGAGAGAGGAAGCGAGAGAGAGAGAGAGAGAGGGGAAGTGCCAGGCTCTTTTTAACAACCAGCTCTCCTGGGAACTAATGGAGGAAGAACTCACTCATTACCTTGAGGACAGCACCAAGCCATTCATGAGGGACCCACCCCCATGACCCAAACACTTCCCATTAGGCCCCACCTCCCACTTTGGGGATCAAATTTCAACATGAGTTGTGGTGGGGTCAAACAAACCAAACTATATTCATGTCCCAGAGGAAGTGAGACCAGCAAAAATCTTCCCATGAAAGGAAATCTCAGAGATTCTTAACAATATTGAAAGCACAAATAAGAAAACGTTGGAAGCTGATCCAAACTTAGAGAATATATGACAGTTTGCAAGGCATATAAAAGGGGCTTACTCTGTATCATAAGTTCTACAATGAGAAGCCAGCAAGCACTGTTTACACTTACTAGGTTTTTTTTTTTAAACAAAGAAACAAAACATTTTAATTTTCACACTTTTAATGTTTTAAATTATAGTGTATTGAGTAAATATTGGTTTCACTATAGTTTTCAATTCACTATACTTTCATAACTGAGGGTAAGAGAGTTTTTAATGTTTGACAAAATTTTTAAAGGTCACAGAACAATTATAATTCTCCCCCATGATTGTTAAGTTTGCCTTGCAGAGTTTCAGCTTATACTTCATTTTTACAGTCCCCTACTTCCATGCTGTCTGCATCTAAAGTTAGATACTGCTAAATTGTTGCTGCCTTCATGATTATGTTGGCTCAGGAAGTCCAGAGAGAGAGCAAGAGAGAAGAAGTGACTGAGAGCGGGGAAGTGCCAGGTTCTTCTTAACAACCAGCTCTCACAGGAACTAATTGAGTAAGAAGCACCAAGCCATTCATGAGGGATCTGTTGACTCTTCCATTGCTCTTTCTCCTCACCCATCAGATGAGAACCTGGCTGAAGAAAGTCTGAGACAATAAGAGGTTGTAAACATTGAGAGAAGGGAAGGTCCTGAGCTGGCTAGCCTTACTCAAAGAACATTCTACCTGGAGCAAATAAATCTGCAAACCACAGGCAATGTGGCTGGTGGAAATTTGCAAATGCTTTCCTAGCATCTTCAAGTGCTTGGCATTTGGTGGAATCTTTCAAATCCCACATTGAACTTGACTGATAGTAGAAGAGACAGAAAGTTTCTGGGCAGGTTCAAGATCCTAAAACGAACCCACCCTCATCTTACTCTCAAAAGAAGATGTCTGCAGAGGGTGGTCAAAGGCTTAAAGCACAGACTGGTTCTGAATTTCCAACTGTCTCTCATTTCTCGGTGAACCAGTCAATCCAAAGCATTTATTTTATGCACAACCTTGGCAAAATGGAGGTGTGTGAGTTAGGGGGAAGCTTCCTAGCTGAACGGTTTATTGTGTTCTGGTTTATTATGTATTATGTTTATTATGTAGTGTTGCAGTATAATTTGAAGTCAGATGATGTGACAGTGGGGCTGCAAATAGCTTAGCAGGCAAGCTCTGTGTCAAACTGCTACCTTGAATCTGACGGACCCTGGTTACTATCCAGAGTTACTGTCCTCCTCATACCTCAGTTGTCTCATTTGTAAAATAAAGATAATAATATCTACTTACACAGTTGTGAGGGCCCACAAGTCATAAGCTATATAAAGCCCTTTGCAAGTCTCTGGCTTATAGTGACTGCTCTATAAATTTTTGTTATTAGAAAACAGTTGGGGGAGGAGGGGAAGTACTCACATTCATGCAGAAAGTTCCAGAGAATCAGATTTTCACCACTCTCTAAATAAATGAATTCAATCATAAATTGTGCGGTACAGAGAATTTGTGTTGGTTGCCAGTATAAAGAATTGAACATCAAAGCCATTATTGGTCAGCAGACCTCTATGCCCAGTGAACACTTTAGAGGACCACCTATCTGTGGGCTCCAACTTCCTCCTCACCAGAATTAATTGTTCTCATCTTAATGAGACACCAATGAGTTAATTATTTGTAATAACAAGGAGCTTGCCTTCATCTCTCTTCGCCAACAGGTGGTACATTGGTGGCTATTTTATTTACAGGGACGGGGGCATTCAGATCCTCTCCCAACCCTCCTCACCCTTCCTTCTTTTTTTTATCAGGAAAGTGCTTTCGTGAGAGGGCTGGCTAGGGTTAAGGGATGATCTGTGGGGGGGAGATGGAGAGCATGGCCTTGTCTGTGAAGTTCTGACTGCTCCAGCCCACACTGAGCTCTTCCTTCCCTGGTTTCTTGACCACCTACCACTAGCCCTTGTTGGCACTCAGTATGTAACACAACTTTGCCTGCCAACCCTTGTCCACATAGGCAGATGTTCCCTTCCATGAGGGTACAGCACCATCCTTTCCTGTCTTACTGCTCACATGGTGGGCTCCCCATAGCTGTAAGCAGAAAGAAACTGCTGGATGATTGAGGGGAGGGACCTCTTAGGGAGGTGGGATTGAAGCTCTTGGGCTGGGAATAGCCCAGAGGTGAGGGTGCAGCTTGCATACCCAGAGCCTGCATCTAACTCATCTTTATCCCTGTAACTGGCAGTCTGGACAGAATTTGCCACTTCCCATAGGGTCTGCCTGGAGATGTGTCTTGGGTGACTTCATGAAAGTGAGAGTTGGAAATGGGGGGCGGGGTGTGCTTTTTTGAGACAGTGGGAGGAAAGAGCCTAACCTATTTTTTTTTAAGTTTTATTTTAAGTTCAGGAGTACATGTGCAGGATGTGCAGGTTTGTTACACAGGCAAACATGTGTCATGGGGGTTTGTTATACAGATTATTTCATCACCCAGGTATTAAGCCTAGTACCCATTCACTATTTTTTCCTGATCCTCTCCCTCCTCCCACCTTCCACACTCTGATAGGCCCCAGCGAGTGTTGTTTCCCTCTACATGTCCATGTGTTCTCATCATTTAGCTCCCACTTACAAGTGAGAACATGTGGTGTTTGGTTTTCTGTTCCCGGATTCATTTGCTGAGAATAACGGCCTCCAGCTCCATCCATGTCCTTGCAAAGCACAAGATCTCATTCCTTTCTATGGCTGCATAGTATTCCATGGTGTATATGTACCACATTTTCTTTGTCCAGTCTATCATTGATGGACATTTAGGTTGATTCCATGTCTTGCTATTGTGAGTAGTCCTGTAATGAACATACACATGCATATGTCTTTATAATAAAACGATTTATATTCCCTTGGATATATACCCAATAATGGGATTGCTTGGTCGAATGGTATTTCTGTCTTTAGGTCTTTGAGGAATCACCACACTGTCTTCCACAATAGTTGAACTAATTTACATTCCCACCAACAATGTATAAGCATTCCTTTTTCTCCACAACCTTGCCAGTATCTGTTAGTTATTGACTTTTTAAATAGTAGCCATTCTAAGTGGTATGATATGGTATCTCATTGTGGTTTTGATTTCCATTTCTCTAATGACCAATGATGTTGAGCTTTCTTTCACATGATTGTTGGTCACATGTATGTCTTCTGTTGAGAAGTGTCTGTTTGTGTTTTTTGCCCACTTTTGAATGGGGTTGTTTGTTTTTTTCTTGTAAATTTGTTTAAGTTCCTTTTAGATGCTGGATATTAGACCTTTGTCAGATGCATCGTTTGCAAAAATTTTCTCCCATTCTGTAGATTGTCTGTTTACTCTGATGATAGTTTCTTTTGCTGTGCAGATGCTCTTTAGTTTAATTAGATCCTATTTGTCAGTTTTTGCTTTTATCGCAATTGCTTTAGGTGTCTTCGTCATGAAATCTTTGCCCGTGCCTATGTCCTAAATGGTATTGCCTAGGTTGTCTTCCGGGGTTTTAATAATTTTGCGTTTTACATTTAAGTCTTTAATCCATCTTGTGTTAACTGGCATAAGGAAGGGATCCAGTTTCAATTTTCTGTATATGAGTCCAACCTCTTTAAGGACCAACCACACAGCAAATCAGGCCAGCCGCATTATCTGTGGCACCTGGTGCAAAATGAAACTGTGAGGCCCCTTGACCAAAAATTGTTCAGAATTTTAAGATGGTGACTGTAGAGCATTAAGCCAAGTGCAGGCCCATCTGAGGGTGGGGCCTTGTACTGCCCAGGCTTCATGTCCCTGAAGCTGGCCCTGCAACAAATCCAGGAGCTCCTCCTAACTTGGGCATGGCACATCAACTCACCACTCATACATCTGAACTCCTCAGTGCACCTGGGACTCAGGGACAGGGGAGGAAGGGAGGCATCGGGCTAACAGCAGCGTGGGAAGAAGGCTTGCTGGCAGGACCTCTGTGTGTGCCCTCAGGGGAAGCCCACCACCCCCGGATGGAAATGTTCAACACAGTCTGTGTTTATCCCATCCCATCGTCACGGAGCGTGACTAAGACCTGCCTGCAACTCTACACTGGGTGTGCGCAGGAGGAATCAGCCTCACCATGACAATATTTACTTCACTGTTGCCCCGGGGAGCTCTACATTCTGAGAATGGCAGGGCTTTTTTTTTCTCAATCTTTACCCTCAGGGGCAGCTTCTTTTGCCCGCTGAGAGTGTTCTGGTTTGAAACAAGAATGGGGAGCACCCCAATGGGAGAACACCCAGGAAGACCCAAGACCTTCAAACTTTTACTGTGTCCAAGAATGGGGAGGGGAAGAGGATACTTATGCTCAGTTCCATTTGCCCAACAGCATTGAGCTCGTGAGTGTTTTGTGTGTCTCCTCCGAGCTCTTTGAGAGACAGCAGGGTCCACACCTTGTCTTTCATCTCTGCCCCTCAGCCTCTGGGCCATATGAAGGTGCTCAGTTTACAGAACAGAAGAGGAAGGGAGGAATGGAGGCCAGGAGGTCACTCTCTTATGCTAAATACTTTGGGCCTTACGAGTTGGGCTAGAGGGTGGTGAGGGACCAGGGCCTGGCAAAATCTGCTCTTCCTGAGACCCACTCATCCTTAGCTCCTCAAGGCAGACCCTGCTGGCTGGAATTCAGGTGTTGACTTTTGCCAAATACTTTAAGAGGAATAAACACTTAACAGCTTTGTGAAGTTCCGCACAGAGGCACCAAGGTTTTCCTAAGGATTTAATCTGTCATGAGTGTATAACACCTAAGAAAACTCTGCTTTTGAGGGTGATGTCCCAGAAAAGCCAGATAAGACAGGGAGATGAGCCTCCTGTTTGCAGGAGCCTAGAAACATAATGTCCTTTTGCTGTATGTAGATACTTCTATTCCCTTCTCATTCTATTCCCTTCTATTCCCTTTGCGGCAATACATTTCCTGATGTGATTTCTGTATGTCAAACCCATCAACCTACATTATTGGAATTATTGTACAGGTTTTACTTTGATAACATAAACTGATATATCTAACTTACATAAAAGAGGCATAACAAAGAAAGTAATTTGTTATAAATTGAAATACTATTTTATTCTATGTAATACATATGTGATATATTGTTATATATGTCATGTGTTAAATGTCAGTGTTGTATATCTTATATATTAATATTTCACATATATACCATATATGTGAAATATATTAATAGATATGATAGTATTTCATTGACTTAAGTTACTTAGAGATAACTTAGATTTCCTTTTTCCAGAGTTTCAAATACCTTCTGTCCTGATCAGTGCCTTGATGTCACAGGCACCCACCGAAGAAGAGAGGTTTAGTTTGTCAGCTGGTGGCTTTATCAGATCACTAGCCATTCTATCCCATTTTAATGTGACACAATTACATAACAGCATATGTCAACAAATTATCATTTGCTCTTTATCTTTGCAAATAGCTTACCAGTACTCATTTCATCTGTAAGGAAGATTAGCTGCAAAGTACTTCATGTCTTTATGGACGGGGCAGGTAATAGAACACATATGCACAGCAGCCAGTGTCTAAGGGGTGACCATGACAATCGCAGCCATCTCCATGGTTTTAGCCAATTTACAGAACTGAGTAGTAAACAGAACTTGCTACAGGACCAACTTGATACTCTACTACTTTCTTTCTTTTTTTTTTTTTTTTGAGACAGGGTCTCACTCTATCACCCAGGCTGGAGTGCAGTGGCACAATCTTGGTTCACTGCAACCTACGCCTCTCAGGCTCAAGTAATCCTCCCACCTCAGCCTCCTGAGTAGCTGGGACTACAGACCCGCACCACCATGCCCGGCTAATTTTTGTATTTTTAGTAGAGATAGGGTTTTGCCATGTTGGCCAGGCTGTTCTCGAACTCCTGACCTCAAGTGATCCTCCCACCTCGGCCTCCCAGAGTGCTGGGATTACAGGCGTGAGCCACCGTGCACCATGCCCGGCTAATACTCTACTACTTTCTGTCATGACTTACAAGTTTTCAGGCTTGGAAGGGTTGGGGGATTTTCTTCAAACAAGGCACTCAGTATCCATAATTCCCAACCTATACCCCACCTCCACCCACCCCATTACTTCTGAAATTTGTTTTCTCCACTGTTATCACTCATCTCAAATTAGAGATATCCTCTACATACAGAAAAAGGAGCAGACTGTTGGCCTCTCCAGTATCACCCCCTCCATTGCTTCCTGGTGAATAGTGCCTACCTCCCATCATGAAGGTTCCATGCAGCAGTCTGGGCCTGGACATGTGACCCAGTCCTGGTCAATGGGACCTGAGGGGAAGTAGGCTTGGGGCGTCTGGGAAAGATTCCCCTCTTCAAAAGAACAGCAAGGGGAAATGGCAATTCCTGCACTTCAATGTGGAGAATGGTGACTAAGAAAATGCACACACCGAGGATGATGGAGCAGGGAAATGGCAAGAGCCTGGGTCTTTAATGTTGTACCAAGTCTCTGCAGTGCCCACTCCTGCTCTTGCCCTGCCCCTCTGCTTCTTGCCACGTGAGCTCCTAAATGCCCATGTTGTTCAAGATGCTTTTGGCTTTGCATTTTGTTTTTTTTTGTTTGTTTGGCTTTGTTTGAGATGGAGTCTCACGCTGTCGCCCAGGTTGGAGTGCAGTGGCATAATCTTGGCTCACTGCAACCTCCACCTCCCGGGTTCAAGTGATTCTTGTGCCTCAGCCTCCTGAGTAGCTGGGACTACAGGCACGTGGCACCATGCCCGGGTAATTTTTGTATTTTTAGTAGAGATGGGGTTTCGCCTTTTTGCCCACACTGGTCTCAAACTCCTGACCTCAGGTGATCCACCCACCTCGGCCTCACAAAGTGCTGGGATTACAGGCGTAGCCACCGCACCTGGCCTTGCATTTTGTTTTGAGAGCATCCCTCCCAACGAAGAGCATCCACTAATTAACAACATACAGAGTAGATGAAGGACCTTGTATCGGGTACTAACAGGCGGATTAAAAGGAAACAGAAAACATTTATTTCTTTCAATGAGATCATAATCTATTGAGATAAATAAAATATACCTACAAGTGCAACGTGAGAATGACTGCCCAGTGTCACCTGTTCATGAGCAAAGTGCCACAGTGTAGGCTAAATAGCAATGGCAAAAATATTTGCAGTATTGACTTAGGTTATCCATTTTCATCAGAATGTTTTCACACTATCAACACTATTAAGAGAGCACCAAAGAAAAATTAAATATAAAATGCACTCCTTTTTCTTGCATGAATCTGCTTGAAAGTCGACATTGCTATCTTTTAAATCACCTACTCTGACGTTGTTTCAGGAAGTGCTGGGACATAAAATAGTTCTCAGAAATAGAAATTCACCCATAAAGCCTGCTGAACGCATACACTGTTGCTGATGTCAGATTTGCAAGCGCTTTCTCTATCTAAGAATTTATTGCCATCAGATTCATGATCTCCACCTGACATGTAGGGAGCACATCATAGGCACCTTCATGGGTTTTTAAACTTGATCTGTGGCTGAGTGGTTAGTCAATGTTAGCACAAATGCAAATTTGATGGTCAAAACTAATAATTTCATAGATTTCCATTTTCCTGGAGGCCAGTTCTATTAGGTGCGCTGTGGAAATGGTAACAGAGTATAGTTGCAGGTTTGTGTTACACAGCAGCAATTATGGTGACAGCTTTGGCTCAAACTTTCAAAGTTTGCTGAAATAAGCCTCATTTGGCTTTACCATCTTCCCAGAAATACCATGAAATAGTACTATGACCTAAATTCCCCTAGAGGAGTTGCAAGGAGACTGGCTGCTGGAGGGCAGCTCTACGCAAAGAGCATCAGGACTTGACTGGACCCCTGTCTGGTGGAGGAGGAAGTGAGAATAACAGGAGGTGTTTTATAGATGCTGGTATTTACACTGTGGGCACACAGCTTAGGAGGGGACTCAACTATAGAACACAAGACCTACATGAACTCCAGAACCTTCCACAGATCCCTTCTTTCTGCTGCCTCAAGTTCAAGCCCCTCACCCCAGCTTTCTGTCTGTCCCACCTTTAATCCCATTTATCTCTCTCACTCATCCTCTGGAGGGGGCATGTTCATTCCTGCTTTCCTGCCTGTGCTCGTCGGATGCCCCCTGTCTGGAATGTCCTCCCTCATCCCATTTTCTTTCTTTTTCTTTTTTCTCTTTTTCTTTTTTTTTTTTGAGACAGGATCTCACTCTGGTGCCCAGGCTGGAGTGTAGTGATACAAATACAGCTCACTGCAGCCTCAATCTCCTAGGCTCAAGCAATCCTCCCATCTCAGCCTTCTGAGTAGTCATGACTACAGGCATGTACCACCACACCCAGGTAATCTGTTGATATTTGTAGAGATGAGGGCTCACTGTGTTGCCCAGGCTGGTCTTGAACTCCTGACCTCAAGCAATCCTCCTGCCTCCCAAAGTGTTGGGATTACAGGGGTGAGCCACCATACCTGGCCCCATTTTCCTTCTGCATCTCTACTCTTTGCCTTTTCTTCACTGCCTAGTTGAAGCCCCGTCACTTACAGACTATCCTGGCTCTCATTGAACTCTCACTTCTCATAATAATATTAATTATCATGTATTGAGCATGAAGGGTATGCCTGGCAATTTACACACACGATTGATTGATCATCCTTGCAGTGCCCTTTGCAGGTAAGTAATCTGAAGAAGCTGAGGTCCTGAGAAGTTTTACGTAACTTGCAAGAAACCATGCAGGTCAAAAGTGGCTGAGCCCAGATTCCCAGCAGGTCTCTCTGGCTCTAGCTGTTCCCATTCCTCTATCTTGCCTCACTGCACAAGCTTCAGGGCTAATAGGCAAACAGGTTTGCCTGAGTGGAGAGAGAAGAAATAGAAGTTTAGCCTTACAGAGTGCTAAATGCTCTTAAGTCATAGGCATACATTGTGCTGTAGTAGACAGCATGAGTGTGGGGGTGGGTTCTGGAAATGAAAGTCCATTGTGATGGGATGGGGTTTTTCTACTCTCCATATGCTGCTTCCATCCCTCCCCACCTTGGAACCTGGTACATACTGTGGAAAGGGCCCTTGGTAATACAACTCAAGGAAGAGGACAATTAGAGCTCTTTAGCGAAATGATGCTCAGGTTGTCTTGCAGGTGTTCCACCTCTAGGAGCTAAAGGCCCCAACCCACTCAGAAAAGACTGAGATGGAAGTGAAAGGCTGACAACATTTATCAGAGCTAGGGAGAGGCTGTTGGACGCAAGGATTAGGAGACAAAGGATTAAAGTGAAGAGACTCCATAGACAGTAATGACTTGGTTTCTCAGGATAGACAGAGGGATAGCCCGTGAGGCTATCCAAAGAGCCATGATCAAAGAAAGAATCTGCTGATCTTCCATGTGTTCTCAACAGAGGCTGAATAGGCAGGGGAGCTACTCCTGAATTCTCATTCTAGTACAGGCGGTGGGTGGGTGAAAGCTCTACTTCAAAAAGAAGAGTTGTTTGTTTGTTTGAACTGTTGTATATTTAGTTTAAGTGTCAGGAAAAATTGTCCTAGACTTGAAAATGGGCAAAAGAGATGACTGGGTGTCCTTCAAGTGGGCACTGCATGTAACTGAGTGGACCATCTAGGGATTCTCTGACCCAATAGGGGAATGCTCCTTTGATTGTCTGTCTGCTGACTCAAATTAACAGTTAGAAGTTAAGTGGTAGAAAATTTTTAGATGCTAATGATTTGAATCTATAGGAGTCAAATAAAATTTTTCCAATAACAATTATTCCCTCCTCGATTGATAAAATGATCTCCAACATCATTATACTTTGTTGTGTTACAGGATAATAACCAGTTTTGCAAATATTTAGCAAATTTGGCTCAGATTTCTGATTTCGTGTGTGTGTGTGTGTGTGTGTGCGTGTGTGTGTGTATAACAATACATACACAGGACACTCCGGCGCTGAGGGGTTGGTGCAGCGGCTGGAGCCATGCAGAAAAGAGAAACGCCAGAAGAGGCAAACTGAGATGAAGACACACAATCATCTGTATGCTGATTATTTTGATAAGACCAAAACTTGTCAAAAAATACTACCCTGAAAACTTCATAAATACTATGGTGTGAAGAACCCTCTGTTTATCTTCAGTTTATCATCAGGCATCTTAGGGAGGTTTGATAAAGAATAGCAGGAGACCAAAGCGATCGTCATGGCAGACAGGAGGCAGGACTAGATTGCAGCTCCAACTCAGAGGGACAGAGCAGCATGCAGTGGCTTGCATCGTGAATTTTAGCCCGAGAACTACTGCAGGAATAGACCAGGAAACCAGAGAAGACCCACAGACCCTCTGAAGGAAGCAGACTGCTCCTGCAGGACCCAGGAGACACCCCAAAGATTGTGAGTGCCCAAACTGTGGAAGTGGGAAAGGGAGATCCTCTGCCCCTGAACACACACCCCGACTAGGGAAACTGAAGGTCTAGTTTGCAGAAGATTCTGATCTTACCTGGAGCTGAGTCAATTTCGAGAGCCGAGTGAAATGCAGGAGCAGAGGAAGCAGCTGGAAAGGCCCTGGGAGCTCGCTGCGTACCCAAACAGGCCGTTCCAGCCCAGCATCACAGGGATCCTTTAGGAGGGCAGCCAGAGGCACGGGGAAAACGCCACAGGAAGAAGGAAATCTCCAGCTGAACTTTGTAACAATTTGAACCCAGGTGGAGAAGCCTCCTGGCCAGATCTTGGGGGAGGGCACGAATCCGGCTTACAGACTCTACAGGCGGGAGAAGAACTAAAGCCCTTCTCTTTCCCAGCTGGGAGGCAGGTAGCCTGGGGCAAGTTCTCAGCACTGCTCGCCCACTGCCTGGAAACAGACTCGGTGCTGTTAGGGGTGGCACGGTGGGAGTGAGACCGACCCTTAGGATTGTGTGGGAGCTGGGGGAGGCCTGTGACTGCTGGTTTTCTCCCACTTCCCTGACAACCTGCATGACTAGAAATACCATTTGACCCAGCCATCCCATTACTGGGTATATACCCAAAGGACTATAAATCATGCTGCTATAAAGACACATGCACACGTATGTTTATTGCGGCACTATTCACAATAGCAAAGAGTTGGAACCAACCCAAATGTCCAACAACGACAGACTGGATTAAGAAAATGTGGCACATATACACCATGGAATACTATGCAGCCATAAAAAATGATGAGTTCATGTCCTTTGTAGGGACATGGATGAAACTGGAAAACATCATTCTCAGTAAACTATCGCAAGGACAAAAAACCAAACACCGCATGTTCTCACTCATAGGTGGGAATTGAACAATGAGAACTCATGGACACAGGAAGGGGAACATCACACTCTGGGGACTGTTGTGGGGTGGGAGGAGGGGGGAGGGACAGCATTAGGAGATATACCTAATGCTAAATGACGAGTTAATGGGTGCAGCAAACCAACATGGCACATGGATACATATGTAACAAACCTGCACATTGTGCACATGTACCCTAAAACCTAAAGTATAATAATAAAAAAATTAAAAAAAAAAGAAAAGGCAGCCATAATCCTCCTAGCTATAGCTCCACTGACCTGGGAACCTTACCCCCATCCCCCACAGCAGCCACAGCAAGACCCACCCAAGGAGAATCTGAGCTCAGACACGCCTAGCCCTGCCCCCACCTGATGGTCCTTCCCTACCCACCCTGGTAGCTGAAGGCAAAGGGCATATCTTGGGAGTTCTAGGGCCCCACCCACCGCCAGTTCCTCTCTATACTCTTCACAGCTGATGCTCTCTGGAATGTGCCACCTCCCGGCAGGAGGCCAACCAGCACAGAAATAGAGCATTAAACCACCAAGGCTAAGAACCCTCACAGAGTCCATTTCACCCCCCTGCCACCTACACCAGAACAGGTGCTGGTATCCTCGGCTGAGAGACCCATAGACAGTTCACATCACAGGACTCTGTGTGCAGACAATCCCCAGTACCAGCCCAGAGTCTGGTAGACTTGCTGGGTGGCTAGACCCAAAACAGAGATAACAGTCACTACAGCTCACATAGAATACACATTCTATTCAACAGCACATGGAACTTTCTCCAAGATAGACGATATAATAGGCCACAAAAGGAGCCTCAATAAATTTAAGAAAATTGAAATTATAACAAGCACTCTCTCTGACCACAGTGGAATAAAACTGGAAATCAACTCCAAAAAGAACCTTCAAAACCATGCAAATACAGGGAAATTAAATAACCTGCATCTAGATGATCATTGGGTCAAAACTGAAATCAAGATGGAAATTAAAAAATTTTTCACACTGAATGACAGTAGTGACAAAATCTATCAAAACTTCTGGGATACGACACAGGCAGTGCTAAGAGGAAAGTTCATAGCCCTAAAAGCCTACATCAAAAAGACTGAAAAAGCACAAACTGACATTCTAAGGTCATATCTAAAGGAACTAGAGAAACCAGAAAAAACCAAAACCAAACCCAGCAGAAGAAAGGAAATAACCAAGATCAGAGCAGAACTAAATGAAATTGAAACAATTTGATGAGTTGAAAAATTTGTCAAATGAAAAAAAAATACAAAAGATAAATGAAAGAAAAAGCTGGTTCTTTGAAAAGATAAATAAAACTTATAGACCATGAGCAAGATTACAACAAGAAAAGAAAAAAAGAGAAAAGAAGAGAGAAAAATCCAAATAACATCAATAAGAAATGAAATGGGAGATGTTATAACTGACACCACAGAACTACAAAAGATCATTCAAGACTACTATGAACACCTTTACATACATAAGCTAGAACACCAAGAAGAGATGGATAAATTCCTGGGAAAATACAACCCTCCTAGCTTAAATCAGGAAGAATTAGATATCCTGAACAGACCAATAACAAGCAGTGAGATTGAAATAGTAATTTAAAAATTACTAACAAAAAAAATCCAGGACTAGATGTATTCACAGCAGAATTCTACCAGACATTCAAAGAAGAATTGGTACCAATCCTTTTGACACTATTCTACAAGATAGAGAAAGAGAGAACCCTCCCTAATTCATTCTATGAAGCCAGCATCACCCTAATAACAAAACCAGGAAAGGACATAACCAAAAAAGAAAACCACAGACTGATATCCCTGATGAACACAAATGCTAAAATCATTAACAAAATACTAGGTAACTGAATCCGACAACATGTCAAAAAGATAATCCACCATGATCAGGTGGGTTTCATACCAGGGATGCAGGGATGGCTTAACATATGCAAGTCAATAAATGTGATACACTACATAAACAGAATTAAAAACAAAAATCACATGATCATCTCAATAGATGCAGAAAAAGCATTTGACAAACTCCAGCATCCCTTTATGATTAAAACTCTCAGCAAAATCAGCATACAAGCGACATAAGGCAATGTAATAAAAGCCATCTATAACAAACCCACAGCTAACATGATACTGAATGGGGAAAAGTTGAAAGCATTCCCTCTGAGAAGTGGAACAAGACAAGGATGCCCACTCTCACCACTCCTTTTCAACATAGTACTGGAAGTCCTAGTCAGAGCAATCGGACAAGAGAAAGAAATAAAGGGCATCCAAATCAGTAAATAGAAAGTCAAACTGTCACTATTTGCTGATAATATGATCGTTTACCTTGAAAACCCTAAAGCCTTCTCCAGAAAGCTCCTAAAACTGGTAAAAGAATTCACCAAAGTTTCCAGATACAAGATTAATGTCCACACATCAGTAGCTCTTCTATACACCAACAGCAACCAAGCAGAGAATCAAATCAAGAACTCAACCCCTTTTACGATAGCTGCCGAAAAAAATAAAATACTTAGGAATATACCTATTGAAGGATTTGAAAGACCTCTACAAGGACAACTACAAAACACTGCTGAAAGAAATCATAAATGACACAAACAAGTGGAAACACATCCCATGTTCACAGATGGGTAGAATCAATATTGTGAAAATGACCATACTGCCAAAAGCAATCTATGAATTCAATCCAATTCTCATCAAAATACCACCATCATTCTTCACAGAATTAGAAAAAACAATTCTAAAATTCATGTGGAACAAAATAAGAGCCCGCATAGCCAAAACAAGACTAAGCAAAAAGAACAAATCTGGAGGCATCACACTACCTGATTTCAAACTATACTATAAGGCAATAGTCACCAAAACAGCATGGTACTGCTATAAAAACAGGCACATAGACCAATGGAACAGAACAGAGAACTCAGAAATAAACCCAAATACTTAGAGCCAACTGATCTTTGACAAAGGAAACAAAAACGTAAAGTGGGGAAAGGACACCCTTTTCAACAAATGGTGCTGGGATAATTGGCTAGCCACATGTAGGAGAATGAAACTGGATCCTCATCTCTCACCTTATACAAAAATCAACTCAAGATGGATTGAGGATTTAAATCTAAGACTAGAAACTATAAAAATTCTTAAAATAACATTGGAAAAACCCTTCTAGACATTGGCTTAGGCAAAGATTTTATGACCAATAACTCAAAAGCAAATGCAACAAAAACAAAGATAAATAGCTGGGACTTAATTAAACTAAAGCGCTTTTGCACGGCAAAAGGAACAGTCACCAGAGTAAACAGACAACCCACAGAGTGAGAGAAAAATCTTCACAATCTATATATCTGACAAAGGACTAATATCCAGAATCTACAACAAACTCAAACAAATCAGCAAGAAAAAAACAATCTTATCAAAAAGTGGGCTAAGGACATGAATAGACAGTTCTCAAAAGAAGATATACAGATGGGCAACAAACATATGAAAAAATGCTCAACATCACTAATGATCAGGGAAAGGGAAACAGAAATCAAAACCACAATGAGATACCACCTTACTCCTGCAAGAATGGCCATAATAAAAAAATCAAAAAAACAGTAGATGTTGGCATGGATGCGGTGATCAGGTAATACTTCTACACTGCTGGTGGGAATGTAAACTAGTACAGCCACTATGGAAAACAGTGTGGAGATTCCTTAAAGAACTAAAAGTAGAACTACCATTTGATCCAGAAATCCCACTACTTGGTATCCACCCAGAGGAAAAGAAGTCATTATACGAAAAAGATACTTGCACACGCATATTTATAGCAGCACAATTCACAATTGCAAAATCATGGAACCAATCCAAACATCCATCAATCAATGAATGGATAAAGAAACTGTGGTACATACATATGATGCACTACTACTAGGCCATTAAAAGAAATGCATTACTGGCATTTGCAGTGACCTGGATGAGATTGGAGACTATTATTCTAAGTGAAGTAACCCAGGAATGCAAAACCCAACATTGTATGTTCTCACTAATATGTGGGAGCTAAGCTATGAGGACACAAAGACATAAGAATGATAGAATGGACTTTGGGGACTTGGGGGGAATTGTGGGAGGGGGCAACGGACAAAAGACTACAAATAGGGTTCAGTGTGCACTGCTTGGGTGATGGGTGCACCAAAATCTCACAGATCACCGCTAAAGAACTTATTCATGTAACCAAACATCACCTGTACTCCAATAACCTGTGGAAAAATAAAAAATACTGTAAAAAATATACACACACACCTGTTCTTTACATCCTCCTTTGAATCCATTTTCACATCTTACTAGCTCTTTAATTTAATGTGTTAAACAAAATATTTAACACATGCTCATTTTGTTTCTGTATGAGGGTCAGTGTCTTTGGCTAACTGAGGGCATCTCGTGATGACTTCTGCTTCACTTTCTGCCTATGGTGATGGCATAATCCTGAGCTCACAAATGGCAGTGGATGCAGGGCCTCTTATTTTTCTCTTTCAGCTGTCATACCTCAATATCTATGGGAAGCATCAAGAAATTTTTATACTTGGAGTACCTTCCCAATGCATTTTTAGCCCTTTTCTCCCTCTCAAACTATCTGTGATAAAGAACCAGAATTTTTATCTCGAATCCACTGCAGAATAACATTTTTGTCAAATACAATAAAAGTGAATTACTAGAAAAATAACCATGTGCTGAGACGTTACAACAATGTCAAATTGTTACAGAAGTTGTTAAATGCTAACTCTGAATTTGTATACTTATGGTTACAGACAGTTTTAGTGCTGACACCAGTCTGCAGTCCACATTTTGAGGAGTACTGCTTTATTAAAAGTGCAGAAAAGACTTTAATTCCCTGGGCCAACTTGTCCTATAAAATCCCACCAGACCAAAAAGGCCCAGGTCTATGCAGTTCTTTCCTGAGGTTGGGCAGCTTTCATTGAGTAGTACAGAGTATAGGAGAGGCAAGGGCTGAATCTCCGAATGTCTCAATCTCTTCCTTGTTCTGAACCAATGGCCCTTCCAGGCTTAGACTTTTGCAAGGAGGGTCCCCCATGAACATTCTCACTCTTCCAACTGTTCTCCTCCAAATCCAGTTTCTTGTCTTTTATTCATCTTCTTCTCCATATTAAGTAGAAAACAGGTCTACCTCCAGTAATAAAGACTGAAATAAGAATGGCTTAAATAAGGTAGGAGTGTTTCTCTTTTTAACAGTCTGAGCATGAACAGTTTGTGTCTATCAGACATCTGACTCCTGTCTTGCAGCTCTGCAGTCCTCAGCACACAGCTCCCTTTTTGTGATCTAGGAGCCATTCCAGCTTCCCTGTCATCATGTCTTCAGTCCAGTAGGGGGAAGGAGGATGAAGGGAGAAGAGGAGACCATGCTCCTTTTTCTAGGGACATGACCCAGAAGTTGCATATATTACTTCTGTTCACATCCAACTGGCCAAAGCCTAGTCACATGGCAACACTGACAGACAAGGGAGCTGGAAAATGTCACCTTTAATCCGGGCACCCACGTGCCCAGCTAAAACTCCGGGATCTGTTACTAAAGCAAAAAAAGAGATGGGTATTGGGAGGCAACTAGCGATCTCTGCCACCATCTTCTTAAATTTCCAGAGTCAGATGCTTCTGTTCTCCCTTCAGTAGCACCCCCTCCCAACAAAAAGAGGAGATGCTGCCCCTTAGCACCTCATTCCTTGCAGAACTTGGGTCTCATGAGGCTTTCTTTTGCTTGTCACACACACTCTAAAGGGGTGGATTGTGCTCTGCTCTTATCAGGGTGAAATGTGGAGTCTCCAATTCCAGTTCAATTTCCTTCCTAAAAAGAAAGACTGGCTATTTTACTTACCAGAAGAACTGAAGACATCTCACCAAGGCACCTTTTTAAAATGGAAAGGCAGCCCAGCATACACTCATGTGGGGGGAGGACTATTTCTCACTTAGCACGCTTTGGCTCTGCCTGTCTGGGAACAATAGACCTTGTTATTCCTGTTAAGGAGAACTGGATTCTTCCTTGTTCTGCCTGAGCCTGCTCATATTACTCTCCTTTTGCCATCCAGGAAAGAGGACACCAACTCCTCTGAAATGGTTTGGATCTGTGTCCGCACCCAAATCTCATGCTCAATTGTAATCCCCAGTGTTGGAGCTGGGGCCTGGCAGAAGGTGATTGGATCATGGGGGCAGCTTCCTCACGATGGTTTAGCACTATTCTCTTGGTACTGTTCTCACGATAGTGAGTGAGTTCTCATGAGATCTGGTTATTTAAAAGCATGCAGCACCTCCCTGCTCACTCTCTTTTGCTCCTGCTCCCACCCTGTGGAAGCTTCACTCTCCCTTCACCTTTTGCCATGATTAGAAGCTTCCTGAGGCCTCCCCAGAGGTAGAAGCTGCTATACTTCCTATACAGCCTGCAGAACCATGAGCCAATTAAACCTCTTTTCTTTATAAATTAACCCAGTCTCAGGTATTTCTTTATAGCAATGCAAGAACAACAAATACAACCTCATCCCACTATTTTTTAATTTCAAGAACGAGTTGATCATCATGATGATAATACACAACGATAATAACAACTAAACTTGATTGAGATTTACCAAGCACCAGGTGCTCCTTTCAGTGCTTTACTTGCTTTACTTTATTTAATCCTTACGAGAACCCTTTGACGTTAGCAGGATTACTGTTGTTTTTCCACTTACAAAAACAAACAAAAGTTAAAAAGGGTTAAGTAACCTGCCCAAGACCATACAGAACTAAACTCCCTGGTTTAAATTTTTTAAAAATTTGTATTTTGTTTTATTTTTAAATGAATAGTTACTATGAATTTTTCTAATGATCAATTTTCACTGCATGAAAAAGTATGAAAAAAAAATCACCCACCCTATCGTTTTCACAAAGCTAGCCACTCTAAACATACTGCTGCCACTGTGTTCCAATTTGGGTACATTTTGCTAGACTTCTGGGGCACGAAAAATATTCCCAAGAGGCCAAAGAGAACAAGATGAAGCATTTTCAAGATCTCTTTTCTCTGTGAAAAAATCTATCATGCATTATTTAATGCTCATTCTTCTCTCTCAGCTCTTTTTAACATTTATTGACTGTTAGCAAAGGATGCCTTCTTGTGTCAGTCATCTTCTGAGTGCATTGGTGGCCTGTCCTCAGCACTCAGTGGTGCATTCATGGTGGCCTTGCTTATTGTCCTCAGTGTCACCCTCATAACCAAGCAAGGTATTCCAAGCACAGGGGCTGCTCAAGAGATTATTTTATTTATTTCTGTATGCAATTGTAGAGGAAGAATTCCTGCATCTAGATATTGCAAAGAACTCTCTAGACTGACTTCTTGGTGCCCTCTATTCCCCATTTAATTCATTCAATCCTCACAATTCACTGTGAGGGTCCATTAGCCCCTTTAAGAAGGAGGAAGCTGAAACTCAGATAAAGTGATTTGCCCAAGGTCCCTCAGAGACCAAATGGCAAAACCAGGGCTGGCAATGAGGTTTTCTGATCCCAAGCCTGGCCATCTTGTCCTGATATGACAGCTGTTCACTCTCTGCCACAATTACTGGGCTGTGGGAAAACCCTGGCATTGTGGGGAGGGGGCAGAAGGAGCACATCAACGGCTTGTGTCTGCATTGCTTGGTCCACTAGCTCACCGTGTGAGGCCCAGATGGGGCTCCATGGCACACTCTTGGCAGCCTCCGACTCTTCATTTTTCTGGGGAGATTCTTTCATTCCTTTCTCCCTGCCCCCTCACCTCCCTACTGAATACAGAAACGACCCCAGGAATAAAATGCAAGGGCTCCAGCAACATAAAGCAAAGGTTAGAAATTGAACGCCACCCCTCCCGAAGTCAGGAAATTCCAGAGACGTGGTTCTCATGGCAAGGGGACTTCAAGTTACATATTTTGCAGTCTCGCTAACGGGTTGTACTTTTCAGTGTGAGGCTTAAGACAGGGTCTGCTTGTGCCACAGGGGTGCCTCCGGGCTCTCAGACCCATATTAGATTGCACGCAGGCTGTACTGTGGATTAGCTGTGAGATTTGCAAATGTACAGTTTACAATGTGGTAAGAACCTGGCAGCCACGGAGCGTGAGTGAATTCGGAGAGCGTTTACTGTGGTTGTTCATGTTTGGGGAGACCTGCTCAACCCTTGAGGCTGCATTAGCATAGTTGGGGCCTATACGAATCAGTCCAAAGTTAATTTACAGTGAGTTTCAGGAGTTCTCCCTCCTCCCCAAGGAGCTGGCTGTGCTTCCCTGGGTAAAACTGTGAATGCCTCAGAAGTCTAGATAGCCTGGGATGCCCAAGACTTTAATAGACAGTTTATGCCTGTTGTTTGACATACATTGTGCTCTTGATCCTCCCAACAGCTCTATTGTTGTCTCCATTTTACAGAAGAAGAAAATGAGTAGTCTTTATTAGAAGTGGTTTCTTAATCAGCTGTGAGTTAAATCTAGGGGTTCCATGGCTCACCTCATCCTGGTCTCTAGGTTCCCAGTGAGTGGGCAAAGCGCCAGTTCCCAAAGTCTAAGGCTGACCACCAACCACCTGCCCACTGCTCCTCTCCCACCAAAGCAATGCCTGGAGAGTTCTCCAAGCCATTGCAAGGCACGAGACAGACCCTCACCCCAGCCCAGAGAATGAAGAACCCCAAGAGTTTCTCTACAAGTCACGCTAGAGTGGAAGCCTGAGGTTCCCATGACTTCCTTTCCCCACTCCCTGAGCTGTTTCACAGGGCAGGCCCCAGGCCTCTATTTATCACTTCTCCTGGATCTTCAGTGGTCTGTGTTTCAGCAACAGAAGCCAAGCCCAAGGGTCTCATGTGAGT
Source organism: Hylobates moloch (assembly GCF_009828535.3). Lineage (NCBI taxonomy): Eukaryota > Metazoa > Chordata > Mammalia > Primates > Hylobatidae > Hylobates > Hylobates moloch. The sequence goes on along the minus strand of NW_026652290.1, from coordinate 79,846,540 downwards.
CCCCAGATCAGCACTTTGATTTGGGGATCTTGCTCACTTCTTTTCCATATCCCCTTTTCCCCTCTATTCCTCCTCTATTTTCCTGTGCCTTCTAGATCCCAGCAGCCCTTGCAGGCCAGCCTGCCTTGGACCACACTCTCACGGGGGAGGCCTTACCTTCCCTTCCTCCATCCCTCCTCCCCAGGCCTCCTGCCAGACTTCCTCCCAGCCAGCTGTCACTCAAAGAAAGACCTGATAAAATCAATTAATAATGACTGCCACTATAACCAAACTGTTCTATAACAGAAAAATGTATTTAACAAACATTCTCTCTGAACTCTCATGTCAGCCTGCAATATTAGTCTCCTCTTTTCACCAGTAATGAAGGAAATAAATATCCATTTCTCCAAAAGGTTAAGTGACCTGTCCCAGATTATGCAACTAAGAAGTGTTAAGATTTGAATCCAAGTTGTCTGATTCCAAATACCCAGCTCTCGCTTGTTTGCTTTCTCTCTTTCTTTCTTTTTCTTTCTCTTTCTTTCTTCTTTCTTTCTTCTTTCTTTCTTTCTTCTTTCTTTCTTCTCTTTCTTTTCTTTCTCTCTTCCTTTCTCTCTTCCTTTCTCTCTCTCTTTCTTTCTTTCTCTTTTTCTCTCTCTCACTCTCTCTTCCTTTCTCTCTCTGTTCCTTTCTCTCCCTTCCTTTCTCTCTTCCCTTCTCTCCCTCCCTCCTTTCTTTCTTCCTTTCTTTCTTTCTTTTTCTTTCTTCTCTTTCTTTCCTTTCTTTTCTTTCTCTCACTCTCTCTTCCTTTCCCTCTCTTTCTTTCTTTCTCTTTCTTTTCTTTCTCTCGCTCTCTCTTCCTTTCTCTCTCTTCCTTTCTCTCCTTTCCTTTCTCTCTTCCCTTCTCCCTCCTTTCTTTCTTTTTTTCTTTCTCTTTCTCTCTTTTCTTTCTTTCTTTTCTTTCTCTCACTCTCTCTCCCTTTGGAAGCTAATTTTATCAGAAGTCATTTTAGTTTACAAGCAAATCTCATATGCAGATGAACATTGATGCAGGCTGCCTTTTACATAATTGAACTAGATGGTTGGCCATTTGGTGTAACTGGAGAAGGGCTGGAATACCTCTTCTACCCTGAATGTCACTCACACTGTTCTGTCTCATTGCCTGGGATCCTGCCATCGGAGGTGCACTACCTTGACATCTTAAGAGCCTCTGAGATAAGCGTTGTCAACAATCCAACATATGGTTAGCATGACACTAAATATTCAGATACATGCATCTGCGTTACTGGGGTTGTGTAAAGATAGTATCACTATCCTAACCAAATTAAAGAAAACCTACCCAAGATGAGATTCACATGCTTCTTATTTTCTGAAACTGAAGGTACCTCATGTCTCCAGAAGTGCCATGAATTCCAGGCCCCAAGCTTAGAAAAGGAAGGAAGAGTGTAGAAAGAAAAAATGGCCTTGAAATTAGAGTGGAAAACAAGAAACAAGAAACAAGCAAGGAGTAGGAAAGAAGAGTGGAAAAGGAGATGCTGGCGGTGGAGACAGCAAAGAGAACTATGGTGCCCCTTTTCTACAGGGAAGCAATGATTTGTTCCTCATGAGCTATGAATCCTTTCCCTGGACTCGCCTTATTCCAGTTTGTCTCAGGGCCTGGAATCCCAGCTTTAGGGATGAGCTCCTTTGCAGACTTAACAGCCTTTTAGCAAACAGTCACTGTTTAGCCTGGGGCTGGTTCCATGCAATTGCCAGTCTGCAGGCATCTTCTGCTTCTGTGACTGAAGGTCACATCAGGTGAGGCTGGGCTGCGTACACCTAGTCACTTGTGTAGATGTTTCACTCACATCTTCACAGCTGTGACAAAAGAGTTTTAGCAAAAACTAAATGTGTGGCTTAGATCTAATCAAGTTTCTCGGTGAGATTACCCCAAATGCAGGGAGCTGGAGTTAAAGACACGGGGTTCATTCAGCAATGACAAAGCAATGCATTTCCTCATTTGTAGCATCTGGCTTCCAAGCCTCTGTTTTCCCAGTTTTCATTCAGAGCCAAGGATTAACTGCTCCAGAGAATCAGGATGATAAGCAGATGTTGCTTTGCCTGTATTCTTTTCTGAATCAAATCTGTTTGTAGATATCGGGTGTATGAAGATCAGCCCTGACCCAACACTCTCAGATGTCAGGGCCATGCACTTGTCCACCAGAGCAGTGTTTTCTAAAGCATTGGCTCTCCAGCACAAAAGAGAGCTTCAGTCTCCTTAGCAAATGGCTACTGCCATAATCTGCAACGGGCACAGCATGTCTCACCCTTAAGCTTCTGCCAGGGCTTCTGGACTGCAGGGGTAGGAGAGAACAGAACATGCAGCTTGACTCTAACTTTCAAAGCATTCTTCATGATTCCAGGATGCTCTCTCCTCTTAACCCTGAAGAATCTCATTTCACCTCCTTTAGATCTCTGAAAATGCTCCCCAAAACTCAGGAAGAAGACTTACATCTTTAGCGTCCAACTTTTTTTTCTCCCAGTTGCAACACACTACCGCAGCAATTTTCAAACTCTTTGGTTTCAGGACTGCTTTTCACGCTCTAACAATTACTGAGGATTCCAATGAGCGTTTGCTTATATGAATTATATCTATCAATAATTTCCATATTAGCAATTAAGACTGAGAAAAACTGAACATTTATTACTTCATTAAAATTTGAACATTTATTGCTTCATTAAAAATAGCAATATAAACCCATTATTATGTATTAACACAAATAACACTTCTATGAAAAATAACTACATATTCAGAAACAGCAGCAAAACCTAGTGAGAAGCCTGGCACGGACTTCAGTTTTTGAAAATCTTTTAAATGTCTGATTTATTAGAAGCCAGCTTGATTCTCATATATGCTTCTGCATCCAGGGTGTTGTGATATAACACATCATATGAGCTGTGGAAAATGCCAGTGTACACTCATGAGAGAATGAGAATGAAAAAGGCAAATCATGTCTTAGTATTGTTATGAAGATAGTTTTGACTCATGGACCCCTTTGGGAACCACTGCTTTATAGTGTTAGAGTTGTTAGGCTTCCCAACACCAACCACTTCACCCATGTGCGTGAACACACACACACATGCACGCTTGCATGTGCTTGCCTACTATTTTTGTTTTGGCAATATCATCATTCTCTCGGGATAACTGAAAACTGCACTGAGAATCGGCATTCTGCTCTGCTAACTAGTATCAGAAGAGAAGTTATGGACCTCATTTTAGAGCCTCATAGTCCTGGATTTGGATCCTGTCTCTGTCACTGCTAAACTCTGTGGCCTGGGGGAAAATTACATCATCTATTTAAAGCCTCATTTTCTTCTTCTGTAAAATGGAGACAACAATAGTGCTGTTGGGAGGATCAAGAGCACAATGTATGTCAAACAGCAGGCATAATATCTGGTAGAGAAAGAATAGGTGCTTAACACATAGTAGATATGATTATCATCATTGTTATTATTATTACTCAGTAACAGTGTAAGCTCCATGAGTGTGGGGGTTTTGTTTGTTCACTGCTGTAACTAATCTCTACACCTTTAGCTAGTGCTCAAGAAATATGAATGCATGGACTTTTATACAAATTCAACTTCCTTCAGAAACTACCATCCTGACTCAAGGTAAATTTAGTCATATAAGAGAAGAACAGGTAGCCCCTGTCCTGTGAGCTTTTGGACTAATTAGGGGGAGGAAAAACTGATACTTAAGAAACAGAGCAGTAACAAAGGTGCAGGGTGAAGAGTTGAAATGAGCAGAACCACCAGCATTTATTGCCATTTCTCACAGATGGGAAATTCCAAAACCTGGCATGGGGATTGGTGTTGGCTTTGAGGTCTATTTGCCCGCTGTTGTTTGAATTATTCTAGCAACTTGCATGAACAACTATGCAGTGGGAGGAGATGGAGTAGACAGTCCTCAAAGGTGGTTACCATCAGGATCACTTGAGACCAGGAGTTTGAGACCAGCCTGCCCAACATGGTGAAACAATGTCTCTACAAAAAAATACAAAAATTAGCTGGGCATGGTGGCACATGCCTGTAATCCCAGCTACTTGGGAGGCTGAGGCAGGAGAATTGCTTGAACCCAGGAGGCAGAGGTTGCAGTGAGCCAAGATTGCACCACTGCACTCCAGCCTGGGCGACAGAGCAAGACTCTGTCACACACACACACACACACACACACACACACACACACACAAATATATATATATATATATAGTTACCATCAATTCTTCCTGGCATGCTTCTCCTCCCATCAAGATCTCTATTTGATCTGGGCTGGCCTTGTGACTTGATTTAACAATAGAATGCCGTGGAAATGACATTGTGGAACTCCCAAACACAGTTTCTTTCTTTTTTTTTTTCTTTTTTATTCTTTCTCTTTTTTTTTTTTTTTTTTTTTTTTTTGACAAAGTCTTCCTCTATTGCCTGGACTGGAGTGCAATAGCATGATCTCAGCTCACTGCAACCTCTGCCTTCTGGGTTCAAGAGATTCTCCCTCCTCAGCCTCCTGAGCAGCTGGGATTATAAGTGCACACCACCATACCCAGCTAATTTTTGTATTTTTAGTAGAGACAGGGGTTTCACCATGTTGGCCAGGCTGGTCTCGAACTCCTGACCTCAGGTGATCCACCTGCCTCAGCCTCCCAAAGTGCTGGGATTACAAGTGTGAGCCGCCGCACTCGACCACAGTTCTTTCTTAAGACAACTTTTGCTTCCTCTGTCTTGGATGTCAGCAGCCGAGTAAGAAGTCTGACCACCCTAATAGAGCCACCATGTGGGGAGAAAGCCCAACAGAAGGAAGGGCCACATGGAGAAGCACCAAGGCACCAGACATTGCAAGAAGCCTGCCTTGGCCTTCCAGCCCAGCACATCTAGCAGCTGACTGTAGTCAAGGAGTGACCCCACTTATATTTAATACTAAGTGGAGCAGAACCACCTGACTGAACCCTGACACACTTCTGCAGAATCATGAGAGATAATGAATTGTTGTCTTAAGCCCTTGTGTGTTGGGGGGCATTGCTTATGCCACAACAGAAAACTGCAACAGGAGGGCAGGGGCTGGGTATGAAGAGGGAAAGGTGGCAGAGCCGTGGCACTCATAAACCTCAGGGTCTGATAGATAGCAGCCTTCCCCTCCAACTTCTGGCACAGAGAACATAGACTCAACAGCCTTTTACGAAGGTATGTTTGGATTTAAAATTATATCTTTAAAGAAAATCTTATAAGCAATTGTCAAGTCGGAAGAACGTTAGGTAACAGATAACAGAGCTGCCAGGATAGACATGTCAAAGTTCAACATCACTAAATAAGCATACCCATCCTGGTGGTAATTGTACCCACTATGGTTCCTCTTGAATATTTTTACTTTGCAGGCCAATTTCATGGGGCCAACTAATTCCTGCTGCCAGGCCTTTGCTCATGTTTCCCCCACTCTCTAGACCATCGCTTCTTTTTTTTTCAATCTAATTCTACCCTCCTTCAAGATTCTGCTTGGCTCATGGTCTCCACCGCAGGGCTTTTCTAACTCCAGCTCTCACTGGTTACACCCTCCCCTGAAGGTCCACATCCTCAGCATGTGTGGTATGTGGCATACAATTTGCCACTGAGAATTCAAGCATCAGTATCACAGATGGTTATATGTGACTGGACTTCAGAGATGGTGTCTAAGACAGGAAACTGGAGCTCAGGGAAAGTGACTTGTCTAGGCAAGTCACTAACTACTTGACAACTAACTACTTGTCTTGTAGTTAGTTAGTGGAATACAGAACATCAACACTGCAACTCTATAGTTTTGGTAATCCAAATTTACCAAGTACCTGAATTAAAAATAGAATCAAGACAGGGTCCATTGGGAACCAGCAATTGCAAAAGGGGCTTATACCTGCTGTAAAACAAAGAGAAGACACTCAGAGGGGGCAGTTACAAAGTTGACTTCTATCAGACTATATGTTTGGCAAGGGAAGACACTCAGAACAAGCATTATCTGGGGTAAAAGATTAAGATCAAAACCATAAAAACATATCTGTTGGCCAGGTGCGGTAGCTCACACCTGTAATCCCAGCACTTTGGGAGGCCAAGGAGGGAGGATCACAGGAGTTCGAGACTGGCCTGGCCAACACAGTGAAAACCCATCTCTACTAAAAATACAAAAATTAGCCAGGCATGGTGGAGCATGCTCATACTCCCAGCTACTTGGGAGGCTGAGGCAGAAAAACTGCTTGAACTCAGGAGGTGGAGGTTGCAGTGAGCCAAGATCGCGCCACTGAACTCCAACCTGGGCAACAGAGCAAGATTGCATCTCAAAATAAATAAATAAATAAATCTGTTTGTCCAGAGCCTATGTTTTGAATAGTTCTGCTGTAATGAACAAAGTCTCTGTGTCACAAGGTGCCCAGCCTTGTGGCACAGGTGGCAAGGTGCCCTGCCCTTGAGCTGCAGCATTTCGGAGAGCATACTCCAGTCCCTTGTCCTCTATCCTGAATTAAGACCATCCACCTGTATTTGCAACATTAGCTCAGCTGAAAACGTAATTATGGCTCATCAGGATAGTTGAGTAGAAATCATACCCAACTTGACAAAAAAAGACCTGAATAAAAACAAACAAAAGTAAGAATCACATTTAAGTGTGTGGTGTTAGCCCTTTTGTAACAGACTGTGTAAGTAAACTGAGTTTTGCAATCATCAAATTATTGTCGATTTATTTGTTAAGGCATTTAAAACAATTAGGGGAATTTGATATATTAGAATTGTGAAGACTTGAATTGCTTATGTGTGCACGAAATGTTTACTTGTTAGGGAGAATCTAGTTAAGTTGATGTTTTTGAGTAATTAATTACTCAGTAGTGTGTGAATATTTTCAAAATCTTAATTGCTTAAAGATTGGTAAATTGCACATCAAAGTAGGTAGGAGTTGTTGTGAACACTTCTTTCCATCTCCCAAAGTTGCTGGGACATAACAAGCTTTGGCTTCTCCCAGGGGAGTTCCCCACTTCAGGGCTGGTCACCCTAACACCTCCCTTGATCACATTCATTTGCCATTGTGGGAGCAGAGATTCAGCATCCTCTCTTTTTTATCCTTCACTGCTAAAAGCAACCCCAAGTTATCTTTACGTTTTACATTAATTGCATTTAACATAATTGAATGAGACTTTTAATCCAATGATAGCAAGAGGCCCGGTTCTATAAAGAACTGAATTAGGTGCAGCTCTCGTCAAGAAACATCCCTGAGGACGTGACATAAAAGGGAAGGTGTTTCCATTGCCAGAGAAGGGAGAGTCTCAACACACTCACCTGGAAAGTACTGTGCTTTTGGATGGTGCTTGTGGGCAGGCGTCCCAGGAGAGATTCCAAGGGAGGTGGTTACCGCAGGCTCCAGAACTGTTTTAATAGATCATTATAAGGAGTAAGTCATGACAAAGCAAGGGATGCCAGGAGTCATGGCTCCAGCCTCTCCTTCCTCACTCCCTGAAGCCCCCCACCCCTTCACTCAGGACCAGACAAGTATACCTTTCCTCAGGTATAAAGAAAGCCTGAGAAGGGAGACAGAGCAAGGTCAAGGGTACAGTGAGCTTGGTTTGAGGAGAAAGCCTGAGGGAGAAACTTGGGAAAGGCTGGTTTTGAAGAAAGAGCTCCCAGGATGGCCAAGGCTTACAACCCTAAAGGTGACAACTAGGCTTCTATTCGGAAGCCAGTTGGTTACAGAGGCTGGTGATGCAGGAAGGTGCATATCGCCAAGACAGAAGGAAAGAGGAGTAGCTTGGACCACGGGGAGAAAGCTGCTGAGTCAGGAGAGGGGATGCACATTATCTTGAAGAGCAAAAGGCAGCCCCAGAAAATGTGGGGAAGAAAAGAGCCCCATGAGAAGGCTGCATCCAAGGGGTAAGAAGGGAGAATCCTGGAGAAAAGTCATAGGGGTCCTTTGGCCATCAGGCAGTTCAGAAGTAGGGATGACTAAGAGACTGTGGGACTAGATTGAGGTGAAAATCTGACGTGAGTAAAAGCATTTGAGTTACGTGAATAAGGCCAGTGAAAACTGCAAGAAATCAAGTTTTCCAGAATAGTGACATTTGGGACAAAATATCAGCCTTGGTGCCAAGAAGGGTTTCTACATCCATTGCAAGACCTTTGAAAGTTAATCCTATTGTGGTGGGGAAAGCTGTCCCTTTATTTGTACAGTCTGTTATTTTGCACTTTGGGGAAAACACAGCGATGTGAATCACCCTGTGACTTCCATCTCTGGTGAAGAAGGTTGTGTTTGGGAGAACTGGTAGACATGAAAGCCATGAACATTCAAAAAACAGCTTATGGAAGTATTTCAGAACAAATTCATTTTCATCCAAATAGAATCAGTAGATATTGACCACAGCAGGACTTGCTGATGTGGGATGGGTGGGCAAAGGCAGAAATATGAACACTGATGATCACTGACTGCACTGAGCACCATGTACACGCTCGGTGTTGCTTTAAGCACTCTGCATACACTGTCACTTAATCCTCCTGACAGTCTGTCTTGTGAGACAGTTCTATCACTCACGAGTGAGGGACCTAGGGTGCAGAGTGGTGTGGTAACTTGCCCTACAGCCCAGCACTGCTGGGGGTGTAATGCAGGTTGGTCTGAACCCCAATACACAGCTGAGGATGGGGTGATGGGGAAGCAATAGTGACAGGCAGCACTGAGATCTGAGAGGGGACCACATACAGAGACGGCTTAAACCAAGAGCCAGTGTTGGCTTAAACCAAAAACAAGTTTTGATGTGTTTCACATGGGGAAGGATGGACAATCTGCATGTTTGTAGCTGTACCACTTATTGGCTGCCTGAGACTTCCTGCTTTTCCATATGTGTATCTTCAGGTATTCATGTTTTGTTCCCTCAACTAGACCAACAGCTCCTGAAGACCGGGTCTGTGCTGTGGGTCTCTTGCCTCCTGCTCGGTACCTATGACTAAGCTCAAAAACCCTTCAGTGGAAATGGAGCTGATTAATTATTTCAGTCTCTTGTTCTACCCTCTTTGTAAATGAAGGATGGTCAAAGCCCAAACATTAAAAAAAATGTGGCAAGCAAATTTTGTAAACAATGCGATTGAGGACTTTCTAAATGCTCTACCAATAGAATGAATTTAATGATGCCCCAAATTTTAATGAATTGTTTTCATGCTGTCATAGCGCTGATGTTTAATTTAAAAGGTTACACTAGACTTTTGGTCAATTTCTCTTTTGTATTTGTCATTCTACTGAAGTGTTTAAAAATTTGTATTCTGCCTATAAAAATACAATCTTCGGGCTATCTGACTATCCTAAGAGTTATTTTTTGCTGTAAAGACAAAGAGGTTCTAGAGTTATCCTTTAGAATTGCTGTTGGAATAACATGTTGACCATGAAATGCTGAAAATATGGTCAAAAAAGAGAGAGAGAAAGAAAAGAACACACATACAGGATAATGCTAATCCCTCCCTAATGTACACCTGGGAGCAGAGAACTGACCCTACCAGGTCTGGAATGGTTGAAATGCTGACAACATGTTGACAACTTTCTGATCAGATTCCATTTGGTACTCTCTCCCAGTCCCGAAATGGATCGAGGACAGCAAGTCGACCTAGCTTTAGCAATAACTAGACAGAATATCTTTCCAGTTAATGGGAAATTCTTCCCCCAGTGTGATGCCAGCTTGGGAGACGCGGAGCTGCAAATGCCCCTCTGCTCATTAGAGCAGGAGTTAGTCTCGGCATTGTATAGTCTCTGAGGGGGATTAAAAAAAAAAAAAAAAGAGTTTCCTGAGGGAGGCCTGGGCAGTAGTGGTGAATCAACTATTGTCATAGCTGACTTCAGGGAAGTCCAGTATTAAGAAGGCCTCCGTTTTGTGCAAACTGATCAAATGCAGATGTTTCCAGGGAGTTGACCTTATTGACCGAGACTTCACTGGAGATTGAATGGCGGACAGCCGGTCAAGAGTGGGGTGAAGGCATGTTTTGGCGGGAGAGTGTAAATGTATACATACAGTAGACAGGATGTGGATGATGCTGGGCAAACATCTGTTTTATTGATAAATACATGCTTTACTTCCAAAAGTTTGATACCAGAGAGATGTAGTAAAAAATAAATTTAGTTTCAGGCTTTGTTAGGTGTCTCATGTGCACGTCAAACGCCGAAAGAGATGAAGGGCAAACAAATATTAAAAATGGGTTCAACCTTCCATCTTCCTGAAATATCAGATTTCATATAGAACTCATCAGCTGAGCTAAGTATTAGGCTTGATCAATGGCAGGAAACTAGGGGATCAAATGCTAATAAATCAGAAACAGATATCCCCTCTCGAGAAGAAAATATATCACAAAACTGAAAATGAGAAAATCATCTGATGATTTTTTAATGCACGTGCATGGAGAAAATAAGCTTTTTTTTGTTTTTGATTTTTAGGATCAGGGAGTGCTGCATCTTAAACACAGACAAAGAATAAGATTCTTAAACACCTTAATCAGACTTTGACTTTAACACATGCAAAAGAAACAAGAAAGATCCCTATATTTGGTGGAGAATGAATACTGAGTAGTATTCTGTTTGTGGGTGGGTAGATATTAAAATGGCAAAGTGAACACATTCAAATCTTGCTAGTAATATTTTGCCAGAAGTTTTCATGAGTTTTTTTCTCTTTGGGAATTATATCCTCGGCCCTCAGCTCCAACCTCTCTGCCTTTTAAAAATATATTGGCTCACAATTCCATGCCTTTACTTCTTAGTATTTTTTTCCCTTATTCATTTTCATTTTGTAAAGTACGCGTTTTATGCAAATAAAATATATATACAGAAAAAATGCATGTCTTAAGTTCACAAATGTGTAAGCTCAATGAGTTTTCATAAGGCGAACACACCTATGTAACAGAACATTATCAGTACCCCAGAAACTTGTCACTGACTACTCCTCTGAGGGTAACCACTACTCTCACTATAGTGGGGCTAGCGTAACACTAGGGATTAGTGCCTGTTTTTGAGCTTTATATAAATGGAAGCATAAAGTACGTATTCTTGCGTCTGGCTTCTTTTGCTCGGTATTATGTGTATGCGATTCATCCATGGTGGTTAGTTCTGTATTTATTGATATTTAAATGGTATTGTTTTTAATAATACAGATATATTCATTTCTTTAATGCAGTCTTGTAGGTACAGAAACATGTCGATTTATTTCAGCATATTGACCAGTCTCGGCACTCAGAAGAGAGTTCAACAAAGTAAGCAACCACCAGCAGAAATCACAAAGAATCCACTGAGCTGTGACAAAATTCTCAAACTGACATGTCTGTAATCAAAGGCGCGTTATCATGAACACCTTTGAAACCTTCATATTTGGTTTCCATGTCTTTTTCTTAAAAACGCACATGCAAATAACTTTTTTTCTTTGACCTACCTTAAACAAGAACCCAGAAAGTGTGGTCCTGCTCTCTGAATGCAGACTGCTTCTGTCAAAACAGAGAGCTAAATTAAATTAGAAAATCCTGGTATTCAGTAGGACTGAATTTCCCTTCCTTCCTACTTTCCCATTCCACAATCTATCACCTAGAGTAATTAAGACCAGGGAGGTATCATCTTCACTGGATTAACCTTAACTAAATTGTGCTCATTCAACATGTGCCCTTTTGATTAGTCCGAGCAGGGCCTGCTGTCTCGGATACACCCACCTTGTAATTCTACACACTTAATTAATTTCAGATGAATAGAGAGGGGGGTAAGCTAAATTCTCCAATTAATAAACTATAAGTCCTTATAAGTGTCAGAGTAACTCAAGATTTTCATTCTTCCTTTATTTCTTTACTCTGCAAAGGCTAAATGGAGATTGAAATGGAAAAAAAAAAAAATGCAACACATACACACAGCTGCAATTGTTCGAGGCTGGCGAGGGAGTGCCTGGGCAGTTTCATCATCGTAAAGGGCAGACCTTAAGAACTGTTGCTAAATTAGATTATTTTTCTGCCAAACATAATTTTTAATGTCCTTTTCCACCTGGACCTCGAGATTTCGTTTTTATTTGCACATATTTCCTGTTCTATGCACAGATTATTGGTTATGAAAATTCAATATTAATGCCACTAATTTTATATTTTTAAATGCATTTCTCAGAAGTAAAATATTATTAATAGTCTGAGAACTTTTCTGAGAAGTGGTTTGGAGTTATTTGTTTAATCATCAAATTTAACAGCTCTCAATAATATAATAAAAATTTGCCCTCATGGGCATCCCTGGCAGCAAAGAAAATAATTTCCTTATAATAAAACTGATCCCAAGGATGTTTATATGCTATAATTTATCTCATACTAAAAGATGGCTAGAAAATTATATAAGATAGATTTACAGTCGCTCCTTCAACTCAGAAAATTTATATGTCTGAGTTATTAGTGACTTAACTTCTACTTATCTGCATAATTATATATAAAGAGATTCCCCAGTAGCTTTTATGTCCTATGAGTCAACATAAGGAGATCAATTATATTCAGGGAATTTAAATTACTGATACTTAGGGAATAAAACCAACATCGCTTTTAGTTTCTTATGATGGTATACAAGAAATTCTACTTACCTAAGACAAAATAACCGTCTTAATGCAGCCCATTTTATGTGTTTTAGCAGAGATTTTAAAAGGCCACTAAGAGTTTTTGTCATTTAAGAAACCATACACTCAGTTCCCTAATGTCTTCAGATGTTAAGTCTGTTCTGATATTGTTTCCTAAAATTAGTCTTTTGTTCCAAAATGATTTTTTAAAAAAATCCTTGAGTAATTTTGTTAGTATTTTCTACTAGTCTAGAAAAATTAACTGAAATTCTTGCACTCCATTTTTAACCACACCAATTCCCTATTAAATATGCCTACAAATTAAATAAGGATACTGCTGCTCGATAAGTTACCATTAAATGAGTGTAGAATATTTGACTGATTATTTTACTAATTTCTTATGTGTGAAAATTCTTAAAATGGTGGAATCATTTCACTAATTGAATGCAAATATTAAATAATTTTTTATTGATGATATGCATGCTGACAGGCACATCATTTGATGCATCAGCTAATGCCTTGTCAGGTTTGTATTCTCTTTTTTATCTGAGGCTGGGCACATGGGCATTTTAACTCAGGAAGTCTTACTTTCTCTGCCTTCCCTAAAATCAGTGCCTACGTGTGACCCTGTGGAAAAACACAAAAGCGAGTAATTTAAATCAGCCCACACCTGCACCATCAACCAGGCTCTCCTTACAGAAACGCTTCGAACATCTCATTCCGGAGCAGCTCAGGCGGCTGAAAAGAACAATTTATTCCCCACTAAAGGACAAAATACTGACATGGAGTTTGTCTTCTTTGGGGTCGGAGGAAAGTTGAGATACTATTCATGAAAACGCAGCTATGTTTGGCCCTGTGGTGATTTGGATTTACTATACAAACCAACAACTATTTTTGAATGATGGAATTAAGTATTTACACAAGGAGACTTAGCCCTTTAGCTTGGTTATTTCCTGCTGTTTATGTTACACGATCAGAAACCTTGTGAGTGCTTTTTTAGGTGATACATCACCAAGAATTCTTACATTAGGAAAGTAACCATATTATCTGAGATCGTTTGCTGTAGGGAAACCTGCAGCAAATTTTGCACTAGCTAAATTTGTTTAGCTAAATTTTGCACTTTACAAAATAAAAGAAAAATTCATTCGACTGTCCCCTCAATGTATAGCATGGTCGTCTCATCACCTTGCAGTTTGTCTCATATGCCTGTGTTGGGCTCTTTTAACAGGACTTCCACCAATAAATTCAAGTTTTTATTCTTGTTTATAACCGGCACTTCCAGGTCCGGCCAGGTCCAAAAAAAAAAAAAAAAAAAAAAAAAGGAATTGAGGGTTTGCATCGTTTTTCAATATAACTGGAAGCTGTTTTATCACTTTGTATTTTGAGAACCGCTCCCCTTCCCGCACACGCATTGCCGCCGCCTCTCGGGCTTGGTAAATGAGTCTGTGCGCCAAGCCAGGTCGCTCCGGGCAGTTCGCGCTTCCGTGCCTCGGCACTCGGATGACCGTGTCCTCTTCGTCTCTCTCGTGAATGTCGCTGAAAAAAATAAAAGTTCGTTCTAAGCCCGTGGCATTTCCGAGCGCAGAGGAAAGGCAAGTGGGAGAGGAGGGTGCAGGTGCGGGGCGGGCGCGGCGGCCCCTTCCGGCGCCTGGGGCTGGGCTGCCCCGGGCCGGGTGCCGCTCTGCTCCGCTCCGTGCACGTGGCTGTGGGCGCTGCAGACGGAGGACGGCAGGCGGGGAGTGGGGAGCGGGGAGTGGAGGGTGCAGCGCCCGCAGGTGCCGACGACTTCCGCCCAGAGCCCTTCGCGCCGCGCCCTGCCTAGCTGGTGGCGCGGGGAAACGATCGCAGCACTGCGGCTCCGGCAGGCGGGCTCTGCGCGGGGCCCCACAGAGCTTCCCGGGAACCTCTCCCGCAGCCGATGGGCGTCTAAGGGCGCAGAACGAAGAGTGGGCGCCGAAACGGGTGTCGGCGCTGGAGGCCGACGGGGAGGCCCGGGGCGGTCAGGCTTCTCGGTAGAGAGGGCCGTGCACCTCGCGGCCTGCGGGCTAAGGCGGGGAGCCGCTCCTGCGGCGGCCGGGCGCGCGGACTGGAGGGAGGGAAGTGCCGCGGACCGGGGAACCGGGGGGACGGGGAGACGGGGGGGGTTGGTGGGGTGGGGGCGGCTGGCAGCAGCCAAGTGGTCTGCAGCTCCGAGCCCCGCCACCCTCTGGGCGAACGGAATGGCACCCGCGGAGACGGGCGGGGACGGGCGAAAGCGGGTTTGCTCGGACCCGAAGCCGAGCCCGGGTTGGAGGGCGAGACCGCAGGCGAGGATGGCCGCGCGGGCTGGGAGCCCCGCGCCGGGATGGGGTGAGTGGAGCCGCCCGAGGTAGGGGAGTTGGGGGTGGTGGTTGTGAAGACAGTCGAGTCTGGCTCCGAGCAGACGAAACACCGGGGCGCTCCAGGGTCCGTTTCCTCCTTCTCTCCGCTTTCCCACCAGCCCTGTAGATGTAGAGCCAGCAGTTGGGCTGGAGCGGAGGCTGAGGGTCGCGGTTCCAAGGGCGGTCTCTCGCCCCGGGTCAGGCCCCACCCCGCAGTGGCGGTCGCGTGGCGCTGTCCTGGAGTTGAGCTGTCCCCGCGCCGCGGCCCGCACGCCCAGGACTGCACACCGCCGCCCGCAGGCAGGGACGCCTGCAACCTAGCCCTCTCGCCCGGCGCCCAGCTCTGGGCTGGGAGCCGGAAAGGTGCATTTACGTGTGGGGTGGGGGCGATTCCCGGCTGTCGGCGGTGGAGCTAGGCCTTGCGGCGGAAGAGCCAGGCCTTCCCGGCTTTCCAGCTAGCCGGGTTCGGGATTTCCCGACGGTCGGACGAGTGGAGGCGAGGATGGGCGGCTATCCCCCAGCCTCTTCAGGAAGAAGCCGTAGGGCCAAGGAAGGGATGGGTGACGGGGCTCACACCATTCCAGCGCTGCCCTCGAACTCGCGGGTCTCCGTTCCCTTTGCCGTCACTTGGTGTGCGCCCCAGTCCCGGGCGACATTACTGCCCGCGGGCGCCCTGTGTGCACGGCTGCTGCTGCCCGCGGCGCACCGGCCTGAGCCTGGAGGGAGGTGCGGGGCGGGAGAGGCGGCCCTCCCTGGGTCTCCCCTGCCTGTCACATCTGCACTTATTTAAAGCTCGGCTGGTGGTCCGCGCTCTCTGGAATGCCAGTTGCGGGCCTGGCCTCCTACGGCATTTGCATTGATTAGCGAGAGGGTCATGGGGGAGATGAGGGGCTTGGGGGGAAGACCGGAGGTTCACAATATTCCCTGTCTCTGTCCCGCGAGCTAATCGGAGCCCAGTGATTCCCGCTGCACCAATGGCTGAGTGTGTCAGGGAGCAGACAACCGAACTTGAAGGATGTTCGATGCGTCTGGGAACCGGCCATTGCCACTTAGTAGTATGTTGTGGGCCGGCGCGCACACACGACCCTAAATCTCTGCAGGCTCTAGCGCTGAAGCGGGCGGAGAAGGCGAACAAGTGCTGTGACCCCAAGTCCTAAAAGTTTGTACGCAGTGTCTGGGATATGCAGTATCCTTGATGCGAAACTCTTAAATGTTTGCTGGTGCAAGTCCATACAAAACGAGATTGGCCTGCCTCGCTTAAAATACTGTACACAAAGCGTAAAAAAGGCGCGGGCAATCCGCATCGAGGACGCCACCCCAAGCGGAAGAGGCCCGGTGCAAATTCATCGCTGAAAAACAAGCTGGGTTCTAATTTACTGTGACTCCCACGGGCGCAGGGGTTGGGAGGAGAAGCAAAGGGGGACCTTTTTTTATTTTAGAAGCCTCAAAAAGTTCGGTCTGACTTTGCATTTGCCTTTGGACTTGGTATAATTAAGGGTGAAAATAAGGCCCCTCTGTATTTCTATTCCCCTTTGCTTTTCTGCGAAGCTTTTACCTCAGAGGAAAGTTGTTTTAGTAATCTGGGAAAGAGAAACCATGTGCTGAGTCAGCAAAAACGCGGCACCAGGCCACTTCAGCTCAATTATACTGCTGTGTGTAATGTACACACTCTATATGCCTTTGTGGAAATAATGAAAAATATATTAGAATTCTCATGGCATAGCAATGCCCACGAAGCCTGTTGGCAGTTGAGAGCCAGATTTCTGTGTCTTCTAATACAAGGAAACAGGTTCTGAACGTCTTCTAACAAGCCTCAGATCCAAGGCCACTTAATGTGAGAGGACAAGACAAATGCAGTTCTCCAAACAACACAAAATATTTTACTTTTTTTCAAACGGTCGTGTTACAGAATGCTTAAATACTCCTTTCCGCCTGTGTTCTTGTGACAAGTGTTCAAGGTGGCTCCAATAGATGGAATCTTAGATTTTTATTTTGCATCATTAAATGCATTTCTCAAAACTGATTCTTGAAAAGGTCTGAAAAGTCTCCTTGCCAAGTCCCGTTAGAACCTTGATCATGCATTCTCATTTGTGTGGAGGGAATGAATGTTTTCAGTCACTTGGAATGAAACTCTCTTAAACTACTAAGCAATTATTTTTTAGAATAATTGCTTTTAACTGTCCAAGTGTTACCTGAATTTGCAGTATGTGAACATTTCAGCTGTTAAGCAACAGTCTAAATTGTGCTTTTAATGACAGACATTCAGTATTTCTGGGGATATTTCTTCATAGTTATTTTAATTCTAAGTTTAGTTGCAGAAAGCGACTTTTGAAAAACAAAAATAGCATATTACATAATGAACTAACCAGAAGTTTGTCTCCGTTTCATTTATCTTTTCTACCTCAAAATGTGAAATTCGTACATTTTTATGCTTTTACTATTTAAATTCTTAAAAATATATAGCTATGTTTCAGTATAATGCAGAAATATCTAGATGTGAAAAATTCAGTCTGTCACCCAACTTCCAGATGTTTGGTACTACGCAGACAAAACATCAGAATGAATGACCAAATTTTTTTCTCTACAATCCAGATGGCTTAGTGCCTCTTGCTTCTATAAGGAAGCATATTTTCCTTTCTCTAAACATCACATCCTACTGTAGCCCACATAAGGCATGATTTACACTCCTTCAGCTACAAAATGTTAGGCCATTTGGAGTGCAGCAAAGCAATCAGTTAATGAAACTATATGTTTTGGTGAATGTAGTCCAAGTCCAAGTGTTAGTGTGTACTTAGGAGGGAGTGGTGGTGGTGGAGTCAGAAATGGGAAGGTAAGAGAGTGAACGCCTTGTTCAATGGGAGAATGACTTGGCTAAAAGGACACAGCCTTCCAAAAATCCATCTGTGGCATCCATAATCTTAATAGGTGAAGTGGAACATTTAGCAGCAGCTTCAACAGGGCTGCCTTTTGCCTGAGATGCAACTGGACTGTAAAATGTCCATCGTGTACTCTGAAGCTTTCTTTCCCTTCTGTTCCTTCTTGGAGCATTATAAAATGGAACAGATGAATGTAATGTAACATTAAAACATTAGGACTCATGAACATACAGGTGGAAAAATTCTCTGTTTTAAAAGTAAAAAGGCAAGTAAGTGATTTAAATATTCATATTGTTATATGGTGAATATTTAAGTCACTCAAAAATGTAGTGATGATGAATGGATTTCTCTTCCTATGACATGTCACCACATTTTACAGTTGTTAAACTTGAGGCTGAAGACAGCAACATTTTTTCCTTCCTCAAAGTCAAAGAGATTTAAGGTCATGAACAGAGAGCCAGAGTTTCTCTGCTTAAACATGTTGAGAAAGAAGGAACAGATATAAAGAGCCTTCCACTAGAATCAGCAGATGAAATCAAACCCAGAATGAATTCCATTCTACTTATTAACCTCACACTCTCTGGATTATAGAACAGTGTTTAGATAATGAATGGCAATGAATGTTAAAACATCATAAAACCTGACCACTTAACAATCGCTGCAAGAAAAACATACCATTTTAAATAGACCTTCTTACAACTCAGAATCTGGGCCTCGGATAATAAGACAGGATTTTATACCATCCCAAGGTCAATTTTAAAGAATAGTTTATGGGAATCTAGTAGAACTTTGGGGTCATATACTGAGTAAAGAGACTCAAAAGTCAAGTGGGAATCTTTATATAAAACAGAATCACAGTTATTTTTCTTGATTGGATGTTTTCACGACTTTTTTGGCAATTCATTTATTAGGATAATAAAATGACAGAGCTGGAATGGACTTAGAGCTCATCCAGGTCTCTGTCTTTATAGATGAAGAAATGGAACCAAAATGAAAGGACCTACCCAAGGCCACACAGTCATTACAAGAAGGGCCAGAACTAGAATCACGGAGTTCTAATTGTGAGTCACAGAGTCTAGCCCTGTCTCCAGGACAGCTTGCCTTTGAATCATTATGACGCGGCTCAGCATTACAGATTTCCTAGTGGTGTCCAAGAAACTGACACCCATCACTACAGGCTGGAAATGGCACAACATCATTCATTTGCATTACACATCTAAGAGCTATAAAACAAACCCAGTGTGAAGGCAAAGTTTCCCCATTTGTCTCCAGAATAAGACAGACTATTGCAAAAACAGAGCTAATAAAACTCTGTCAACTTCAACAACTTGGTTAGAGGTCCTGATAACAAGTGACAGCCTTAGCTTTTTACAGAGAACTTATAGTGCCTTGGAAGCATGTCCTGTGCAGAATCCGCTACAGTTTCTTTGAAAAGAACACAGTCAAACGCTCAAAATTTAAGTGACATTAATGGGGAAGAGAGGAGGAGGTGGTGGTTATAGTCATGTCTAGACTACTCTTTACAGAAGACGTAGATGTCAGTGGTCCTTCACTCATCTCAGAAAACAACTCATGACTCCAGCAGCTTGCATGATGAAATGGAAGGTTAGGATGCAAGGGGAAGGTGGAGGGTGGAAGATGGGGTTGGTGGGTCATATTAGATAGCAATATGAAGCATATTCTTCCCCAGTTTTGAGGAACTGGGGATCTCACTAGTTCTTCATGGTGTGAGCCAAGGAAATAGACTCTTATGTGATGTTATCAAAGCTTTTCTGTTTAATGTTTTATTCAACATCAAACGAGAACATAGAAGCATTGCTTCTAGGAAGGGAAGACAATCCCTGACTCCTTCATGAGTATTCTGCTCCAGGAATTGCAAGGAAGTTTAAGGATTAGGAGAGATGGGGTAGAAGGAATGGGTGAAGTCAGGACTCAGTATGGTTGGCCCTCTATATCTGTGGGTTCCGCATCTGTGGATTCAACCAACCTCGGATGGAAATTATTCAGAAAAAAAAAAAAAAAAAAAGGATGGTTTCATCTGTACTGAACGCATCGTAGGCTTTTCTTTCTTGTCATTATTCCCTAAGCAATACAGTATAACAACTATTTACAGAGCATTTACATTGTATTAGGTATTATAAGTAATCTAGAGATGACTTAAAGTACAGTACATAAGAGGATATGCATAGGTTATATGCAAATACCATATCATTTTATATAAGGGACTTGAACATCTGTGGATTTTGGTATTCTTGGGAGGTTCTGGAACCCATCCCCAGTGGATACCGAGGGACTGTATTTGGAGTTATGAGAAAAGAATGGTCATGTTTTGATTATCTTGTAGAGAAAGGAGATCCTTAGGGGGGGCAACTAAACCAGCAAAAGTTAAACCAAATAAAACCAGCATGCCCGCTTACCTCTTTAATTTACTCTCCCAAACAGATCATCATTTGAGCTGTTCCACTGAAGCCAAGCATGAAATCTGTTTAGCTGGATAGCTACCCATTTCCTGTGACCTGCAAAAGAGATGCCCTATTCTTTCAGGATCCTTGGAATGCCACATGCCAAGGCCCACTGGAAAACTGGGAAGGAAAACTGGAGCCACATGCCTGGGCCCACTGAGATTCACCACCCTTCCCCCACAACCCTGTGTCAAGGAAACACAAAGATAGAGTGGATTTCAGCACCACCCAACCCAGACACATGGCTGCTAGTTTATCAGCATAGGTCGATGAATGGTTTTAAGTTGCTATGGGTTTAAAAGGATCTCTTAGTTGACGGGAATTTTTAAATCTTTTTTTTTGCATGGGACCCTTTGGCAGTTTTGTAAATGTAAAGACTATTTCTCAGAATGTTTCTAAATGTGTAAGTTATATTGAAATTGGCCAGGCATGGTGGTTCATGACTGTAATCCCAGCACTTTGGGAGGCCGAGGTGGGCGGATCACTTGAGGTCAGGAGTTTGAGACCAACCTGGCCAACATGGTGAAACCCTGTCTCTACTAAAAAAAATACAAAAGTTAGCCAGGCGTGGTGGTGTGTGCTTGTAGTCCCAGCTACTTGGGAGGCTGAGGCAAGGAGAATTGCGTAAACCTGGGATGTGGAGGTTGCAGTGAGCCAAGATTGTGCCATTGCACTCCAGCCTGGGTGACAGAGTGAGACTCTGTCTCAGAAAAAAACAAAAACAAAAAAATATATGTATAGAAATAAAATTATCAAGATATTTTTAAGAAACAAGTTTGTGATATATTTGTTTCTTTACTAGCACATCAAATGCAAGATCTAGTGGTGAGTCTAATAATTTCCGTGATATTGAAACAATGATAAGTGTTAATGATAAATTCAAGATATCCTCAACAACTATAATGTGATATGAAGGTATCTGTGATTTCTATTGGTGAGAAAATCACAGGTATTTCTAATGCATCTGTAGCTTGTTGTCTACATTCATAATGAAAAGAAATGCTAATTTTTAAATAATGATTGGTAGAAATGAAAATGTAAGTTTTTCATCCAAGTTTATGGACTTCTGCTTTTCCTTGATTGCATTTGCAAATCTCCTTCCTTCCTCTTGAAGAACCCCTTAGAGGGAAGAAGAGGGGGCAGTTCTAATAGTACCTTAGAGATATGAAATGAGATGGTCACAGCCATATGAGTAGATTTTGATTGGATTACACCGGGCCCAAGTTTGGAGTGTCAACATTAAACCTGTGATATAAGATCTTGTTCCTAAGATGAAAAGTAACTTTATATTGTAATCCTGTAGTGTTGAGAGCTTGAGAAGCATTCCCTTGATAAGAGGACACTGAAGGAAGTGTCAAAATCACCTGTCAAAGTAGGAGAGTGGTAACCAGAGCCAGGAAGGACTTGATAAGGATGAGTGAATCACCTCTGCTTGGTGAATGAGCCCAGGGTGGAGCTTAGCCTGCATCCAGGGAGCTTCAGTCTCCATCCAGGGAGTCTTCGTCAAGCAAACAGAGCAAATGAGAGGAGGGGATCCGCAGTAAGGGTGGGAGAGGCACATGCAGATCAGGGCAGAACAGCTTGTAGCCTGGCAGCAGAGAGAGAGCCCAAGCAGGAGTGTTCCTGAAAAGTAGACAAAATAACGATTGATCATTTAAACTTCATTCAAATTAAGAACTTTCACTTATCAATAGATATTATTGAAGAAAATGGAAAGCAAACCACATGCTGGGAGGAAAATGTTCAAGACATATATCTGACAGAAGATTCATATCCACCATATCCACAATATATAAAGAGCTCTTACAAGTCAAAAACAAATACAAACAACCCAAAGATTATAAATGTACAAAAGACTCAACAGACACTTCACAAAGAGGATATCCAAATGGCCAGTAAGCATTTGAAAAAGTGCTCAATGTCATTAGTCATCAGGACTTGCAAATTAAGCCTTCACTCAAATACACACATTGCAGAAGGACTGAAAAAATAGAAATTCATGATGTCAAGTGTTGGAGAGGATATGGAGCAACTGAAACTCACACACTGTGGGTGGGAATGTATGCTAGTATAACCACTTTGGAAAGCTTTTAGTATCTACTAAAACAAAGCACAAATTCATGCCCAAGACCCAGTAACTCCATTCTTAGTTATAGGCCCAAGATTGGATTTGTCTACCAAAAGACAGGTACAAGAATATAGCTTTATGTATTTTATATATTTATAAATATAAATATTCATTTATATAAATATTTATCAACATTATTCACTATAGCATCAACCTGGAAAGAACCCAAATTGCAGTATATTTACACATAGGAACATCATATAGCAATGAAAAAGAACAAACTATCACTATACACAAAGTGGGTGAATCGTATAGTCATAATGTAGAGCAAAAGGGCCAGATGTAAAAGAGTATACGCTGTATGATTCCATTTATGTGAAAGATGAGAACAGGCAAAACAAATCTATGGTGATAAAGGTCAGGATAGAATTTACTTTTGCAAGATGGGGAATTGATTGGGAGAGGACACAAGGGCACCTTCTGTGGTGCTGAATTATAAATATTATTGACTTTCTGAAAAGTGATTTGGAAATGCAGTCAAGTAAAAGCAGACTGCCATACTGTAGATTCACTCCTTCTGACTCTGGTTTTATATTACAAAAGGATTTCACTTGGGCCATATGAGCACGAAGAGGGTACAAGGGCAAGCTACAAACTGGCAAAAGATTCTTTCAATAGATGTATCTGATGAAGGGCTTGCATCCAGTTAAAAAATGTGCAAAAGACTCAAACTTTATAAAAGAAGATAACCAAATGGCTAATAAGTGCAGGGAAAGTTGCTCAATATCTTTATTCGTCAGGGAAATGCAAATTAAAACCACAATCCCACAAAATAATACATGCCCACGAAATGACTGAAATACCAAAGGTGGGCAAGCATTGAGCAATGGAACTCTCCCACACTGCTGATGGGAATGAAAAATGGCATAGTCATAGTGGAAACCAGCTGTATCTACGAACGCTAAGCATGTGCCTATCAGGCAAGAGCCCTGCGTGACTTGTCCAGGAGCCCAGTTAAATAAGAACAGGGAGAAGGACCAGAAATCTTGTCTAATGAAGTCTGCCAGGCTTAGGAAACTCTATTTCAAATGTTTGGGTTTTTTTCCTTAGATTTCTAGCGAAGTTTTATTTATTTATTTATTTATTTTTGCAAAATCCCAGCATTATCTTGGTTTAGTTAAAGGAGAAGGGGAAATTGTCTGCTTCGTTCAGAATAGTAAGGGAAATGAGAAGTCCAGTCTGCTGGTGGAAATGGCTGAGTCAGCAAGAATACCTGGGAACACTGTGGAGCCCTGGAGTGAGTTGGCAAGTTAGGATAGTTCAAGGTTTCTCTCATGGGCCCCCAGGGGAAAAGACTGAGAAAGGTACTCACCTCCTTCTACCACTGTCCAGGAAATGGCCTATCCCTTCTTAGAGCTCTGGCTGCCCATGGGTGGCACAAACAACATGTGTGCCTTGCACAGAGGTGTTTCTGCAGCCCTCACTTCTGTACTGGTAAGCCAGTGCTGCAGGAACTGGCATGGGAGCCTGGCAACAGAGTTGAGAATCCAGCTCGGGAGGGGAGGATGAAGGTGATGGGGGTGAGGACTTGGGGTAAGGGGAGCAAAGTGGCCGAAGAATTAAGAAGACCAGACCCAACAGAAGGCCCCCCTTCCAGCTCTCCTCTTGTGAGCCCATCCATCAGTATGGCCTTCTGGCCCCACGTTGATGCTTCCCATGAAAATTGGTGCCGGGATGGACAAGCTCCAGGGTGACTCATAACAAACAGCAAACAGCACACAGCACAAGGATGGCTGGGGATTTGACATCTGTTCCATGTCCCATAACGAAAACTTATTTCTCCTAAACACTGAGGATGGCAGCTATAAATACCAACCTCTGTGGCTCACTGTCAGCATATTTTTTCCTGGTTTGAGAATTTTCTCAGGAGATGCAACCAATCATGCACCCCAGACTCCCTATGTCACATGTCAAAGTTCCAAGTTATGGCAACTCAGTCCTTGAACAAAATGTGAAGTACAAGATACTAGCCCTCTTGCGATAGAAAGGGTTTTTTTGTTCATTTTTTTTTTAGGTTTCTATTAAACTTAGACCCCATTCACATGTCTTGTTCTGTTCATTTGACTTTGAGATTTGGAAGACTGACTTTTCAACTTCATATTCATTGTTGTCATCATCCACTGATGTGTATTAGGCACTTACTGTGTGTAGAATGCTGTGTTTATCACAGAAGGGTTGTATATGAACTCGTACAAGGTATCCATAGGATGACCAAGGTCTTGTTATTAAATTCCAAGATACTATTCATTCATTCACTCAGAGAATTATTTTGTGAGCCTCTACCATGTGCCCAGCAACATGTCGCTGTTGGTAATACAACAGAAAGCAGCAGAACAGAAAGAGTCTCTGCCCCAACAGTGCTCATGGTCCAGTGAGGGAGGAAGATTTTAACTTTTATTTTTAAATTTTATTTATTATTTTCTTGAGACAGAGTCTCGCTCTATTGCCCAGGCTGGAGTGCAGTGGTGCGATCTCAGCTCACGGCAACCTCCACCTTCCAGGTTCAAGCAATTCTCATGCCTCAGCCTCCCAGGTAGCTGAGACTACAGGCGTACACCACCGTGCCCAGCTAATTTTTGTATTTTTAGTAGAGACGGGGTTTCGCCATGTTGGACAGGCTGGTCTTGAACTCCTGACCTCAAGTGATCCACCCACCTCAGCCTCCCAAAGTGCTGGGATTACAGGTGTGAGTCACCACGCCCGGCCAGGATTTTGACTTTTAGAAATCACTCCTGTCTGCACATTTCACATTCCCCAACCCTAAACTACCAAAAGAAGGTAGTTGTTAAGTTTAGAATCATCAGGGGTACACAGTGGGATAGAAACTCACTGCACTTTGAGAGGGCGAGATTTATACAGAGTGGCAGGGAGAAATAACCAAATAGGCCGAGGAGGCTGTGGCTGGTAGTTGCATCATACATTGTAGGGGGTTAGGGCTATTTGAAGGAAGGCAGCTGTGGCATCCTGCAAACTAAGAGACGCGGCCGTGGAGGAAGAACTGCAGGGCTTTCTCATTTGGTTGTGTGAGGTCTGTTGCCCACCATATGGTTGAGAATCCCTAAAGCTGATTTCAGAGAGTAGGTGGAATCTGGGGTGAGGGGGTGTGAGGTGGGGTTCAGGGCAGGTGGAGACCCAGACTGAAGGGAAGAAGAATGTTGTTGTAGGCATCCTTCTGACTGGGTCTCCATAGACAAAGAAGAATGAAGGAAGAGAATTCAACAATATTACTACCCACTCATAGGAAGCGAGAGGATGATGTATTTGCAGCTGCTGTTCACTTTACAAACACCTTCACACATATGGTCGCACTTGTTTCTCTAAATAGCTTTTGAAGTAGGCAAGCCAGGCCATTTCACAGAGGAGAGAACCGAGGCGTCTTTCTAATTGAGGTTAAGGGATTTGCTCAATACCACACCACTTATTAAGTGGCAGAGGGGGGACTTGAACCTGCTTCCTCTGTTAGTCCTGTCTTCTTTCCATAGGCATAAATATTATTATTTAAATTTGCAGAGATCCCCATCCAGGAGCCCAGAACCTCCCAAGGTGAGGGTTTGCTCCTGAACTTGGCAAATAACATGGACAATTCTGCCAGAAAGGAATCTTGCATTTGTCAGAATACTTCCCAGAAGGGCTGCCTCTGTGTGCTGAAGAGAAAACAGATGTCAGGGACTAGTTCTCAGCCTGTAACATTCAGTCCACTTTATTTTCTTCCACAGGCAGAATGAGACAGAGGGATTCCTCCCTGCCTGACAGGGCCAGTTTTATGCACATGGAATATGAGTAGCTGTCTCTACCATATGATTCCAGGACTCGTGTCAGTAAACTTTCCATAAAGGTCCAGATAGTAAATGTTTTAGGTTTTTAGGCCACATGCAATTTCTGTTACAACTACTTAACTCCGCCACTGAGGCGTGAAAGCCACCACAGACAATGTATAAATGATGGGGATGGCTGTGTTCCAGTAAAACTTTATGGACACTGAAATGTGCATTTCATATAATTTTCACATGTCACAAAATGGTATTCTTCCATTGACTTTTTTTCAACTATTTAAAAATATAAACACCATTCTTAGCTTGTGGATTATACAAAACAGGTGTTGGGCAAGGTTTGGCCCACAGGTTTAGAAGACCAAAGAGCTCTCTCTGTCCCAAATATTGTCCCCATAGAAACCTGGATTTCCAACTTCCACCATCAGCTTCACCATCAGTACTCCATTCCTCTTTCTTTCTTTCTTTTCCTTTCTCTTTCTTTCTTTCTTTTCCTTTCTTCTTTCTTTCTTTCTTTCCTTTTTTTTTTTTTTTTTTGAGACAGGTCTTTCTCTGTTGCCCTCTGTTGCCCTGGCTGGAGTGCAGTGGCACAGTGGCACAATCATAGCTCACCATAGCCTTGAACACCTTAGCTCAAGTGATTCTCCTGCCTCAGCCTCCTGAGTAGCTGGGACTACAGGCACACTCCACCACACCTGGATGGTACTCATTCCTTTTGGGTTTCACTGTACTTCTTCAGACTCTTCTTTTTAAGAAGCAGGCATCCAGGGAGGAGGATGGTTAGAAAGAAGCCTCAGTTCTCAGCTGGGCGCAGTGGCTCATGCCTGTAATCCCAGCAATTTGGGAGGCCGAGGTGGGTGGATCACAACAAGGTCAGGAGTGCGAGACCAGCCTGGCCAACATGGTGAAACCCCATCTCTACTAAGAAAAATACCAAAAACAATTAGCCAGGCATGGTGGCGTGCGCTTGTAATCCCAGCTACTCGGGAGGCTGAGAGGGAGCATTGCTTGAACTCAGGAGGCGGAGGTTGCAGTGAGCCGAGATCATGCCACTGCACTCCAGCCTGGGTGACAGAGCAAGACTTCATCTCAAAAAAAAAAAAAAAAAAAAAAAAAGAAAGAGAGAAGCCTCGGTTCTCTCCTCTGTGAAATGCCTTGCCTACTTCAAAGGCTATTAAGAGAAACAAGTGCAATCATACGTGTGAAGGTGAAAAGTGAACAGTAGCTGCAAATACATCACCCTAACTTCATTTTAGAACTTTATTAGATGTGTTAGAACGTAAGTGCTGTGAGGGCAGGGCCTTTGTCTGTTTGGTTCACTGTTAAGTTCACTATTAAAGTGCCTAAGACAAGGAACTGAGTTGCATAAATACTCTGTATAAATACTAGTTGAGTGGATGAATGACTTTCCCCTCTAATTTGAAAGATCGGAGCCACCAGAAGAGATGGTTGGGGCAGTGAAGGCAAGGGGTGGTGGGTGAGTGGGCAGAGGTGACAAAGATAAAGCAATCGCTTAACTGATGTTCCTGCAAGCCCTGGTCTGGGAGATGCTGAAGTCTGCTGATGCTCTCGGAAATCAGTGGGCTTGGAAGAGGCAGGGCACAGGGTATGCCAGTGCCCACGGAGCCTGGGAAGGGAGTCAGGAAAGACCCAGCAGTTGCACATGGCACCCGGAGAAGCGGCACCAGGGCCTGATGGACTCACCCAATCCATTTCCGTGGAGTGGTGCAGTCTCTGCCAAGAAAAACTTTAAAACTTGACAAGATTTGGCAAGTCCCTGAAACATGAATTTGTGCAGTGTAAAGTTACAGGGGCCTTTTGGCAGATGGGGCAAATCCAAAAGACAGTGGAAAAATGTGCATGGGATGTCAAAACTCACTCTTTCTGCAGGAAAGTGCCAAGGAAAGGGAAGGCTAAAAGAGGGCAGAGAATGAAGACACACCGTCCCCATCCCCCTAAACTGGCCACACATTTTTCTGGGTCAGACACATCATAAAATGCTATAGGACTGAATGAATGCAATGAATGTGGCATATGTTATTAAAAATAACCAGGGTTCCTCACTGCAACCACAGTGAAAAATACCAACCAGGATGCTTACTGAATGGAAAAGTTCTTGCAGATAAACTGTCCCAGTAAAGGACTCCAGCCTTGATTTCTCACCCTGAGTTTTCCTTATGTCCTTATGCAGAACAAGAATCACAACCAGCCATCCCCCTGGCTGCCCACAAATCTGATCCTCATCTATTTATTTATTTATTTATTTATTTATTTATTTATTTATTTATTTATTTATTTATTTATTTATCTATCTATCTATCTATCTTTGAGATGAAGTCTGCCCAGGCTAGGGTGCAGTGGCATGATATCAGCTTACTGCAACCTCCACCTCCTGGACTCAAGTGATCCTCCTACCTTGGCCTCCCAATGTGTTGGGTTTATAGGCGTGAGCTACCACACCTGGCCGCTTATTGATGTTGAAATCTGACTCGGTAATTTCCCAAATTTATACAAGGATAGACCAGACCAGCCACTCTTTTTCTGGTAGATAAGTCAAGCTGGGGCCCAGCAAGACCTTCCAGATGTTGCTAGGGGGGTGAGGTTGCCACACACCTGGTCCAGGATCCCCTGCATGGGGAGGAACCACTAGGGCAAACTGAGCTCTCCATATGATCTAGAGTCTGGAGCTGCAACAGAAGAGGTCAACATTTGGGGCCAACATAAAAATAACAAAACTTTAGGGAATGCCTGTGATACACTGTGGAGACATAAGCTTCAGGTCTCTTCCTTGATATACCCACAGCAGCACGGCAGAGAAGCTAAGAGTCCATTAGACTCAGGATCATATCCTGGACCTTGATCTTACTAGCTGTTTGACTTGGGGACATTACATTGCCTCACCGTGACTTGATTTCATCAGCCGTAGAGTGGGAGTGATATTTACCTCATTGACTTAATGAGTTGATTGAAATAAAATGTGTAATGCAACTAGCACAGTACCTGGCGTATAGGAGGTATGTGATAAATAGTATTTGCCGTTATTTTTAACTGCAATTTAATAAAACAATTTCCTTTTGCTCTCAATTAGCAAGCCTTCAACTCCCCATTGCCCAGCCTCCAGGAAGAGAAAGAGGCCCTCCTATGCCTCCTGACATTGCATTGCCTACTCCCCAAACTCATGTGCTGAAGTTCTCTCATGGAGAGGATAGCAAGCAGGTGCATAGTTGAGTATGGCTCAAAGTGGCCTTCCAGTCTCATGAAATTGTTGTGAAGTCTCAGCTTTAATTTAAATATGCTTGTCAACTTTGCATTTTACTCCATAAAATCTTTTGATATATTTAATCTTATCAGTTTGTTCTCCCAGAATTTTTGAGTAACTTCAAGATTCTGTGAAGACAAATGTTCCCCTTAAACACATATCCCTGTTGGAGAATCTCACACTAATATCACCTCTGCCCGTGGCAGGTCAGCAGGTTCGAGGAGGGAGGCTTCAAGTCAGACCAGCAAGGATGACTTCATGGAAATGGTGAGGCCTGGGCTGGCCTAGTAGGATTTGGACTCATGGGAAGAAGGAATAAATGTCTTGAGCAGAGGTCTGGAGGTGGAGAACACATGAAACTCCCAAAGAACCATGAAGAAACTCGGTTCTGGAAACCAAGAACTAGGATTCCTTCTCAGCTGAAAGTCACTAATCTTTGTGTCTCATTCCAGTAAAACCCAATCCCACAGGAGTCAGAGTTGCATTCCAAGGCCATCAGTCACCTTCAGCAGCCACGCAGTCCCATCTCTCTCCTTACTCATTCTGTACACGTTTTTCACCTGGACGGGAGCCCCTGCACAAGCGTGGCTGGTGCCAGGCATTGCTCTCCAGCCTCCCCCAGGACTTATGGTCACTAAGACATTTCTCATAATGAACACGTAAGCCCCAACACACCCGGCCCTCCCTGCCCATCTCAGCAGCCAGCCTTCAAGTTTTGCCCTCTGCCATCCCAGGCCAGGCACCCTCTCACTGTGGGAATTGTCCTTGCTTTCCTCCATCTCCCCTTCCTTCCTCTGTGAAGCTTCCTTCCTGGAAGTTTTAAGGAGAGGCCAGAGCCACAGGGAGGCTGAATTCTGATGCTCCATAAATTGAAGCTGAGTTCTCCTACATAAGACTGCCTCAGCACGCTCAGCAAACTTGTTTCTCTTCACCAGACCACTTCCGTTTTGCTCTTCCCATTTTAGCTGTCTTCCTCCAGGATCCAGTGGAGCCATCCGGGAAGCACAGCAAGGGGCAGTCAGTTGGAGGACCTAACAGTGCCTTCTGCCCCTGGCACATTCACCAGAGAAGAAGACTACTCTGGGACTCACCAGTATGGGATGGTGCTATGGCAACAGTCTCCTTGGAGCTCACTGGATCCTTAGAATTATTTTGTGATGCTTGTTCTGCATCTTGAAATGACAACCTGTGCCTCTGGGACTCGGCTGCAAGGAAGACAAGTGGACACGTTTTTCTGTGTATCCCAAAAGAGGTAGCAGTGTCCTTGCAGGTGAGAGCCCTCTTTCCACTTGCTCTCTACAGTGCTGAGCATATTATAGGTCTTAATAATACTTGATGAAAGATGTAGTGGTTTCCAGCCAACATGTTTAGATATCTATCCCTCTTCTCCACATACACCGACATGGAGTATCGATTCTTTAATTTGGAAAGACAGAAGTTGCAATAGGGCAACATATAATGGTAATACAGGCTAGGCAGTCAGATGAAACATGGAGAACAAACTTAGGTGGTCCACATATTACAGTGTAACTCTCCATCTGTAAAATGGAGATGAAACTACCTAAATAATAGGCATGTGGTAAAACAATTTAGCAAAAGTGAACATTTAGAAAAGGGTTTAGAACATCATAGATTCCTAGTAGTAGTCATTTACTTCTTTCTCACTTTGGTTGGTCATCAAATTCAAGTTGGTAAAAGTAAAATGGCTCCGTTGGAAGCTAGGAGAGAAAGAGATATCCACTTAAGGCAGTAGGAAGTCAATTTATGAAATTAACTCTTCCTAGATGTGGCCCTGATGGTAAAATATGAAGAGCTCACAGGAGTATTTGGCTATACCATGATAGCTGTTTCTCTGAATGTTCAGTCCATGCTCTGCCTTCTGGGGTTGTGGAGATGGCTCCTCATAGTCCCATCCCCAAGCCACACCTGAGTGTCTCAGCAGTCATGAATTCTAGGCTGGACAGACCCTGGGGCTGCTGACACCAGGGAGGCCTTTCTTGGGCTCTGGCCTTCTTTGCCCCACTCTCGCTGGCTAACAGCCAGCACCCAAGGCTTAAGTTAATAGGAGACAAAGAGTGGCTTCAAAAGTCTCCTTAGGGCTTTGGGAAGGAACTTGGAGATGCTTAAAAGGGGTACAGGAAGAACAGATCCCATGCATCACTGCCTCTTGTCAGTAAGGTGGGTCACGGTGGATGGCACCCATGGTACAGTCCTTTCTCCACTCTGGCAGAGGCTAAGATGCTGCTTCTTGATCAGAGAATAAGCACTTAAGGCAATCGTAACCAACGCCAGCATTCTCCATCCACATGGAGTGTGCAGACCTGACCACGGCTGACAGCATTTAATTTCCCAAACTAAACTGGGTAGAATTTGTTTAATATCTGTTTAGCTTCAACAACCCCATTGAACATCAAGAACAAGTCAAAAGACCAGTGAGGTTTCGACTAAACTGGATTTGTTTGTTTTTGTTTTGTTTTACTGCTGTAAGGAGAGGGCAAACAGTACAGAATTCTGTAGAATGAAACCACTTTCTCAGTGAAATTGCCTTAATTTAAGCAGCAATTTCTTTCCAGAAAGTTAGTAAATCAGCAGAATGTGGCCCAGAGGCAGGCAGATAGGAGGAATAGGTAAAAAGTTTAAGTCATCTGCTTGGATCACACAGCACAGAAAAGCCAAAGGAAAGAAGAAAAACAACTTCTTCTACAACAGGAATTTGTTCTCATTCCTGGTTCACAATTCTTTCTGGGAGAGGTGTGTGTATATATATATACACACACATATATATATAAAAACGTATAGATATACATATATATATGTATATCTATACAAATGTATAGATACACACATATATATATATGTATATCTATACTTTTTTTTTTTTTTTTGGCAATCTCGGCTCACTGCAAGCTCCGCCTCCCGGGTTCACACCATTCTCCTGCCTCAGCCTCTTGAGTAGCTGGGACTACAGGCACCCGCCACCACACCTAGCTAATTTTTTGTATTTTTAGTAGAGACGGGGTTTCACTGTATTAGTTAGGATGGTCTCGATCTCCTGACCTTGTGATCCGCCTGCCTCGGCCTCCCAAAGTGCTGGGATTACAGGCGTGAGCCACCGTGCCCGGCCGGTATATATTTTTTATGTAAAACTTTTTCACATTTGGTCTCCAAATTTAACCCAAGACAAGGCTGTACCGGTCTTGGAGGTGAAGTTCACCCATATCAACAAAAGGCTTCCTGCTGGAAAATTCTCTCTGATCATCCTCTAAGGTCCTGTGTCTCTGGCTGTCCACTGCGGCTGCAGTGCTGTCCATAGCTGGAGCATTCCCGCCACTAGGTTCTTTGCTTCTGCTTCTGCTTCCAGACTGCCCAGAAAGGCTGGAGCAAATGTCATGACTGTGCAGACGAGGATGTTGCAGAGCCGAGCTTCCATTTTCAGCTTCTCAATGCCCTATTATTCATTCCTGCCTGACTTTCTATTCTGTGTCCTCCCTGCCTCAAATTTCCAAGCCACTTCTCTCCTCCCATCACCTTCATCCCTACCCCTCACTCTCAGCGTAGGATCTCATTGTTTCCTTCCCCGGGAGGCTGCCTGCACCCTCACTCCCCCTTGTCTTTACCTTAACTGTTCTGTGGTCTATCACACCTTCTTCCTGCTGCTTTGCAAGCCCACCTGCTCCACCCCTTCCTGCCCCTCCCATGATCCTGCTCCATCAG
Organism: Hylobates moloch; assembly: GCF_009828535.3. Lineage (NCBI taxonomy): Eukaryota > Metazoa > Chordata > Mammalia > Primates > Hylobatidae > Hylobates > Hylobates moloch. Next base: position 79,813,423 of record NW_026652290.1, on the reverse strand, counting down.
AGTCCCCTCTTGGGTGCCTTTCAATCTCTCCCTCCTTATGATTTATCCTTGAATATTGCTCAAGGACCCATCACCCAAAGAAAACTTTCCATGCAGTCATCACGGTGAAACTTCTTTAAAGCCAGGTGCAAAATCTTTCTGCCTCTACTTCCCACACCCTGCTCAACTTCTTTATTGCCCAACCCAACTGCCTCACCATCTCCCCTTCTTGGGTCTCCTTGAAGCATCAGAAATACCTTCCAGCCTTTCTTCTTGGAACTTCCCTCCCTTTTCCTCACGGCCTGTCTCCTACTAACCCTGCCGTTCCGTGTTGTCTGTTGCTCCCCTAGATGTGGGCATTCCTCAGAGTTCTGCCTTCCTCCTGTTTTGTTCCATTTATCTGTTTACTCTTCCCTGGATAGTCCTTCATGACAGTCACTACCAACAACTCCAACTCCATGTATCCAGTTGTAACTAGTGTTTTCTTTTCTCTTTCCCCAAATCCACTTCTCTCTCACAGTTCCCAGTCTCTGTCCTGCCCATGGTCACCTTCTCAGGCACCCTAAAGAGAGCACTTCCTTTCCTCCCACCACACCTGACTGGCTGCCCCTGACCTCTGCAGGGTCCCCAGCATCTATCCCCTCCCTCCAGGAACACTGCCTCTGCCTTGCCAGTTCCCCTCCTCTCTGACCTAGGCTACTGAAATAGCCTCTGGTCCTCCCGCCTCTAATATCATCCCTTCTCAGCTTGTCCTTTTTATGGCTTACAGGGTCAATTATGAATATATATGTTGGGTTGCATCACCACTCACTCCATCCACAAGTCTCCAACACCTTTAAGGGTTATCTGCGGTTTGCAAAACAAAGCACCTCAAAACTCCTAATTCCACTTTCCACCCCCGCCAACACACTCACACAAACACATACACACCCCACACATACCCCACAGGTGCTTAACTTTCTCCTCCATTCATTTGGGACCACTCATCATTCCCCAGATACAATTTTTACTTTTATTCCTCGGTGTTTTGCTGGTTCCTTGCCTCGGAACATTATCCTCCCCTTTTGAAATCCTACTTGGCTTGTAAGGCTCACCTCTTCCACGAAGCTTTCTCCTGTTCCCCCTGGCACAGCACACTTCTTCCTCCCGTGAAGTCAGGTAGAATTTTGCTTGTCTCTCCATCACAGGACTTGTTTCATCCTTGTCTTTGTTACGCCTGTATCCTGAAAGAGCCCAGCAACATGGCTCTTATTATTATTTGTTAGTGGCAACTTATTATTTGCTGACTGAATGAATGAATGAATGTGAGAAGTGAAATTATTTGCTGAATGAATGAATGTGAGAAGTGAGATTATTATTTGCTGAATGAATGAATGAAGTACTCCACTGTTTTATGGGTGTAGTAGCTATGATGAGTGGTAGATCACAGCACTTTCCATATCAATAGCTCAGTTTTACCAGGAGCACAGCCAAGACCCTGCCAAGGCCCACAGAGGAGCCCCCCAGCTTCCCTTCCCCACTGCTGTCCATGCTTCCTCCTGGGGCATAGACCTCTCTGCCCCTTTCCTCTGGATAAGATTAAGTCTCAACTTTCATTAATCTGCAGCCGTTTAAAAGAGGAACTTTGCACCTTTCACAAGGCTGCTCTGAAGTTGTCTGTTAGCCCTAACACTTGTTCCCGCACTTCTTTGCCCTCTGCCCTGGCCAAGATTTCCCCTCCTATCGTTCAGATACTAGCTGAAATGGTTTGGATCTGTGTCCCCACCAAATCTCATGTTGAATTGTAGTCCCTAGTGTTGGAGCTGGGGCCTGGCGGGAGGTGATGGATCATGGGGGCGGCTTCCTCACGATGGTTTAGCACCGTCCTCTTGGTGCTGTTCTCATGATAGTGAGTGAGTTCTCACAAGAGCTGGCTGTTTAAAAGTGTGCAGCACTTCCCTGCTCACTCTCTCTTGCTCCTGCTTTCACCATATAGAAGCCTCACTCCCCCTTCACCTTTGGCCATGATTGGAAGCTTCCTTAGGCCTCCCCAGAGGCAGAAGCTGCTCTGCTTCCTGTATAGCCTGTGAAACCATGAGCCAATTAAACATCTTTTCTCTATAAATTACCCAGTCTCAGGTTTTTCTTTATAGCAGTGCAAGAACAGCTAACCCAAGTTCTTTTTCTTTCTCCCTCTCATGATGGGCTTTGCCTTGCCCTTCATGTACACCTAAGTGGAGACCTTAGTCCCTATGTCTGCTTCCCAAGGCCTTCTGCATCCAAGCTTCTTTTTGAATGATAAAATGAAAGGCATCGTCCCCTAGGAAAGGCAATTCAGGACTTATGAAATGGGCAGGGGAGTTCTGAGGGGCTGAGATCCTTCCTCCTGCTCCTTGAATGCCATAAGCAACTGTCTCTCTCCTCTATCTTGCCCTGCAATAAATCCAGGGAGGCCAGGACCACACAGAAGCCCTTCCCCCCAGATACTGTCCTAAAAGCAGCAAGAGGGAGCCATGCGGAGGGGAGGACAGCCTGTGATTCTGGCCCGTCCCATGGGTGAGTCAGCACTCATGTGGTCAGCCCTCTGGCTCTTCTCCCCCAGCCTAGGGAGAAAATGCTGAGTCGCACACCTTGTGGGCAGCCACGGAACCAGGGGCTCCCCTGTTGCTCTCCATCTCCCCATGCCCCAGTCAGCTCCAGGCCTCATACTCCCTTCTTGGCCTTTGATGAAGGGGCCTCACAGGCTCCAGACAGCCGCAACCCTGGGAAGCCATCCCTCTAGAGGTCAGATGAAATGCAGGCTTCCAGGGAAGAGGCAGAGAAAGAGCCAAAAGTCTTGTGTCCCTTGTCTATACCTGTGCAGGCCTGAGCAGGAGACACAGGGCCCCCTTCCTGGGCTGCGGGCAGAAGTGGAGCCAGCCAAGACCACAACCCACCCATCCAGGTTTCCATTCATGAACCTTCTACAGGCTCAAGGCTGGAAGCCCGCCTCCTTTGCTGTGGCTTGAAGTGGTTTGCGCAGACCGAGTCCAGATATGTAATAGCTGTTCGCTATTTTCTATGAGAAGATTTATTCAAAAATAAATTTAGCTAAGGGGGGAGGAAAGTTTTTTTTTAAAAAAAAAAGGGAAAACAGAAGGACAGATTTTCTTATTGACTCGCTGCCAGGGATTGAAACATGGAGGCAGGCCTTCCTTTTGGAGAGGAGAGACAGCTGCAACATTTCACGGTGTAAAGTCAGCGAATTTCCACAGGCCTGCCAGCCAGGGACCACAAAATGGTTTCAAACAACGGCTCGCTTCATGCTATTTGTGTGTGTGCGCGCGCATGTGTGCCTGAGTGTGTGTGTTTAGAAAAAGGCAAGGGTTGGGGGTGGGCAAAGGGGAAGCTAAAAAGTGTCCTTGCCCGGCCAGAGTGGGCAGGGGCGGAGTGAGCAGATTAATGAAAACGTTTCGCTGGCATGAGGGGTTTGATTGCCCCACTGCAAAATTGCTTGCAGATTTGAAAACAGCATGTTTCATTTCAAACTCATTCTCTTGCCATACATTAGCACTTGTCAATGTAACCATTAAGCACAGGCAGTGCAGAAATTTAATTACAAAACCATTTATTTTATTGAAAGAAAAATAAACCCAAGCTACCTCAAATGCATTAGGTAGGTTCAAAACATGTTCAGCTGATAACACCCAAGGGTAGGGAGGCTGCTGCAGGAATAAATGCGTCTTTCATGTGCGGTGGGGACTCGATATTAGAAACAGCTGCCTCTAGGTCCTCTTTATTTAAGTTCAATTAGGAATTAAAAAACAACCGAATTAATGAAGGGACTTTTTATATCTGCAGTCACTCGGCTGTATTCATTCTTCTCTTCCCCATTCGCCTCCCCTTTTAAGTATTTGGATTAAAAATGCTAATTACTCAAAGTGAACTTTTTATGGAATGGATCCCCCTCTCCACCCACTCTCCATCCCATCTCAGGCTTGTCTTTTGTTCTCCTAATGGGAGACTATGCAAGGCCTATTGTATTAAAGGAAATCACAAAAATGTGCTAAACACATCAAAAAGTCTCCAGTCTGTATCTTATTTATGCCTTCTTCCCTCTCCCCCACGTACGTCTTCCACACAGTTGGAAAGCCAGCAGCGTTAGGCTCTCTGGTGAAATACTAGATTTGGGTCGATCCGCGGGCTGATGTCATGCTGGAGACCGCCTCTCCTGAGCACTAATGGGCTGCCAATAACAAGTCTGTTTTACTGTTCTTCTGGAAAGGAAAAAAAAAAAAAAGAGTTATAACCTTCGTGGTTTGGACTGATTTGTCAATTTAAAGTGCACTTTTTTTTTCTGTCTGAGATATCTACCCACAATTTCTTACAGACATCTCCTCATGCAGTCCACTCAGAGGAGGAATCTGGAAAGGGAAGATTGGTTATTTTTTCTAATTTTCCTAGCAAGAACACAAACCTTTAAAATTTCGGAGAGGCATCTGTATTAGTTCGTTCTCATGCTGCTGATAAAGACTACCCAAGACTGGGCAATTTAAGAGGTTTAATGAACTTACAGTTCCATGTGGCTGGAGCGGGTCTCACAATCATGGCGGAAGGTGAAAGTCATGCCTCACATGGTGGCAGACAAGAGAAGAGAGCTCGTGTAGGGAAACTTCCTTTTTAAAACCATCAGATCTTGTGAGACTTACCCACTATCACGAGAACAGCACAGGAAAGACCCGCCCCCATGATTCATTTATCTCCCATGGGGTCCCTCCCACAACACATGGGAATTATGGGAATGACAAGATGGGATTTGAGAGGGAACACAGAGCCAAACCGAATCAGCATCATTGGATCATTTGCCTGGTGGGAGGTGGGGAGTGGGAGGCAGATAGGCACGGAGGGGGCTCTTCTCCTGCAAGTTCATTTTTAGGTCTTGTAACTACACTGATGTGCAGTAGCAGACCTTTGTGACATTGACTCAGTGATGGTTCTGCCTCTGTCACTACTGTCCAGTGTGAGACCTAAGGAGGGCTTCCTGGCTTGTTTCAGAAGGGCCTCCAGAGCTCTGTTGCACCTTGCAAAACCACGGCCAATGCTTTCTGGGGCTACCCACATTGTCGTCTAAACTGCTCTGAGATCCACCAGGCAGCTTGGAAATTGGCTGGACAGGCACGGCTGCCTCTGACCTAGCTGCCTTGATCCGCCCTTGACACGTACTCTTCATGCCAAAGACCCAGGGAACCCGAGGCAGGGAGAACACATTCAGGAAGAGAAATTCACCGTTCCAGGGAGTAACCCTTTACCAATAGATTGCAGATAAGCACTTGCTTGGAGAAGAGAAAGGAAGGCAGAAGGAAGCAGGAGGGAGGAGTTGGTCATATTTTAATATTCTAAGAGACTTGGCATCTAACTTGAGCCCTGCAAACCAAGGAAGCAGCAGGGTAGAGTGGGCCTCCGTGGTGTTACCATAAGTGCATCCAGCAGAGAAAATAGCAAAATACTGCAAACATTCCCTGAGGGATTCAAAAAGGTGATACCCTACTCTGACTCAGCCCTGGAGAGATGCTTTTCTAAAACCATGTATATGAAAGAGCAAAGGGTCCGGGGTGGGGGGTGGGAGGGAGGCGGTAGGGTGGGGGTGTGTGGGAAGAGAGGGCTGGATTGTTTAATGCACTGTTACTGAAGGAATTTCCACTTGGGTACGTATGTGCTATAGACTTTCTGAACATCACATCTCACTCAGTAAAAGTGCACGCCAACACCACGTGCTCTGTTTATGTCTCTCCCTATCCAGTGCACTGGATGGATGGATGAAGGCACTCTCCCAGGCTTCCAACTCTTGGTAAGTGTGCATTTTCTAATTACATTTCTCAGCCTGGGCTTCAGACAGGAGAGCTCAAAAAATGTATTCCAGTTTTACAAATAGCAATGGTTTTTTAAAGAAAGCAACTCAATGATTCAAGAATGACTTCTTTTCTCTTATTCTTGTCTTCAAGAGTAAGAAGTAAACTCCCAGGAAACAGAATTGGTTTCCTCTCCTAGGAGTCGGGTTGTAGATGGAGCATGCAAGTTCTTCAAAATGATCCCATGGCTTAGAAGCAAGAAGAGGGGAAGGTAGAATGAGCTTACATCCAAGGGGCCTTCTAGAGAGTGTGGAATCCTGAATTGTGCATAACAGAGTATGCCTGGGAAACAGGAGAGCTGGATGTCATACCCAAAGCATCATTTTCACATGCAAAGCTACTCCTTCTCCCTAAGGAGCTACAAAACCCATAGCAAGATCATGTGGCAACTAAGGCCACCTGCTTCAAATAGGGTTTTCTCTGCCTGCTTTGATCCTTTACCCCCACTCATTTCCCTGCTCTGTGACACACAGAGTAGATAACACCACCTTAGCATCGAGTTTTAACCATTTATTCACATATATTTGTTGAGTACTATATTCTGGGCATTATACTAGGCATTGGGGATTTAATGAAGAACAAGACAAAGTTCTTGCCATTGTCATTTAAATCCCAGTAAGGGAGGTAGACATGAATCAGGTAAACAAATAAATGAAAGGGCCACAAATTATTAATGCTTTGAATGGAATAAATTGAGCATTAGAGTTGGCTTTAATGGGAAGGTTTGTCTGAGGAGGAGTGTTATGCTTGATCTAAAGGCAGAGAAGGAGCCAGCCCCATGGAGAGCAGGGAGGAAAGTGCTAACAGTAACAGATGCAACAGGCAACACAAAGCTCTAACGACCATGAGAGTGTGGCCTGACTGGGATCAGCCAGAAGGCTGTTGTGAGTAAGTGTGATGAGTGAGGTTGGGCAGTGGCACAGACACAGAACATTTTACATGTAGTGAGAAGCCACTGAATGGATTTTTAACAACGGATGAGCATATTCTGATTTATGTCTTAAGAAGGTGATTTTCTGCAAATATGGAAATGAACTGGAGGTGGGCAAAGGTAATAACAGGGAGACCCTTAGGAGGGTATTGCAGCTGAAGTGAGAGATGGTGGCCAGAATTCGAATGGTGGTGAGTGTTCTGCCTCTTTTTGTTTCACGTAGGCTGATTTTTTTTTTTTTAGGCAGTTTGAGAGTTCTTTGAAAGCAAAGAACTTATTTTATTCTTCACAGGATAAAGGAGGAGTCCCACTCCTCACCACCAGTATGTTCATATGATGCAACAAGAACATACTTCTTCTCTGCTTGGTCTTCAGTGCAGGGCAGCCTGACACACACTATTCTTCTGGCCTCCTGTGCCATCACTGCCCTTTTAGGGGGACATGATGCTCATGTCTCCCAAATACTTCCCTTTTTCCCATTTTCCCAAACTATGACAGGACTTTCCCAGAGCCCTTCCACTTAGAATGTTCTTCTTTCTTTTTGGCAAAGCCTGGCTTTTCTTGCTATCTAAATTGTCTAATAAAATACCAACTCTCTGAAGGCTTTTCCTGATTCCTGGGGTAGTGGCAGCAATGTGCACCTCTGTGCTCCCATGGTGCTTTGTTCACGTCTGGAGTTTTGCACCTGTTCACACCATGTTGTACACTCTCTGCTTGAGTGTCTATCTCCTACCCAGATCCCTAGCTCCTAGTTACAAACTCATTGCCAAATCTCAGCCTTTCCTTTAAAGAGAAGTCAAGGTGAGGATAGATTCTGAATCATGTTATATTTGAAATCATGGCATTACATGGTTAATATTAATAAATCTTATCATTATAAACTTCCATTGTACTTTACACTTCTATTAAACTTTTAAATAATTTTAAAAGTTTAACTTCTATTAAACTTTTAAATAGTTTTAAAAGTTTAACTTCTATTAAACTCTTAACTTGAAACTTTTAACTTCTATTAAACTCTTAAATCTTATCATAATAAACTTCTATTGTTTTTAACGCCTAAGCTGTGGCCTCAAATTTAAACAGAAAACAGTCCTGGTAGAATGTAAATCCACTCTCCTAATGAATGGCTGAGTGTGTGAGCTGGAAGATTGATCAATAGAAATTATCTGATCTAAAGACAAAAGGAAAAAAAAGGTTGAAAAAATGAACAAGCTTCAGGGATACGTGGGACAGTATCCAAACGTTCCATATGCAGTTAATTACAGTCCCAGATGCAGATAACAAAGATGATGGGGCAGAAAATATATCTGAGAACACACTGGCTGAAAAATGTCGGAATTTGTTGAAAGACATAAATTATAGATCCAAAAGCACGGTGAACTCCAAACAGGATAATTTTGAATAAAATCCTATCTAGGCACATCATAATTAAATTCCTGAAAACCAAAGGTAAGGAGAAAATCTTGTAAGTACCCAGAGAAAAATGACCCATCACTTACAGGGCCATGACTCAAATGACTATGGACTATCAGTGGTGGTGAGGGAGTGGTATATGGACTTACACTGTTTCAAGGTTTCTACATTTTATGTAAAGAAATGCAATATTAACTAAATATACTGTGAAAATAGAAGGATGTTTGTGTGATAATCAGATCAGCCATTTAAAAACAAATCCAATGTGATATATCTAAAAATCTAACAAATAAATAAGTTAAAACAAAATTGTAAAATGTATTCAAACAATTTAAAAAGGTAGGAAGGGAGAACACAGGAACTAAAAACAAAGTGGACAACAAAAAAGAAATACAGTCTTAATACAATCATATTAATAACTACATTAAATGGTAGTGGACAAAATATTCCAATTAAAGGGCAGAGATTACCAGAATAGATTATTCTTTAAAAAGCAAGATCCAACTATATGCTGACTAGAGGAGATGAGCTTTAAAAACAAAGAGTCGATTAATAAGGAAGACAGAATCATAAATGTATATGTGCCTAAGACTAGATCCTCAAGATACATAAAGCAAAACTTGACAGAATAAAAGAAGAAATAGAACATTTTACAATTATTGTGGGATATTTGAATATTCTCTCTGCAATTGGTAGAATGCAGGACAAAAATTCAGTAAAGTCATAGAGAATCTGAGCAGCCATATCAACACCCTAGCCTGATTGATGTTTATAGAACACTATACCCAACAACTGGAGAATACACATTTTTTCCAGCTGTACATACTCACCAACAAGGACCATATCCCAGGCTATAAGACAAATCCTAAAATAAATTATAGGATTGAAATAATAGCAGGATAGATCCTCTGATCACAATGTAATTAAACTAGGAATCAATTAAAATAAGTTATCTAGAACAAATCCAAGTAATCAATTAAAACAAGTTATCTAGGACAAATCCAAATAAATATATTGCACTTCTAAATAATCCATAGGTGAAAGAAGAAACCACAGAGAAATGATAAAATATTTAAAACTTAACGATAGGGAAACTACAACATAAACTAAAACAGTGATTAGAGGGGGTTTTATGGCTTTGAATTCTTACATTAGAAAAGAAGAAAGGTTTAAATTCAGTGATTTAAAATTCCACCTCAAATCCAAAGTAAACCAAAGTTAGTAAAACAAAGAAAATAATAAAGAGCAGAAGTCAATGTAATAAGAAAGAGATAAGCAATTTAAAAAATGAGTAAACCCTAAAGTTAGTTCTTTGTAAAGAATACAAAAACTGATCAATTTTGTCAGACTTTGTAAGAAAAATGGAGAACAAAAATTACTAATATCAGGAATGAAAGAGGACTTATCACCACAGAAATCACAGACATTAAAATGTTAAAAAGAGAATACAAGAATAGTATAAGGAACTTTATACCAATAATTTCTGCAAAATAGTTGAAATGGACAAATTTATATAAATATAAATCATCAAAATTTACACAAGATGAAATAGAGAATCTGAATTATAGGCCTGGGTAATTTCACTGGTAAATTTTATCAAACATTTAAAGAAGAGATAACATCAAACTTACACAAACTCTTAAAAATTAGAGGAGGACAGGGTACACCTCCCAATCTGGTTTATGGTACCAGTGAAACTCTAACACCAAAGCATGACAAAGACAATGCGAAAGGGAACACTACAGGCCAACATCCCTCATGAACATAGATGCTAAAATTTATAACAAAATATCAGCAGATTAAATCCAACAATATATAAAAAGGAATAAAACATCATGACCAAGGGAGATATCCTGGGAATACAAGGTTGGCTTAATATTCAAAAAACTAATCAATATAATATGCCACATTAAGAGAATAAAGTAGAAAAACCATACAATCATTTCAATAGATGCAGAAAAAGTATTTGACAACATTTAATATATGTTCATAATAAAAACTCTCAGCAATCTAGCATAGAAAAGAACTTCTTCAACCTGATAAAGGGCATCTTTAATGATGAAATATGGAACAGTTTCCCAGCAAGTTTGGAAACAAGGCAAGGATGCCCACTCTTATGACTTCTATGCAACATTGTACCATCAGTCCTAGCCATTACACTAAGGCAAGAAAAAGAAATAAAGCTTTTAAAGATCAGAAAGACAGAAGTAAAATTGTGTCTATTTGCAGGTGGTAATTTTTTTGTATAAACAATTCTAAAGAATCTACACAACCACAATTAGAACTGACAAATGAATTTAGCAAGGTCACATGTTACACGGTGAATATATAAAAATTGATTTTATATTTTATTAATTTGCAGCAAAAAATTAGAAAATGAAATTGAAAACCATTAATTTACAAGAATGACAAAAATATTCAGGAATAAATTTAACAAAAGATGTGCAAGACCTATACACTGAAAATGACAAAATATTGGTGAAATAAATTGAAGAAGACATAAATATATGGAGAAATACACTGTGTTCATGGATTACAAGACTCCATGTTGTCAAGATGTCAGTTCTCCCCAAATGTGTCTACAGATTCAATGTGAAATTTTAGTAGGCTCTCTTTGTACCAATTAATAAGTCCATTATAAAATGTATATGAAAGTACAAATGACCTAGGATTACCAATACATTTTTTATAAAGAAAGACAAAGTTGATAGTCTTCTTGACCAAAGAACAGATGTGTAGATCAGTAGAAGAGAAGAGAGGGTCCTAAAATAGATCCATAAATTTACTAGTGATTGGCTTTCAACAAAGGTGCAGAGGCAATTCAATGAAGAAAGAATGTTCTTTTCAATAAATGGTACTGGAATAATTATGTGTTCATATACTCAAAAAAACAAAGAAAGAAAGATGAAAGGAATGAAAAAGACAAAAAGAGAGAGAAGGAACCTCTCTCTACCCTCCTTACCTTGTAGCATATTCAAAACTAAAAATAGATCATAGACCTAAATATAAACCTTAGACTATACAATGTCTAGAAGGAAATATAGAAGAAATTGTTTGTGACCTTGTGTTATGGTTTTAATGTGTATTCTCTTCAAAACTCAGATTGAAATTTTATTGCCAATGTAATGGTATTGGGAGGTGGGCCTTTAAGAGGTGATTGGGCCATGAGGGCTCTACCCTCATAGATGGGTTTAATGTCCCTGGAAAAGGGCCTTTGGGGGTAGGTTCTCTCCCTTTGCTTTTCCACTCCTCTGCCACGTGAGGAACAATGTTCCTTTCTCTGGAGGATGCAGTGTTCAAGGCACCATCTTGGAAGTGGAAACCAGGCCTTCACCAGACACCAAACCTGTTGTTGCCTTGATCTTGGACTTAAGAAATGTAAGAAGTAAATTTCTCTTCTTCATAAATTACTCAATCTCATGTATTCTGTTATAGCAACACAAATTGGACTAAGACACCTTGGGCCATATTTCTTGGATACAAAACCAAAAACACAATTTACAAAAGAAAATAAGATAAGTTGGACTTTATCCAAGTTAAGCAGGAAGCAAAGTATTACTTTATTAACAGCTTAAAAACTGAGGCTTGCCCAGATCACATAGCCAGCAAACGGCAGAGCCTAGAAATGAACTCAGGGCAGTCTGACTCCAGCATCTACAATTTTATGCACAGTATTCTCATACAACTCTACTTGTAAGATACAGTGTAGGGAGCACAGACTTCAACAGCACAGCTGCGCCTCTGACGTAATTGGCCAAGAACTGCCTGCCTACTCCCCACCCTAATCCTCTGCTTGGACCTGAGGGATGCCTGAGTGCTTGAGCGTTAGCAACACTGAATGAGCTTTCAGCAAACCCAGCGATGCTTCATCACCAAAGAAAACTGTTATGACAGAAGTTAGGACCAGGCTGTCTCCCTTGAAGATTTGCTAGCTCAATTTTGATAACTTGTTCTTGCTGAAAACAAGGGCTGTCCTTGTGACCAGTATTACTCTGGGGGCTATGCTACAGTGAATGCAGTTAGGCAAGAGCTTACACCTCAGTGAGAGCTTGCACAGGGAGGGATGAGCAGGGTGTAGGGCTGAAATCCACAGTGTGGGCCCTTTCCTGCCATTCCTGCCTCTGCTTTTTTCCCTCCTACAGTGCCTTGCTTGGGCCTAGGCACATAGTGGGTTTCAATAAAGACTCATTGGAGGCCCTGAGGCCAGTATATGCAGCTGCCTGGAATCCATGCAGTGGCATTGCTCCAGAGAGGGAGCTTCTGTTGGGTGAGTTCATACACCCCTAAGACCAAACAGCTGCAGCACAGCACCATTTTTAGAGCCCAGCCCCCATCAGACTGCATCCTGTCCTGGGGTCCGAGAGCTCCTGTGTCTTCACATCCCTAGAGCCTCACTTACATCCTCCTTCATCCACCCAGAGGACTGCAGTGGCATGATGCCAACTGGACCCAGCAATATGTCAGGGGCACCAACACTCGAGGACACCCAGTGTCCTGCAGTTTGCAGCACATTGGGGAGGCTACCCCAGGACAAAGGGAGCTGAATGTCATGCTCTCCAGCACCTGACAGTCACTTGCCTGGGGGCATGGCCACTGATAGCAACCCCAGCCCCCAGCAGCAGAGCTGCAGCACACTTATACATACCCTGAGGACAGGCTCTCTCCACCCACTGCCACCATTGCTGCCACCATCCAAGCACTTTTCCTGGGGATGGGGGCATTTCCCCACCCTTCCCATCACAGCCTGCACCCATGCAGGCCTGGGGGCAGGCCCATCCCACTTGGCACCACCCCTCTCAGTGCCCAAGCATGCTTCCTGGGGACCTAGGAATCACCTTGCCCCATCCACTACTGCGGGGATCTGTGCACTCCTCCTAGGGCCTGAGGATGGGCCCATCCAGCCTGCCACCACGGCTGGCACCAACTCACACATGCTACCTGGAGCCCCAGAGACTGGCCCACCCAGCCCATCACTGCCACTACTAACACAAGCACCTTCCACCTGGGAATGTCAGGATTGTTCCACCACCATTATTGCCATCGCATGCTGCCCAGGGGACGGAGGACCTTCCCGTGTATCTGGCTCACCACTGCCACTAATGGCAACTGAATACGCTGTCTGAAAGCCCAAGAATCAGCCCACTTGGGCCCACTAACAGTGGTGTCCATGTATACCACCTGGGAGCTCAAGGACACATTTGGCCCACTACTGTCACTACTGGGGCCTGAGAGCTGGCCTACCTGGCACCTCAGTCTCCAGCAAAGACTCACCATGGCCTCTGCTAACAACCACAGCCTAAGCCACTGAGGAAATCACAGACATCACTGACACTGTTTACAGCCAAAATCATGCAGAGAATACACACCTGCAGGCACCCAGAACCAAAGCTAATGTACTCTACCCAACCAGCACCAGAGATACATTTATAAGAAAGAGCCTTCCCCATGAGAGCCAATTCAAAAAATTGGAAGAAATTATTATTACACCAGATGCACAGATATCAATGTAATGGCACAGGAAACAGAAACAGCAAGGAAATATGACACTTCCAAAGGAACACAATAATCCTCCAGCAACAGATTCCAGTGAAAAAGAAATGTATAATATGCCTAGAAAAGAATTCAAAATAATGATATTAGAGAAGCTCAGTGAGACACAAGAAAACACAGATAAATAGTACAAAGAAAGCAGAAAAACAACTCAGGATATGAATAAGAAATTCACCAAAGAGATAGATATAAAGAAGAACCAAACAGAAATCATAGAATTCAATGAATGAAATAAAAAATACAATCAAGAGCTTCAAAAATAGACTAGATCAAGTAGAAGAAAGAATTTCTGATCTTGAAGACAGGTCTTTTGAAATAATCCAATCAGACCCCTCCCCTGCCAAATAAAAAAGTGGGGGGAAAATAAAAGAGAATGAAGAAAGAGTATTGATATATGAAGCAACACTATAAAGTGATCAAATATTCATGTTTTGGGCTTTTCTCAGGGAGAAGAGATGGACAAAGGCTCAGAAAACCTATTTAACAAAACAATACCTGAAAACTTTCTAAGTCTATCAAGAAATTTAGACATCCAGATACAGGAAGCTCATGGAATCCCAAAGAGATACAACCCAAAAAGGTCTTCTCCAAAGCACATATAGTCAGTTGTCAAAAGTCAAAGATAAAGCAAGAATTCTAAAAACAGCAAAAGAAGAGCATCTAGTCACATATGAGTGTATTGCTCAGTAAAAGCCTAGGAGAGAATGGGATGATATATTCAAAGTGCTGAAGGAAAACCATTAGTAGCTAAGAATACTATACTCAGCAAAGTTTCCCTTCAAAAATAAAGGAGAAATAACATATTTTCCAGACAAGCAAAACTGAGGGAAATCATAGACCAGCCCTACAAGAAATATTCAAGGGAGCCCATCACCTGGAAGCAGAAGAACAATATCTACCATCATGAAAGCACACAGAAGTATAAAACTCACGGTAGAGCAAACATACAAATGAGAAAAAGAAAGAATTCAAATGTTACCACTACAAAAAAATACACCAAACCATATTGATAAACAACGAGGGAAAGGAACAATGTTTATACAAAACAGCCAGAAAACAACAAAATGACAGAAATAAGTCCTCAAATATCAACAATAACCTTGAATGTAAAAGCATAAAACATTCTACCAAAAAGATACAGACTAGCTGAATGGATTAAAATTTTAAAAGGCATGACCCAACTAGATGCTACAAGAAACTCACTTCACCTGTAAAGACACATATAGTCTGAAAGTGAAAGGATAGAAAATGATATTTCATGCAAATAGAAACCAAAACCAGGCAGGCATAGCTCTACCTACATCGGATAAAACAGACTTTAAGTCAAAAATAGTAAAAAGAAATAAAGAAGGTCATTTATATAATGATAAATAGATTAATTCAGCAAGAGGATTTAATAATCCTAAGTATATATGCACCCAATACCAGAGCACCCAGATATAGAAAGCAAATCTTATCAGATCTAAAGGGGGAGATAGATTCTAATACAATAATAGTTGGGGACTTCAACACCCCACTGTCAGCATGAGACAGATGATCTTGACAGAAAATCAACCAAGAAACATTGGATTTAAACTGTACTTTAAACCAAATGGACCTAACAGACATCTACAGAACAATTTATTCAACAGTTGCAGAATACACATTCTTCTCATCAGCACATGAAACAGTCTCCAGGATAGACCATATGTTATGCCAGAAAATAAGTCTCAAAAATTCTCCTAAATATCAAAGTCATCTCTAGTGTTTTTTCAGATGACAGTAGAACAACACTAGAAATCAATAACAAAGTGGAACGTTGGAACCTGTACAAATACATGGAAATTAAACAACATGCTCCTGAACAACCAATGGGTCAAGGAAGAAATTATAAAGAAAATGAAAAATATTCTTTAAATAAATGAAAATGAAAGTATAACATATCAAAACCTGTGAGATACAGCAAGCAGTGCTAAGAGGCAAGTTTACAGCAATAAATGCCTACATAAAAAAAAGAAAGATTTCAAATAAATAACCCAATGATGCATGTCAAAGAACTAGAAGAGCAAGAACAAACCAAACCCCAAATTTGTATGAAGAAAGAAATAGTAAAGATTAGAGCAGAACTAAATGAAATAGAGACTAAAGAAAGGACCAACAAAACAAAAGTTGTTTTTTGAAAAGATGAACAAAATTAATAAACTGTGAACTATACTAACCAAGAAAAAAGAAGACTCAAAAAAATAAAATAAATCAGAAATGAATAAGGTGACATTACAACTGATACTGCAGAAATACCAAAAACCCTCAAAGACTATTATGAACAACTACAAGATAACAAACTGGAAAATCTAGAGTAAATGGAAAAATTCCTGGACACATGCAACTTACCAAGATGGAATCTGGAAGTAACAAAAAACCTGAACAAACCAATAAGGAGTAATGAAAAAGTCTCCCAACAAAGAAAAGTCCAGGACTGGATAGCTTCATTGCTTTATTCTACCAAACTTATAAAGAGGAACTAACACCAATTCTCCTCAAACTATTCCAAAAAAATTGAAGAGGAATGAATTCTCCCTAACTCATTCTACAAGGCTAGCATTATCCTCATACCAAAACCAGACACAGACACAACAACAAAAAAAGAAAACTAGAGGCCAATATCCTGATGAACATAGATGCGCAAGTTCTCAACAAAACACTTGCAAACCAAATCCAACAGCATGTCAAAAAGATAATACATAATGATTAAGTGGAACTTATCCCAGGGATGCCAGGCTTGTTCAACATACACAAATCAATAAATATGATACATCACATCCACAGAATTAAGGACAAAAATCACCATCTCAGTAGATGCAGAAAAATCATTTCATAAAATTCAACATCCCTTCATAATAAAAACTATGAACAAGTTAGGCATAGATGGAACACCCCTCAACATAATAAAGACCATGTGTGACAAACACATAGCTAACATCATACTGAATGGGGAAAAGCCAAAAGCCTTTCCTCTGAGAACTAGAACAAGACAATGATGCCCACTTTCACCACTCCTATTCGACATAACCATATACCAAATATGCTCATGCATTAATCTTGAACTTCCCAGCCTCCAGAACTGTGAGAAATAAATTTCTTCTGTTTATAAACTACCCAGTTTATGGTATTTTGTTTTAGCAGCTAAAACAGACTAAAGACAACACTCTTCAAACTAATCTGGGCACATGCATTTAAAGGTCATGCTGGTGAAGGGAAAGAGTACCAAGTCTTCATTCTGTCTTCCTGACCAGTTTGGCTCTGGGCGAAACTTGCCAATCCCTCAGGAAAAAATGTGTTGCAACTATCTATCGGGAGTCCTTGAGCATCTCTCACAGCCACACTTTGCTTCTCATGAGATAGATCAGAGTTTACTGCTTCCCCTTCACAGTCTCTGGGAAGAATCCAGTAAATATGTTTTCCATCGTGTGTGTGTGTGTGTGTGTGTGTGTGTGTGTGTGTGTGTGTGTATTAGATTAACATCCTGGGGAAAGGCCTTGGCTGACCCATCTTTTAATCAGTATAATTATATTTTATGCACCTACATTATATACTAGCCCAATGCTGACAAAACATGCTCTTTGCCTTCAGCAAGCTTTCCATCTTCATAGGGAAAGGAGTCTCACTGGTAAGCATCGAGAATGTTCAGCCAAGTCCTGGGTCATACTGTACATGGTCTGTCTCTTGTAGGAGCGGAGACAAGCCACTGTGGCCTGGAGGAGCTTGTGGAAGCCTTCACGGAAACGGCTGGGAAGGGCTTGAGGGACAAGAACATAATGTGAAACCAGAAAGCATGAACTAAAGCCAGGGAGGAAAAATTGCTGTCTGGACAGATGCACACATGACCAAGCCCGCTGGTGGTTGGTAGCCAGTTCCTCTGGGTTTTGGGGGCCTCTCTAGCCACATGCACCTCTTAGCGGGGCCAGGCCAAAATTTCCACAAACATTTCCATCCTGAATTCAGCCAGGTTGGGATATTTCATTCTACCAAAAAGAGGAGCCAGAAGCTTTGACCTGAATGCATAAAACTAAGGTGGAAAAACAATGTTCAAAATTTTTCTTCAGAAAAAGAAAGCCCCACCAATAATCTGGACATTCTTCATAGGGCAGCAATTCAAACCAGCAGCTTAAACTCCTTGACAGAGGGGAAAAACTCTGTGAAGCACCTTCCTGAACTTCGATCATGATCTTGTTGTTCCTGGGAGAAAGCCTGAGACACGGCCTTGCTGTCTTGGGTCTTTAAGAATTTGGGTCTGCCTCCAGTATCTGATGCTGCAGCCAAGCCCTGGCCCTTCTCTTCCAATGCACCCTCAGTAACACCGATCCCAGTGCATTCCTCCCATTCTTCTGCCTCGCAGCAAGCTTCATGTCAGAGCAGTTGCAAGATCAGATTTGTTTGTGGAATAAAATGCTTTAACAGTTCAGCAGATGATGGAGGGAAAGATGAAACCAAGATGGCTGAAGCACTTATACCTGATGGAATGCTGTTTGCAAGACCACGGGAGAATGGTTGGGCAGTAGGATAGAGGGAGGCCTAGGGCCCTTTAGGGTCAGCCCTCAACTCTAGGCAGCTGCCCAAAACCTATAGTTGGTAAGGTCCCCTTGGAAGGGCAACTGAGCAATAAGGAAGTCCCTGAGTTTACAGTGACCGCAGTGTCAGAGCCACGGTATAGGTGAGCTGCCTGTCGGGTGGCCAAGGATCCCAGACCCCTTCTGCTTGGAGCTCTGCTCCAGAGATCTCTGAGCACCTTGGCTGCCTGGGTGTTCAGATTAGCAGAAGGAGAGACAATGGCAGGGACAACATTGCAGTACCCTCCCATAGATTCCCATGGCTTATGGGACATATTACAAGGCCATAATAACCAGGAAATCAAGGCCTTTAAATTTGGCCCTAATCCATCTGCCCAACCTAGGTGCACCCTTGCACATTCCCTGTGCTTCAGCGATGCCAATGTTCTCAGTTCCTCCCTCTTCCTCCCTCTGGGCATAACCTTTCCTCATTTCTCCCCTTTCTTAATCCCACTGTCTTTGAGGTCCAGGAAGCATTCTGACTTGATGGGTCCACAGTAAGCTCTTCTTTCTTCAGAGCTGGATTACACTAACTGAAGATCACCCTAGAGTTTGCACCAGCAAAGCATGAGCAACTACAAGTATTGTTTGGCAAGAATTTGTTCTCAGAAATTTTCTTTTAAAAGTACTGAAATAATTATAATGGGAAAGACATGAACCTTCTTGGACTTCTTTACTATAATTTTGTTGTTTATAGTATCACTTATTTTTAATAATGGGGAAGGGCACCCTATAATTTTTTTCAGAGTTTCTAAGTCCCCTAGATCTGAACCTAGACTGTCCCTCTCTGACCACTTTGCCAAGTGGCAGCCTGTCTTGCACATAGGGGCTCTTAATCACATGTGCCTTGCATATGGTTATGTAACTGTTTCCGGTCTCACTTCCTAATTAGATAAGAATCTCCTTCAAGGCCAGCAAGAAGTATTCTGCATAGTAAAGAGGTGTGCTGCGTGGATGGCTGCTAGTACAGTCCCTGGCACAGTCAAACCTCAACACATTAGATATTTCTGTTATTATTATTTCACTTCTTTGTATCACCCCCAGAGATTTTTATTTTCTTCAAAGATTGAACATGGCAACTGACAGGAGCTTAATGGATACTCGTTACATTTTATTGCAGTGATATAGTACCTACTAAATTAAATGGTGGACCAGAGATCCAGTGTGGCATGATGAAAAGCAGAGTCTCCGGAGATGTGATACTTGGGTCCAAATGCTGGCACCACCACTTGAGGCAGATGACCTGGCCTCGGGGGTCTCTGTTTCCTTGTCTGTAATGCCTACTTCATAGTTTTGTTATGAGAATGAAGTGGATTAATACTTCCATGGTGCTTCACACTGTGCCTGGAACATAGTAGGCCTGATGTAGGTGTCTTAAATAGAGATATTACCAAATAGAGTTGGGGAGAAGTTTACCTAAGGAAAAAGTTTTCAAAGTCGTACCAAGAAGACTGGTGCTATTTTACTGATTTGAGAGACTAAGTCCCCCTTTTTGGTAATACCATTTGCATATAAGCATCTAGTATGCTAATTCCATCGACTCTCACCTCTTTTTCAAAACAGATGCAGCAGGACCTCTGGCAGGATTTGACTAATGACTGACCTTAAAGTACATACCTTTAAGTAAAATACAAATATTTTTAATTCAAACATTCCTCTCTTTTAGGGCTGTGGATGCTGTGATATACCACCCTGACCCCTCTTCAGGACTTTTGGGAGTCCTGCCACCTGTCAGCGCTCTCCAGAAATCTGTCCTCAGCTGGAGAGAGCTCTTGGGGCAGCCAAATCCAATGACTGGTTGACATGGAGAATGGAGGCCCATCTGCCTCACCCCAACTTGGGGCAACTCTGCAGGTCATCCTGGTCCAGAGTTCCCCATGGGGTCAGCTAAGGCCTTTGATGAGACTGCAGGACATTCCAGCATCTCCTTTTGCCCAATCCTGTTTTTCTCCCTTCTCTTCCACAGATGTTGATCCTGGGTGCACTCTCTAGTTAGTATCCTGCACACTCATCTCTATCTCATCTATCTCACAGTCCAATCCAGGGAGCTCTGCCTGCACCGCCAGTTGCAGCAACACCAGCAAATTCACTCGTTTTTACTAATTCTGATTTGACTTCTAATTTACAATTACCTGGATTGCATCCATAACTAAGAAGACCATACAGACTGGTTTGCCTGGGACAATCCATTTGTGACTTTCATTACCAAGAGATTTAATTATTATTAATAGCAATGCTTTTTACTTTTAAAATATCCACAGTTTGAACAATAAATTGTGCAGCCACCCTACCTATATAAACAGCCCTAATGTTCCCAGGCCTCACTGCCAGCATGAAAAAATAGTACATTAACATAGCGTAAATTTCCTGAGCTTAGAGCTCCCACTAAATATAACTTCAGAACCTCAGCCCCCTTGCAGGGCTCTCCACACTGACCCTACCCTGCTTCCTCCCCAGAACACCTGAGTGACATCAGGAGCCCACACATTCTCAACAGATCACACTGCTGCTTGTCCACTGCTCTCCACCCTCTTCTGAGGCTGCTGCTTATACCACAGTGTTGATGGCCTCCTCTCTGCTCCCCAGAGCAGATGCTCCCACCAGCACTGCTGCTCTTGGGCATCAGATAGGCTCTGCGAGCTTCACCATTGTCAGAAGGCCCAGATGGCTCCGGGAGGTCCCATGGATGCTCAGCCCAAACCAGGTTTTGAGTCTTTATTTTCGGTTGTAGCTTGATATATCTATACACCCCACCTCCGTACAGTAAATGAAAAAAATCGTCCCTTTGCATAGTAGACATTCTTCTCTCTGGATCCCACAGCAGAGTGGTGGGCTCTATATGGGTGCAGTTGGTCTCATTTTATCTACAAAGCTCTTTTCCACTCAGGGCCACACATAGGCCATCAAGGTGGCTGGATCAGGTTAGAGTTTAATAGCCTCCAAACTATACCTGGAATCCCTATTCCTGCCTAACCCTATGGTTCAAATTCTTTTTTCCAGGAGTTTTCTCACACTCCATGCAAGTGAGTTGGCACAGATAGACGTGGGGAAATTGGAATCTAACTCCACATAAACCAGTTATGTATACAGGAAGTCCTTATTTTGCATAGTAATGCAAGACCATAAAAATGACTGTGTAAGCTGAAACCCCACAAAGCAATCTTAATCAATGGGAAGAATTACAGTTGTTCTGTGACCTTTAAACATTTTTGTCAAAACATTAAACATTCTCTTACTGTTGTTTATAAATGCATAGGGAAATGAAAAATTAACAAAACTAATATTTATTACATTGTAATATAAAACATTAGAAACATTAAGAATTAAGGTGTTTTATTTCTTTGTAAAAAACATATCAAAAGTAGTTTGCACAGTTCTTGCCTTTCTCCCCTTACTGTATAGCTTATGATACAGCTGGAGCAACTTTTCTATGCCTTGGTGAATTGTTGTACTTTATTCTAAGTGTAGTCTAGTTCTAAGTCAGCTCCTGGTGTTTTATCCTTTGCTCTTGCAATGTCACAAAATATCTATAAGAATTCCTTGAAGGTGAAGTTTTTTTGTCAGTGCCACTTCCACTGGGACATCTTCATTTTCTTGGAATCTGGATGCAGATTTCCCAGCTGCATCCTTACCTGTGCTAGCAGCTTCATCACTAGCTTGACATCAATCAATTCATGCTAAATTCCGGAATGAGGAAACAAGCCTTTACTGGCAGTAAAAGAGTCTTCTTCAGTATCCTTGTAATTACCATTTTCTTTCAATGTGGCAACTAAGATCAATGCTTTGGCCAGGATGCAAGCCAAGCTACTTCGGATTTTGAAATATTACTGTCTTCAGTCCAAAGTAGAAAACTCTCCAAGCATAAGCAGCTTTCTGTTCCTATTGCAATTTAAACTAAGAGATGAAGCAACATTACCTTGTTTTTAATACACATTGGATTTTTCCAGGGCAGTTTGTTCCGTAGCTCCATGCAGGCCATGGTGCATCCGATCTTTGCTCTGCTCTTGCCAATTTCAAATCTTCAATCTAATCACATCCAGTTTCCTGCCAGCATTATTACTTTTTGTTTCTTTGTTGCATTTTTATTTTTGTTAGCTTACCCTCTATGAGTGATCCATTTTTTGTAAAATTTTCGTCACATGGATTTATCACTGTAAGACAAGGAGGCAACACAACTTCACATTTTGCTGTCTGGGCATGAACTGAGTAACAGATATGCAATGACTAATCATGCACAGGCTTTGAAAGAAGTGATGTGATTGGTTCATCATGATGTGCATCTGTTGTTTATATCATGATTTGTGGACTGGCAAGCAGGCAGTGAAGTTTGTACTTTATGCAATTATAGTTAATATATACTGTGGTGACTGAAATTTAAACTAGTTGTTGGCAACTGGTATTATTTCACTAAACTGAAACTTGTGCACATCAGTGCCATAAAAAGCAAGGACTGCTTTATTAATGTATACCAACCAAATACTTTTGGGCACATTTACAGCACAGCACTTCCTCCTCCTTGTGGTTGGATGGTTCCACATGACCAGTCTAGCCAATGGATTGTGAGCAGAAGTTACATGTGTCAGTTCCATGCCAAACCATTTGATGGACAGTCAGTCCTGTCCTAGCTCCTGAGGATATCGGAGGAGGTGGCTGCTCTGTTAGCCTAAGTCTCTGAGCAACAAAGGTGAGCAGAGGCCCCCTGCTGAGATATGATGGGCATGTAGCATAAGCAAGAAGTAAACCTTTGTTTTAAGCCACTGAGATCTTGGGGTTATTTGTTTCGGTAGCATAACAACTCGTTATGATTGATATAAAATATAATCAGGCGGTAATCTAGGAAAAGGAGGATAGGGAGCTGGGCAGAATTTAGAACTCAGAAATTGGCAGCTGATAGTCAAAAGGGCTCCAAATTTGTGGGGGTAGGAGTAGAGAAGAATCAGGGGCATGTACTTAAAAAATCTTTATATGATAAAAAAATTAGCACAGACACAGAAAATAAATGTGTAGCTTAATAAATTATTAAAAGGTGAACGTTATCCATTTATGGATTAATAGATTAATGAACTATCATGGGAGTGGGACTGGTGGTTTATAAGAAGAGGAAGAGAAACCTGAACTAGCACTCAGCCCCCTTGCCATGCGATGCTCTGTACCAGTTTAGGACTCTGCAGAAAGTGCCTACCATCAAGAATGTCTCTCGCCAGACGTGGTGACTTGACCTTGAACTTCTCAGACTCCATAACTGTAAGAAATAAATTCCTTTTCTTTATAAATTACCCAGTTTCAGGTATTCTGTTATAAGCAATAGAAAATGAGACTGTTTCCTCACCCCTCCTTCTTTGCCCTCAAGAGGTGACCACTTACTTGCCTCTTATGGAAACACCCTCCTTCCTTTCCTCATGCCATTATCAGTCCACATGTGCATCCTTCAACATTGTGGTTTAGTTTTAATTTTAAATATTTTAAAGTCTCTTAATGTACAGGCTTCCCCTTTACCACACTCCTTTCGCCTTGTGAATGTATGTGTTACAAGACCTAGATCATTGGTAGAGTTTCCCACAGCATAGATTTTGCCACTTGTGCCCCCATGGTGTCATTGATGTGTTCCTCTGGCCCCTATATTTCCTGTAAATTGCTAGTTGGATCTATAGGCTTGATCCAATGTGGGTTTGATTATTGTTGGCAAGACAACGTCATAGGTGGTGGTGCCTTTGTTCTCCAGAAAGTGTAATCATCTTTAAAATAATTATTATTTTAATAATAACCATAGGTGTTCATTTATTTGGGGTTACAGAATGGCAAAATTCCAATTTGAAATGTCTCCTGTTCTACTCTGGTTACCAGTGATGCAGTTCAAATGGGACCATCAGCGTAAATGCTTGTTTTGTTTGTTTCTTCGGAATTCAAAGCTTTGTCACATCCAGGTACTAGTTGCTAAGATCTGAATGTGGCAAAACTGTTGTAAAGGTCAACCTGGCCTCCATTGGCCCAGCCTTCTCTCCCCAGGTCCTTTGACCTCCTGAGAGATTACCCCAGGCCCTGTGAATCTCAGTTTTTCTTCCCATCTCCCCACCCCATCAGAGCCCACCTTCAAGGAGGGAAGGTCCTCATGCTTGCTCACCTTAGGAGGTAAATGGTGGGCATTGTCCACTCTAGGGAATGTGGATTTTAAGGCCTCTCTCTCAAATATTGTCTCACTTAGTCCTTGTGGAGTTCAAAACAGGTGGCTTCAAGCCCAAATTCACCTTGCAGTTGTTTTGTTTTGGCCATCACAGAGTGTTTTCACTTGTTGGTTTGTTTTGCTTTTAAGTGGAGCAAGACTGCATTTAGGCAGGGGCATATTCTCTGCAGTTAGATCAGAGCCCACCGCCTCCCCTTGCATTGTACCTGCCCTGTGTTCTGAGTCCCTTTGTGTTGCAGAACCTTGTAGGTAGGTGTTATTAGCCCATTTCTCAGGTGAATGGGCAAGAACTGGAGGATTGATGCGGGGGACCTAGGTGAGGCACAAATGGAAATGGAACAGTCACTGAGTGCTCTGGGAAGGAGACCACAAGCCAAAGGAGAGAGTTCACACCGGGAAGATCCAGCTACAGGGCCCTCTCCATCCAGCCTGGTGCAAACTAAAACCACATTCTTTTTCCTTCTCTTTTACAGAGACAGCTCAAGGAAGCATGATAAAATGAGGCCTAAGATAATATTTGAGGGGAAAGTTTATTTTTTTATGGTCTGTTTGCATTACACCATCGGGTGAAGAGAGGAGGAGAAAGACTTGTCCCAAATGGCAGAGCTGGAGAAGCACAAATCCAATGTCAATAGTTGGAAATACTAGTGTTTGGTTTCATTAAACTTCTTTTTTAAAAAAAACTTTATTCTTCCTTTTCCTGAGGCAGTCCAAGGGAAGAGGACACAGAGGTGGAAAGAGACAGGGAGGGAGGAGGGAGCGAGCCAGGGCCAGCGAAGGGGGCTTGTCTTAAGGAACCTGCTCCCCCTGTGACTGTCCTCAGCCAGCCCAGGAGGCTGGCAGGCCTGATCAGAAGCAGCCAGCCAGAGTCTTCCCCTGATTCCAATGACGGCTGCTAAGCAGGGGCAGGCAAGTCGGAGTTTCAGCATTTGTCCAACAGCTTTTTTTGAAAGGATTTTTTTGGGTTTTGAAAACCTGAGTGAAAATGAACAAATAATCAAATCCAGGTCACCCTGGGGAAAATGATTTGACTTCTGTGTTCTCCTGTGGCCCCATTTGGCCATAGCTGGCCCCTTCTCCTTCCCCCTTACTACCACGCTGGCTCTTGGCTGCTCCAAGGCAGATGGCATGTCTGCAGAGGCGGGAGAGGTAGGTTAAGAATGCAGGCTCTAGTCAGACAGCCTGGGGGTGCAAGTTAAAATATTAGCGCTGTCACTTATTAAATAGGCCATCTTGGACAGCTTCTTTGTGCCTCACTTTCCCCATTTTAAAATGGAGATGTGATAATACCTCACGGTCTGTTGGAAGAATTCAACGGAAAAAATGCTTACTACAGTGCCTAGCATGTAGTGTTCAGCAAATATTTGCTGTTATTCCATTATTTTTAGAGCCTTTTCTGTCTCCCGTCAAAGCTTTGTCTTTCCATTACATGCCACTCCTTAGCAATCCCACTGGATTTGTCCAAATAGATAAACTCACTCAAAGAAATAAAAATAGGTGTTATCCTGCAAGGTATTTTGCACACTGTCCACTCAGACCTTCTCTCTCAAGCAGTTTCTGCACAGCTCTGTGGATACCACATCCTTCCCTCATCAACATGCCCTAGTTCTTGTACAATCTGCATGGATTGCCCTCTCTATTCGTTTCCATCCACCCAAATCTAGTTTAAGGCCCACTTTGCAACAGAATGTTGGGTCAAGCTGGGAATGGCTTGATTCAGGGTCTTGCCTAAAGTCACTAGGATCTGGTTTCATCTCTTGGTTTTGCTTTCTCTATGTTGGCTCCACTCATAGACTCTACATACCTGGTGGCAAGAGGTTTGCAGGCAAAATGGGCTGCAGATTCAAGCCCAGTGAGAAGGATAATTTGCCTCTTTCCTAATAGCCCCAGCAGACATACCAGGTGTTCCTTGGCTATGATTGGGTCACAGACCCATCCCTGGACCAATCTTATGGTTGGGGGATAGGGAAGGAGTGTCATGCATCTACCTGCAGTTCATGGGCTGATGAGGAGGAAGGAATGCTTCCTAGAAAGAAATCAGGATAGTTTCCAAAATAAGGGAGAATGGGGAGCCCAATGGAAGCAAATGTTCACCATACATACAGCCTTTCCAATATCGATCTCCAATGATCCCAGCCTGTTCTCTTCTCTGGATTCCTGACCTGATACATCATGATGTCATTCATCTTGGCAATGTCTTTTACACCCGTTTGTTGAGAATAAGTCTCACTATATCCCCTACTTTGCAAACTGCTTTTATCTAAAGATTGTTGCTGTGTCCTTCACTTGGCAATGAAGCATGCCCTACCTTCTTGAATGGCACTGCCATCTCTTGTACTGATATTGTATTCCCTATATATACATGTCTTACCTTGCTTACATATTGCAAATTCCTCCTGGGCAAGAAACAAGAATACTTCTTGCCTAGCACCTTGTATATAAATGCTTGGTTATATGTTGTTGATTTACTGAGAATTTAATATTTCTCTTCTTATACCTTCCCTTGGTTAAATGCCTAGTAGTTACTAAATAATATTTTTGGAACCATAAAATCAAGAAGGAGCACTGAATTTGGACAGGCTCTTATAATCTAATGCAGCTCCCTCTTTTATCGGGGTTAAAACAGCCTAGACTAATGAAGTGAGTATATAAGCAAGTTAGAAAGACTAAAAACCAAGATCCTTTGGATCATAGTTAGCACTTTGTATTTGTTGATTGACTGATTGTCAATTCAGTGCCTTTTCCACTGAACCTCTTTGTAAAATCAGGAACAAGGCAGGGATGCCTACTGCTGCCACTTCAATTCGACATAGTACTGGAAATCCTAGCCAGAGCATTAGGCAAGAAAAAGAAATAAAAAGCATCCAAATTGTAAAGAAGTAAAATTATCTTTGTTCACAGGTGTCATGGTCTTACATGTGGAAAACCCTAAAGATTCTGCACCAAAAAAAACCTGTTAGGATTAATAAACAAATTCAGCAAAGTTGCAGGATATAACATGAGTATACAAAAATTAGTTGCATTTTAATGCACTAACAACAAACAATCCAAAAGTAAATTAAGAAAACAATCTCATCTACAATTGCCTCAAAAAGAATAAAATACTTAGGGACAAGCTTAAAGATTTGTACAGTGAAAAGTATAAAATATTCCTAAAGAAATTAAAGAGACACAAATAAATGCAAAGACATCTTTCATAGGTTAAGAGTGGTCCCCAACCTTTTTGGCGCCAGGGACCGGTTTTGTGGAGGACAGTTTTTCCAAGGACTGAGGTGGGGGTGTGGAGATGGTCTCAGGATGAAATGGTTCCACCTCAGATCATCAGGCATTAGATTCTTGTAAGGAGCATGCAACCTAGATCTCTCCCATGTACAGTTCACAATAGGGTTCGCACTTCTATAAGAATCTAATGCCACCGCTGATCTGACAGGAGGTGGAGCTCAGGCAGTAATATTTGCTCGCCTGCCGCTCACCTCCTACAGATCTCTAGATCTCACTCACTCTCTAGACCCACTCACCTCCTACAGATCTCTAGATCTGTGTGGCCAGGTTCCGAACAGACCAAGAACCAGTACTGGTCCACAGCCCAGGGATTGGGAACCCTTGAGTTAAAAGACTAAATATTGTTAAAATGTGCATATAATCCAAAATGATCTACAGATTTAATGTAATCCTTATCAAAATCCAAATGCCATTTTTTTGCAGATATAGCAAAAACAATCCTAAAATTTATGGAACTAAAAAGGACCCTGAATAGCTAAAATAATCTTGAGGAAGAAGAACAAATCTGGAAGCCTCACATTTCTTGACTTCAAAACATATTCCAAGCTACAGTAATTAAAACAGTATGGTAGTGGCATAAGGTCAGACATGTATAGACCAATCGAACAGAATAGAGAGCCTCAAAATATACCTATGCATAGACAGTCAAATGATCTTTACCTAAAGTACCAAGACTACAAATTAGAGAAAGAATAGTCTTCTCAACAGATGGTGCTGGGAAAACTGGATAACCACATGCAAAAGAATGAAATTGGACCTTTATCTTACACCATACACAAAAATTAACTCAAAATAGATTAAAGATCTAAACATAAGTTACGTGAAACTATAAAACTCCTAGAAGAAAACAGAAGGGAAAACCTTCATGGCATTAGATTTGGCAATGATTTCTTGGCTATGACACCAAAAACAGACAACAAAAGCAAAAATAGACAAGTGGACCAACATCAAATGAAAAAATTTCTGCACAGCAAAGGTAACAATCAATAGAGTGAAAAGGCAACCTATGGAAGGAGAAAAAATATTCTCAAACCATATAACTGATAACAGCTTAATAAGCAAAATATATTTTTTAAAAACTCCTACAACTCAATAACCACACAACGAAAGTAAAAATAACCTGATTAAAAAGCAGGCAAAGGACTTCAGTAGACTTTTCTCCAAAGAAGATATACAAACAGCCAATAAGTATATGAAAAGATGCCAACATCACTAATCACTGGGAAAATGCAAATCAAAACCACAATGAGTATTGTACCTGTTAGGACGGCCATTGTCAAAAAAAAAAAAAACACACACAAACAAAAAAAAAAACAAGTGCTGGTGAGAATATGGAGAAATTAGAACCCTTGTGCACTGTTAGTGGGGATGTAAAATGGTGCAGTGGCTGTGGAAAATAGTATGAAGGTTCCTCAAAAAATGAAAAATAGAATTATCACATGGTGCAGCTGATATAGTTTGGCTTTGTGTCTTCACCCAAATCCCATGCTGAACTATGATCTTCAGTGTTGGAGGAGGGGTCTGGTAGGAGGTGAATGGATCATGGGGTTGGTATCTAATGCTTTAGCAGCATCCCCCTAGTGCTGTCTTGTGATAGACTTCTCATGAGACCTGGTTGTTTAAAGGTATGTAGTGCTTCTCCCTTTACTCTCTTCCTCCTGTTGTCATGTGAAGATGTGCTTGCTTCTCCTTCGCCATCTGCCATGATTGTAAGTTTCCTGAGGCTTCCCCAGCCATGCCTCCTGTACAGCCTGCAGAACTGTGAGTCAATTAAACCTCTTTTCTTTCTTTTTTCTTTTTTTTTTTTTTTTGAGACAGAGTCTTGGTCTGTTGCCCAGGCTGGAATGCCATGGCATGATCTCAGCTCACTGTAACCTCCCCCTGCCGGGTTCAAGTGATTCTCCTGCCTCAGCCTCCTGAGTAGATGGGATTACAGATGCCTGCCACCATGCCCAGCTAATTTTTTGTATTTTTAGTAGAGACAGAGTTTCACCATGTTGGTCAGGCTGATCTTGATCTCCTGACCTCGTAATCCACCCACCTCGGCCTCCCAAAGTGCTGGGATTATAGGAATGAGCCACCGTGCTTGGCCTAAACCTCTTTTCTTTATTAATTACCCAGTCTCAGGTAGTTCTTTAGAGTAGTGTGAGAATGAACTAATACAGCAGCAATCCTTGTTCTGGGTATTTATCCAAAAGAATTGACATAATAATCTCAAAGAGATATTTGTACTCCCATGCTCATTGCAGCATTATTCACAGCAGCCAAGGATTCCTGCTCCCATGAGAATCTAATGCTGCTGCTGATCTGACAGGAGGCAGAGCTCAGGCAGTAATGCTTTGCTCACCTGCTGCTCACCTCCTACTGTGCAACCTGGTTCCTAACAGGCCACAGAGAGTACTGGTCCACAGCCCAGAGACAACCTAAATGTCCATTAACAGATGAATGGATTAAAAAAATGTGGTGATACATGCAATGGAATAGTATTCTGTCTTAAAAAAGGAAGGAAATCCTGTCATATGCTACAACATGAATGAAGCTTGAGGACATTATGCTAAGTGAAATCAGCTAGTTGCAGAATGGAAAATACTTCATGATTCCACTTGTATGAGGAATCTGAAGTACTCAAACTCTTAGAAACAGAAAGTAACTGTCAGGGGTTGGAAAGGGGAAAAGCAGGGAGTCACTGTTCAGTGGGTACAAAGTTTAAGTCATGCAGGATGAAGAAGTTCTAGAGATCTGTATTACTGTATAACAGTGCATTTGGTTAACAGTACTGCACTTGAAAATTTAAGAAGGTAGATTTCATGTTATATATTTTTGTACCACAATAAACAAATAAGTTACTAATGGCCTAAAAAAAGTTGATTGAAGAAGGGACCTTACATCTACTGGTGTCATTTAGGGTCCTCAGGCATGTGGAGTCAGGAATATTTTGGGTGAAGGAATTGATCCCAAGCGCCCCTAATCACACATGGACTAAAGAGTGGGCTTCATATTCTAACAGCTGAAATGATCTTGCATTTGGGTCCAAACATCACTAGAACTCCAGCCTGCCAGCCAGGGGACTGTGGGCTGGGGGCCCAGCATGTAGACCAGCTGAGCCCAGCACAGGAGACAAGTACAGCCCTTAAACAAACAAAACAAACAAAGGAAACCCCTATCCATTCATTCATTCTTCAGGTAACAGAGATTAAGGCAAGGCAGGTTCTTAACAGGTGAATGAAATGAACTCATAAAATAAGAGGCATACCAAGAGGGTGTTAAACCAGTTTGGACACTTCATCCAGAGCCTTTGCCACTACCTGAGATGACGGCCCAGCAGGGCTCCTTTATCCGCAGGTAGCTCCGTGCCAGGCCAAAGACGACTCTTTGGGACCTGGTGAGGTACTTGGTCCCAATCTAATCCACACCGAGCTCGGGGAGAGCCCCGAGGTGAGACCTGCCTAAACTGGTTCCCAGGCCAGCCACAGGGCCCTCAGGGACACTGCTCAGCCCTCACCCCAGGAAGAGGGGGACCCAAACGTCTCTCCAGTTCTCCTCAGTCCTCTTTACAGTGAACCAGATGGAGGTAAAGACCAGATGGAGGGGAAACCGAGGAGCCAGAGCCAGGTCAGGGGCTGGCCGATCAGTCAACACGGCCCCTCTCCCCCAGGAAATCTCCAACAGACACCTGCCACTCACCACCCCTGCCTTCCACTGTGGGGCCTTTGGCTTGTGGGGGCCGGCAGGGACAAAAAAAAGTATATGACACAGTTGACAGGATACTGTCAGGAGACCTCGGATCTGATCCTTGCTTTGCCATTTTCTAGCTGTATGACCCCAGGGAACCTCTGCAGGCCCAGCTTCCCTAACCTTAGGAAGGTGTCAGGTTGGACAAGATTCCCCTGCTCTTCCAAGTGAGGTGATGGTTGACTCTGATGCCATGCTATCACCTGTGCCGACTAAACATCCACAGATCACATCTCTAGGACATTCGCGTTCCTTGGCACATGATGCAGGCCGAATCTCCACCCTGGCTTGTGCTATGGAGACACAGGGCAGTGCCTCCCAACAGTGAAGGGCACCACTCTGGAGCCAAACTGCTATATTCTTATCCCAGCGCTGCCCCCTTTCCATGCCTCAGTCTCCCCGTCTGAAAAATGGAGATAAAACCCATCTCATAGGGCTGTTATGAGGATTCAATGAGATGAGTTAGACAAAGACTCTCAACAGTGCTGGCACTTGGGAAGTGCACTGTAAGGGTGGGCTGTTATGACCGTTAGTGTAGTGGCTCCTGAGGACTTCACCTCCAGGAAAGTTGAGCCTCGCACGGACCTGGGGCTGGGAAAAGGTGGCCTTGGATGTTTTCCCTCACTCGGGCAGGAGAGAATTGGCCTTGTGGCCTGGAGATTGGACCTCCCTCGCACCCCCGGCTCCAGGGGGTGGTTGGGAACATGCTGTTGACACTGACCGGCCACACCCCACATCTGCATGGTGCAGCCTGGCAGGCCGGATGTGGCCTCCTTTCCCAGAGGGCTCGAGCCAGACGCGGCTCAATTACCGTGGAGTGCATTTCAGGCATTGTCGCTATTATCAGCTTCTCACTTTCAGCTGCTGGATCAGGGGCAGGAGCCTTCCCTTCCTCCCTCTGCCCCATTGCTGGGTGTTTGTTTTCACCGCAGGTGCAGACGTGAGCGTCTCCCGTCCTGGAGAAGTGCCTGCTCAGACCCACCCCAGACATTGCCCCACACCTTCTAAATTGGAATCCAACTCTCACCTCCCAGTTCCAATCCAGAATGAATTTGTCCTGAGTGAAAGCTGGGAGGTGAGGAAGGGGCTTGGTCACAACTGTCCAGTCCTTGCTACCAGCAGATTGAGGTCTCTGAAGAAAAGAGTCTTTGCTGTGGTGATGACTAACACACCAGGAAAGATAAAAGAGAGGGAGAGGAAAACGACAGAGAAGGAAAAAATAAAGATTTCTGCTAAAGCTATAAACATTAGCTTTCCCAAATTTGCCATTCTCGTCCTACTCCTTTACTCATGCGGCACCCCCCGCCCTTTCCCCATCCTCCCTGAAGCACGCTCCCCTCCTCATTGCACCTCCCCTGATGGACTGTAAATTCTCTCCCTACCACACCCAGGTTAGTAAATCTTCCTTATGTCAGATTAATTCCTTAGAGGACGTGGGGGTGGATGGGTGCATAGAATTTTGGCTTTGAACAAACAAACAAACAAACAAACAATTCTTTCATCAAAGGGCTCCAAAGAGAAGTTCTTCCAGGGAAAGGGGACAGTTTGACAGATGGTCCCATAATCTTCCCCAGGTTTCTGTCTCCATTGGCACTGCCCTGTTGTTCTCATTGCCACCAAGTCACCTTGTCTGCCTTGTTCTCTTGCCCACGTGTGGGCTGTGCCCGCCAGCCCCCTTTGTGGAGCTCAGACAGGCTGGAATTCTCCAAGAATAACCTCACAGGAAATCAACGAAATGAACAAAGAGAATACAAACAGCTGAACAACAGATGTGCTTACTGAATGCAGGTACCTAATCCTAAAACAACCAAAGTCTCGCCACCATGGCTGGCCAGGTCTGGGCTCCTCCCTGCCTACTCCCAGACCCCACCAGAAAAGACCCTCCCAAGTAAAGCTTTTTGATAGCCCCCACCCCCTGCAGCCCCCAGCCCAGAAGAAGTTGGTAAAAGAAAGGATAGGTGGTGTGCAGAGCGCAACAAACAGCTGGCATTAGGTCTGAGCCCAGGTCCAAGCGTGGGTGGGGAGCAGAACCCTGCTCCTGGGAATCCTCCCCCTGCCAAAACTTGGGAGTTTTACTAACCTGGGTATGGTAGTGGGGAAGCCACCCCACCCCCCACCTTGGTGTGATTTTTGGAGAAGGGAAGCTAGCGAGGGGATGGGGGTGGTGAAGCCAGGCTTGGAGCTGAAGCTGAGGTCTAAAGGTTGGGGGCAGGTGCCTGCCTCCAGTTCTGCCTCTGTCACTCTGGCCCCCTCTTCTCTGGGCCTCAGTTTCCCCATTGGTAAAAAGAGGAAGTTTGAGTAGGTGATCTTTGAAGTCTTTTTCACCTCTAGCATTTTTCAGTTTTTCAATTCTCTCTCTTTGACCACCAGTTCCTACAAGTTAGAAAACTCCCGTCCACCCAGATAGGTCTCAGTAAAGATGTAAACTCCCAACACAAGAGTGACAGCTAACTTTCCTGCATGTTGACCAGGTGCCAGAAACCACTATAGCTACTTTACTTGTGTTGGCTCATTTCCTCCTCACAGGAGCCCTAAGCCTTGTATCCCCATTTCACAGATGAGAGACTGTAGCAGAAAGAGATTAAGACATGTACCAACATCCCAGGTGGTAAGAGAAAGGACGGGGCCTCAGGCAGTGTGCTCCAGAGGCTGTGCTCTGACCCCCCAGCCCAGACTAAACTTCTTCTTCATAGATGAGTGACTATAACACCTCTAATAGACACAACAAGCCAAAGGTGCAAACAACCCAGATGTCCATCAACAGACAAATGGCTAAACAAAACATTCAGTGGAATATTACTCAGCCTTCAAAAGGAATGAAATTCTGATCCATGCTACAACATGGGTGAACCTTGAAAACATTATAACTTTATACGCTTTTAACAGTATAAGCTTTAAAATACTATAAGGCTAAGTTAAACATGCCAAGCCACAAAGGACCAACACTGTATGATTCTACTTACATGAAATATCTAAAATAGACCAATTTATACAGACAGAGAATAGATTACAGGTTATCGGGTGCAGGGGAGAAGGAGGGATGGGGGGGTAATTGGAAGAGAGTTGCTGTTTGGGATGATGAAAAAGGTCTAGAAATGGATGGTTGTGATGGTTGTACAACAGTACGAATGTACTTAATGCCACTGAATTGTATACTTAAAAATGGTTGAAATGGTAAATGCTGTGTTACGTTAAAAATAAATTTTGGCCTGGCACAGTGGCTCATGCCTGTAATCCCAACACTTTGGGAGGCCAAGGTGGGCAGATCACCTGAGGTCGGGAGTTTGAGACCAGCCTGACCAACATGGTGAAACCCCGTCTCTACTAAAAAAATACAAAATTAGCCTGGTGTGGTGGCACATGCCTGTAATCCCAGCTACTCGGGAGGCTGAGACAGGAGAATCACTTGAACCCGGGAGGTGGAGATTGCGGTGAGCCAAGATTGAGCCATTGTACTCCAGCCTGGGCAACAAGAGCCAAACTCCATCTCAATAAATAAATAAATATTAAAAATATCATAATAAAATAGATCTCACTTACTGAGCTGTTGTTAAGACCCCACTGTGCTCAGTGACTTACAGGCTCTGCCTCGTGTAACCTTTACAGCCACCCTGTGAAGGAAGCTCCCCTGTCATGCCACCCACTTCACAGGCAAGACGGCCAAGGCTCAGGGAACAGATTCCCTCAGGACCCATGGGTAGTGAGTGGCAGAGGGGACACATACAACCAGGTAATGCTGAGAGCAAACTCAGAGAGGAAGGTAGAGGACAATCTGAGAAGGCTACGAACAAGCTGAGACGAACCAGGGCGTGGGGCCCATACCCTCCCTGTGCCTGCCAGGTGCCAAATTCCACATTTATCTTTTCTCACATTTCTCCCTGCATTTGTTGTGTGTTTTCTTCCCTGTTTTACATCCAAGCAACACCTTTCTGCCTCATTCCTCCACTGATATCACTGCCTCTGCCTTGTGTGCTCAAGACACCTCCCATTCTCCCCCTCCCAACAGGCATCGCAGGACAGCCTGTTGGGTTTTGGGGGCGGGAGGGAGCATAGGCCTGTGAAGCCTCATTCTGTGCTGAGGGGGAAAGAGGCCCAGATCTCCACTAAAGAGGACCAGACGCAAACAGCTCCTCTCACACCCCCACTGAGGGGCCTGCCAAGGCAAGGGGCAGCTGGCTAATGGTTGACTGTCCCCAGGAGAACCTCAGGGAGACTAGCTGGGTGACTCCATGGGATGCCAGGCCCTGGTGCATGACTAGTTTCGCCCAGTCTTGGCTGACCTCCTATGTGAGCAGTGTCAGGGCAGTGAGTTTCCTTTGCCCCTTAACTTTTTTCTGTTTAGAAAAAAAAAGTGCAGCTCGCTGCAAGCCTCATTTAATTTTACATAAACATGCTCTTTGAGGCTGAAGCAAATAGACTGATTTTCAATGCGAAAATAAAATATAAAAACTGTTCTTGGAGTCATTTCTAAACACAACTAACACCGGAATCATCTGTTTCAGAAAAATCAGATTCATCAAATGAATCTTTGGCCAAAAATCGTCCAAGAACGATGTTAACATCACTCATAACAATGGTACGTTTTCAAGGATTTGACATTTTCAGCAATGGAGAATTGCTATACATTGTGAATGGAAATACCACTACTAAAAACAGAATGCTACAAATAGAATGATGGCTTTTGTTGCCAAAGTCGACAACAATAATAACAGCGAGATATTTTGTGGCAAAGTTATCTTGGGGTAAACGTTGCAGCTGCAAGCGCCGCCGGCAAGTATTCTCAGGGCAAACAGGAAAAGGGTTAAATAACTGAGAAGTGCCCATTCCCACCGAGGCACATGACATTTTGCATACAGGTCACCCAGAAAAGCCAAGCACATCTACACCCAGACTGCCTCACTCATGTTCAGTTGTAGCCCCCACCCAAAGCGTTAGCCTGGCCCCGAAGGGCCTTAGAAACTCCTCACATGAAAAAGCTCAGGCAAAACTGTCAGATGACAAAGGCTGTGATTGTGGGGGCTGGAGGGGATTTTTGTATGTCTATGACTTGCTCTCCCCACCTGGCATCCCCTGAGACATTTCTGCGGCATTCCGTTCCCCCTGCACCCTGCAGCCTGCAGCCTGCAGCCTGTGACCCAGATGTCTGCAGATGAGCTGTGACTCCCCTCAGCTGGGATAAATGCCTAGTTTATCCCAAGAAGGGTGACCACTTCCAGATGATAGATTTCAAGCATAGGCTTCCATGCTCTCTGTAGAGTCACTATTGCCTAACAGAGAGGACTCTGGTGTTCAGCTTCTGGGGCCTGACTCCTGACTCTGTCACTAAGCAGCCCATGGATCTTGAGCAAAGCTGTGGCTGAGTTTTCCTCATTTATAAACTAGAGATGATGACATTACCTACCTTGTCTATTTAAGAGAATTAAATGGGATGAAGCATATAAAGTATTTAAACAAGTGCCTGGCACAAAGGTCCTATTTAATCCGTATTGGCTATCATTATGGCAGACAGACATTGTTAGTCAGTCAGCCTCAGCCCCAGATTCCTTCTCAATACAAGTAGCAAAGTAAAGCATCCAGGCTAGAGGATGTCTAACTTTGCTTTCAGCTTGGGAATTTTCTGACTGATAGTATCGTTCCCTTCTCCCTGAGCTGGGACTCCTCTACTCCACGCGTGTCTCCTATTATGCTAATGCTAGAACAACTACCCTGCATCCACCCCCAACACGCACTTTAGATCCGAAATTGGTCCCCGGTTTCCCCATGCACAATTTTAAACAACTTTATTAAGATAGAATTCACATACTATAAAATTTATCCATTTAAACTGTAAAATTCAGTGCCTTTAGTATATTCAGAGATGTGCAGCTATCACCACAATCAATTTTAGAATATTCTCCCACCCACCCCCCAAAAACCTTATACCCCTTAGCGGTC
This sequence comes from Hylobates moloch, assembly GCF_009828535.3. Taxonomy (NCBI): domain Eukaryota; kingdom Metazoa; phylum Chordata; class Mammalia; order Primates; family Hylobatidae; genus Hylobates; species Hylobates moloch. Next base: position 79,775,968 of record NW_026652290.1, on the reverse strand, counting down.
ACCCATCAATCTCTCCATTTCCCTACCCCCACTACTACCCCCTGGCAAACATGAATCTACTTTTTGTCTATAGATTTGTCTCATCTGGGCATTTCATTTAAATGGAATTATATAATATGTGGCCCTTTGTGACTGGCTTATTCACTTGGCATTGTTTTCAAGGTCCATCCATATTGTAGCATGTATCAGTACTTTGTTTCTTTTTATTGCTGACTTCTATTCCACCGTACAAATATAGCAATTTTATCATTTAATAGGTTGGTGGACATTTGGATTGTCTCCACTTTTTGACTATTATAAATACTGCTGCTATGGACATTGATGTAGAAGTTTTTGTGTGGATGTATGTTTTTATTTCTCTTGGGTTGATGCCAAGGAGTGGAATTGTTGGGTCATGTGGTAGCTCTATGTTTAACCATTTGAGGAACTGGTAGAATGTTTTCCAAACCAGCTGTACCATTTTAAATTCCACCGGCAGCATATGAGGGCTTCATTTCTCTACGTATTTGCCAACACTATTATTAGCTGTGTTTTTGATTATAGCTATTCTAGCAAGTATGAAATAGTATCTCATTTCCCTGATGGCTAATGATGTTGAACATCTTTTTATATGCTTATTGGCCATTTGTATATCCTCATTAGAGAAACGTCTATTCAAATCCTTTGCTTTTTTTTTTTTTCTTTTGAGACAGGGTCTTGCTCTGTCACCCAGGCTGGAGTGCAGTGGTGTGAACATGGCACACTGCAGCCTCAACCTCTGGGGCTCAAGTGATCCTCCTGCCTTAGCCTCCCAAGTAGCTTGGACCACAGGTACATGCCACCACGCCTGGCTAATTTTATTTTTTTTAACTTTTAGTAGAGAGATGAGGTCTCGCCATGTTGCCCGGGCTGGTCTCAAATTCTTGAGTTCAAGTGATCCTCCTGCCTTGGCTTCCAAAGTGCTTGGATTACAGGTATGAGTCACCACACTAGGCCCTTTTCTCACTTTTTGATTGAGTTATTTGTGTTTTTATTATTGAGTTGTAAGAGTTCTTTGTATATTTTAGATACAAGTCCCTTATTAGGTAGATGATTTGCAAAAATTTTCTCCCATTCTGTGTGTTGTCTTTTTACTTTCTTGATGATATCCTTTGAAGCATAAAACTTTCTAATTTTGATGGCATTCTGAATAACTTTTGTATTTGATATGAGAAGCAGAGGCAAAAATATCATGATTTGTAGATGACATGACGGTATATCTTGAAAACCCAAGAGAACCTATTGAAAAACTGTTGAAAACAAGAGAATTCAGTAATAAATCCAGTTATTAAATTAATATATAGTAAACAGTAGCCTTTATAGAAATAAATATGTAACAGAAGATATAGTAGAAGAAAAGGCCCTATTTTCAATAGCAACAATAGTATAAATACATGAAAATAACTTAAAAATGTCAAGAAATATGTGAAGGAAACTTTAAAATACTCCTGGGGACACAAAAGGAGCTTGAAAAGAATAAAAAGGTATATTATATTGTTAGATATGGAGATTCCACAACATGAAAATTTCAATTTTCTATTCAGTTATTTTATAAATAATGTAAATCTAATATGATTGCAATAAAGACACCTATAGGACCCTTTTCATGGAACTAGAACAGCTGATTGTAAAGTTCATATTAAAAAATAAACAAGTATAGCCATAAAAACTGGGGAAAAAAGGGTAGTGAGCAAGCTTTGGAGTGAAAATCAAGAAACCAGGGCTCTAGGCCCAGCTCTGTCCTAACAAATGGAAGGATGGTTCATCATTTCTATTGGGACTGCAGTTTCCTCATCAGCAAAGTAAAGTATCCAGGCTAGACAATGTCAAACCTTGCTTTCAGCTCTAGAATTTTCTGACTGATTCTGTTACAAGACTGCTAGTTCAAATACTCCAGACTTGGCCAGTGCCACATCCACTCTAAATAAGTCAGGACAGCTCAGCTTGGCAAGGCAACTAAGAGAATGCTTGGCCGTGTAGATGAGCTTCTGGGACACCAGGGAGGCCGTTTGCCAATAAGCAGGCTTAGTCTTATTCCCATTCTGTTTCTGGCATTGCTCTATGGGGTTTAGTTGGTTGATTTGACCTGGCCTCTCTCTCCATTTCCTGCCCACTGAAGAAGTAAGCAATGTGTTTGGGTCTTGATGCAGTTCCTTTCAGATCCTTTCTTAGAAGCCAATATGAATAAGAGAGGGGAGAAGAATAGGGGAGCACAGAGACACCACCAAGGGAGGGTGAGCCACCCAGGGGAAAAAAAAGAGAAAATGGAGGTACAGAAAACCAACACTGCAGATCTCTTAGTCCCAGAGAGACTGATATAGTTTGGCTGTGTCTCCACCCAAATCTCATCTTGAATTGTAGCTCCCATCATTCCCACATGTGGTGGGAGGGACCCCGTGGGAGATAATTGAATCACGGAGGCAGCTTCCCACAGACTGTTCTCATGGTAGTGAATAAGTCTCACAAGATCTGATGGTTTTATAAGGGGAAACTCCTTTTGCTTGGCTCTCATTCTCTCTTGTCTGCCGCCAGGTAAGATGTGCCTTTCACTTTGCCATGATCGTCAGGCCTCCCTAGCCACGTGAAACTGTGAGTCCATTAAACTTCTTTTTCTTTATAAATTACCCATTTTAGGGTATGTCTTTATCAGCAGCATGAAAATGTACTAATACAGAGTCCATTCCAAGAGGATCACCCCCATTTAGCCTGATATTGGAAACATACACTCAAGCAGAGAACCCAGATAAAGGTCAAAACCTAAACTTAAAGTGAAATTAAATAAATTAATACTTTTATATAAAAAAGAACACATACATCATCAACTAAACTCAGTATTTGTTGCTTTGAACACAGTAGAATAATTTGCACAAGAAGAAAAGGAAAACTTTATCTTCTCTACCCAGACAGGGAGGACTTTTTAGGGAAAGGAAGCTGTAAAATAATTCCTTGAAGGAACAAGAAGATAATACTTGACAAAGCTTGCTAGGATTTGCTTTCTCCAAAATCCAGAGAAGACACAGGAGAAGCGATGAGAGTGTGACATGAGAGCAAATAAAAAGTTGAAGCTTCACTTGAAGAGAGGGAGGAGCCGAGGAACTGGGTAAGAAATACTAGCCACCATGGCGAGGCACAGTGAAAGCTTCTGTAAGTGTACTGACATAAAGTAGGTTAGACAACTCTTTTTTTTTCCTGGGAGTGGGACAATTCCCTAATACCAGGGCCCTGCAGGGAGTTTTGGAGGTGACATTCTGGGTACTGGCATAATTCCCTATGATATCATTGCAGGACATCTAGGGAGCTGGGGGTCTGATCATCTCCCAGCATTCTTTACGTAACCTCGGAAATGTTCATGCTATTATATTGCTAGTGGCCGAGCAATGGCTTGAATTTAGGTCAACTCAAGTAACTGCTAAACTTCTACCATGAGTCCAGGTTCATGCTAAGGACTGTGGTAAACAGAAAAGAAGCCAGAGTATGGTCCTTGCTGTTAAAGGAGTTCATAGCTGGAAAAAATAATAATTCCATATTGGAAAGTTGATGATTTGTAAAATTCACCCAAGTCTAGCATTCAATGTAAAAATGGGTAGAATAGTGAGTGAAGCAGGAGTTCAAAGAGTCAGAGGACTGAGTGGCCAGGGCAGACTTTACAGAGAAGGTGGAACTTGACCCTGCTCCGCGTCTCTGACAGGAAGGCCTGTCTTCCCGTCTGCCCGCAGCCATGGAAGGACCAAGCCAGGGTCAAGGAGGGGAAGAAGCAGCTTATCCTCTAGAAGCCTAGAGGTGAGGCTCTAAGTGGGAACTTTCTCCTGGCCTATCTTTTTCAGTGCTGTTTGTTTGGCAAGGGAACAGATTTTCCTGTTACAACAGCCAAAAAAACAGAAAATAAATCAAGGAAAGAGTGGCAAGGACCAGCCTGGAAATGAAGTTAAAATATCTAGGCTTGGTGAAGACACCACAAAATGGTTTTCTCCTCAAAGTGGCTGCACAGCTTAGAGGGATCAGACTGCTCTAATGGATCTAGGGACATATTCTTCTCCCTGAACTCCACCCACACCTCTTCCACCCTATTTCCTCCAAAAGCCTTTTACAGATGGTGCCTCTCAGTTCCCAGAACCAGTCTGGAGCAGTGATTAAAGGACCAAAATTCCAGGAACCATTTTTTTTTCTTGTTGTACAGTTTGGCAAATGCTTCAGCTATTCTAAGACACAGTGAATCATTTAAGAGTGACAATCAAGATGCTGGAGGGAAATTAAGGATTCCACTGAGCATGGGGCCAGTCTTCAAAAAAGTGGTTGTTAGTGAAAAGATAGGATTCTGTGAACACTCTTTTTGGGCACCCTTCATCCCCACAGGCACTCAGGCCACACTTCTGCCTCCTTGGATCCCTCCTTCCTTTCCCTATTCCTATGGATAAGAATCATTTCCATTACTACCAGGTCTCTACATATTCCAGATTTATAATATAACCATTAAAAAATAAATAATGAAAATCTCAGGACCTTATAGGATCAGATAACCACAAATAGTTCTCTATACCAGGGGTTCCCAACCCCTGGGCTGCAGACCAGTACCAGTCCGTGGCCTGCTAGGAACCAGGCCGCACAGCAGGAGGTGAGCAGCTGGCCAGGGAGCCTTACCACCTGAGCTCCGCCTCCTGTTAGATCAGCAACAGGATTAGATTCTCATAGGAGCACAAACCCTATTGTGAACTGTGCAAGCGAGTGATCTAGGTTGCACACTCCTTAGGAGAATCTAATACCCAGTGATCTGAGGTGGAACAATTTCATCCCAAAACCACTCCTCCCTCACCCTCTGTGGAAAAATTGTCTTCCACAAAACTGGTCCCTGGTCCCTAAAAGTTGGGGACTGCTGCTCCATACAATATCCAACATTCCACTGAAAAGACACCAGGTCATCTTTTGCCCATCTCAGTCTTTCACAATATTTCCTGACATTGGAGAAGCTCTTTCAGAATGCAGAGATAAAGAACAAACATATCGGCCGGGCGCGGTGACTCACGCCTGTAATCCCAGCACTTTGGGAGGCCGAGGCGGGCAGATCACAAGGTCAGGAGATCGAGACCATCCTGGCTAATAACATGGTGAAACCCTGTCTCTACTAAAAATACAAAAAATTAGCCGGGCGAGGTGGCGGGCGCCTGTAGTCCCAGCTACGCGGGAGGCTAAGGCAAGAGAATGGCGTGAACCCGGGAGGCAGAGCCTGCAGTGAGCCGAGAGCGCGCCACTGCACTCCAGCCTGGGTGAAAGAGCGAGACTCCTTGTCAAAAAAAAAAAAAAAAAAAGAACAAACGTATCAAAACAATTAGAGAGAATATAAAGATAAAAGACAGAAAATAGAAATCATACTTGTGAATTCTAGGTGATTTCAAGAAGAAATGAGGACAATAAAGTACAGACCTAAAAAGGTTTGTAAATTGAAGAGACTCCTTCATCCAGACTGAATTAGTCACCTAGGGCTGCTGTAACAAACTGGGTGGGTTAAAACAACTGAAATTTATTCTGTCATGGTTCTGGAGGCTGGAAGCCCAAAAGCAACATGTCAGCAGGGCCATGCTTTCTCCAAAGGCTCTAGGGAGGAATACTTCCTTGCCTCTTCCAGCTTCTGGAAGCTTCCTTGCCTCTTCCAGCTTCTTGGCTTGTGGCAAAATCACTCCAATCTCTGCCTCCATCCTCACTTGGCCTCCCCTGTGTGTTCTTGATGCATTCTCTCTTTAGAAGAACACAGTCATTGGATTCAGGGACCATCATGAAACCAGTATGATTTCTTCTTGAGATCTTCTAACTACTTCCATCTGCAAATAACTTATTTTCAAATAAGATCATATTCTGAGGTTCTGGTGGACATGAATTTTGAGGGACATTACTCAACCTGCTATACAGAACAAATCAATTAAGATACCGATAGGTAGACATATCCTGGCAAGATTCTGGAAATAGAGGGATAAAAAAAATTACACAAGCAGTAAAAGGTAGTTTTAGCTACATGGAGTCAGCTGGCCTTTAAACATCTCTACATTATGGCAAAAATCAATTACACAACATCTCCAAGGTGTTAAGGGAAAGACATTTTTAACTTAGCCAGATGATGATTTTACCATTCGTGTATGAATGTTTCAAAAAAAATTATTAGATATTCTCAGGTGTAACTTTTCTGAGAAAATTGCTCTAAGATCTACTCCAGCCAATGGAGAGGTAAAGTAAAATGAGCTACAGAGTGGGCAAGTCACAATGTAAAGGAGTGTTGGCAGGTGGTGAAGTTATTTAATCATAGCAATAAGTTTAAGTAAATATTGCAAATATAGTTTCAAGCCAGTGTAAATAGCAATTAATTTTTGAGAGAGAATATGAGTCATGTAAAATGTTTGTAATTTAATAGTAATGCATTGGGTCCTCACATCTCAATCACACAACACACACACATCCAGAATAAATAGAAGGGAAGAGGTAGAAGGAAGTACAGTCAGCCCTCCATATCTGTGGATTCTGCATCCTTGAATTCAATCAATTGGGGGTCAAAAATTGTTGGAAGAAATAATAATTAAAAACAATACAACAATAAAATGATGCAAATTTTAAAATATAGTGTAACAACTATTTATATAGCATCTACATTGTATTAGGTATTGTGAATAGTCTAGAGATGATTTAAAGTAGATGAGAAGATGTACCTAGGTTATATGCAAATACTGCACTATTTTATATAAAGAACTTCGGACTTCAGTATTTGGTAGGGGGAGGGATGTCCTAGAACCAATCCTCCACAGTTACTGGGGAAGGACTATAAAAGAACATTAATTTCTTCTTCTTACATGTGGCTTTTCAGGATTTTTTTAAATTCTCAGCACTGGTATTTAGAAGAAATATGGATTCACATATGTCTACTTTTTGTTTTTATAAATGACAAAATGAACTGTGTAACAGAATGAACTGTATGTGTGTGTGAGAGAGACAGAGAGAGACAGGGAGTGGGCACACACGAGAGAGTAGCTAGCTCCCTTCCCCTTTACTTGACAGAAGGTCATTTCTAAAGAACCTGTCCTGGCCCCATTGTTAGCTCTAGTCTTTTTCATGTTTTCATCTTCCCCGAGCCCATCGGGCTCCAACTGTGGTTTTGCTTGCCTTTGTGTCCAGCCTATGCACATTCTTGTTGGCAAAGGGAAGTGGAGAGAGGTGGAGGAGGACAGGAGTGTCAATAGATGCACAGCTTTTCTCTATACATTTTGTCCTCTCCTGCCTCAGGGTCCAAACTGATGCAGCTGAGCAGGGATTGATGAGGATGGGTGTGTCAGGGGAGGTACAGGTTACCTGGATACTTCCCAGACTTTTAGGGCAATGTATGCTATTTCTAATTTTTTATTATCAACAACATAGTAGTGAACAATTTTACACATATTTTCTTTGAAACATTTATAATTTCTGTCACTGCATATAGAGTGAGACTTTTCCTCTTAACTCATAGAGCAACCAGGACACAAAACTGAGAACAAAGAAACTTCAAGTATTTTTAAGATGGCTCCCAGTGATCTCTGCCTCTCGGTATTCATGCCCTTATGTAATCTCCTCCTCTTAAGTGTGAGCAGGACCTAGTGACTTGCTTCCAACAAATAGACCCTTATAGGGGTGTGTTTTAGTCTGTTTAGGCTGCTATAACAAAATGCCATAAGCTGGGTAACTCATAAACAACAGAAATGTATTTCTCACAGTTCTGGAGGATGGGAAGTCCAAGATCAAGGCACGGGTAGACTGCTGCATCTGGGGAGGGCACCTTCTCCCTGTGTCCTCACATTGCAGAAGAGCAAGGCCTCTGTCTGAGGTGTCTTTTAAAATGGCACTATTCTCATTCATGAGGGGTCTGCCCCCATGATCTAGCCACCTTCCAAAGACCCCACCTCCTAATATCATCATATTTATGCTTAGGTTTTCAACATCTGAATGTTGAGGGAACACAAACATTTAGACTATAGCAGGGAGGGAAGACCTTCTTCACTCTCCAAGGTTCAATAACTGGGTCTGTAAAATAAACTGATGACAGGCAGGTCAAAAGGACAAAGGTATACAAATTCATTAATCTGTAACACTACATGCAGGGGGTCATCACAGGGGAAAAAAGTGAATACTGAAAAAATGATGACATCTGAGAGTTTATATACCATCAATAGGGGAAGGAGAGGGAGGACATAGGCCACTCTGGAGAGAGTAAATGATTTTTAAGAGATGCATGGGCCCTTAGAATAATGGATGGTAGACATGTTAGCTTAGGGCAGTTCATCTGGGTGTGGTGTTGACTTCTAGTCTCTGCTCCTGTGATAAGGGTAAATCTTCCTCAGTGGATGAAACCCCTGCAGAGGGATTTAGGACACTTGAGTTCCTTTTGGGGCATCTGTCTTCAGGCAGATTAAGGGAGTTCAGAGAAAGCATCTCCCTGTGTGTATGGCTTTTCAAGTGCCTTCAGCTCAAGATAAGCAATGGACATATTTTGAGCATATTACTGAACTCCTTCAACTCCTTGTAGGAAGGGATAGAGCATACTTTTCCCCAAAGGATCCAGCCTGTGCCTGGCTCTCAATCAATGTTTGGTGAATGGCATTATATGTGGAAGGTGAGAGGCAATGTGGTCTTCTTACAGATCTGGCCATACTGTCACTCTTGGGGTTAGGCTAATGGTCTTCAAACCAAGGCATGATGCCTGGCCAGGGGTAACCCAAGACTTCCCAAAAGATATATAAAGACAGGTCATTTTAAGGGAATCGAATTGTAGATATTCAACTTCTATGACTATTTTTCCTAAGAATGTCTCATGGTCAGGGCTTCTGTGGGTTTTCCTTTCCCACTTCCCTTTTGCGGTTGCACTTTATAAAAGAAAGGGATCCCCCTAAACTGTCCTGAGCCTTAATTAGTATAGTGCATTGTTCCCAGGAGACTAAAACCTCCAGAGTATCAAATGAAGGAACACGTTAAGATATGCAAGAGGGCTTCAAAAAATTTGTGCAAAAAATAAAACTAAAGGCTAAAAATAAAAAATATAAGCTTTATTTCTCAAGACAAGCTCTGTCAAGTTCAAGACACTTTTGTAAGCAATGATACCAGCCATTGAGTCCATCCCTAAAGAACTGAGACCCTGGGAGTTTAACCATGCCAATGCAGTCTCTTACATTTGTAACTGAAGAAAAACGAATGCCCTTTAAATATTTGTTAAGATTAGGAAACAAAAAGAAGTCAGCGGAAGCCAAATCAGGAATGTAAGGTGGTTGCGTAATGATTTCCCATCAAAACTCTCAAAAAATTGCCTTTGTTTGCTGAGAAGAATGAGCAGGAGCATTATTATGGTGGAGACGGAGTCTCTAGCGAAGATTTCCCAGGCACTTTTTTGCTAAAGCTTTGGCTAACTTTCTCAAAACATGCTTATAATAAGCAGATATTATCATTTTTTCGCCATCCAGAAAGTCAACAAGGAAAATGCCTTGAGCATCCCAGAAAACTGTTGCCATGACCTTTGCTCTTGACCAGTCTCTTTTGCTTTGATTAGGCCACTTCATCTTTTGGTAGTCATTGCTTTCATTGAGCCATGTCTTCAGGATGGTACTGATAAAGCCCTATTGCTCTGATAGGGGCTACAATTATTTGAAGAAATTCTTCAGGATCTGGATTGCACTTATTTAAATTTCCACTGAAGCTCTGCTCTTTTCTGCAGTTGATCTGGGTGCAATGGTTTTGGCACTCATCAAGTGGAAAGTTTGCTCAACTTTAATTTTTCAGTCAGAATTGTGGAAGCTGAACCAATTGAGATATCTGTGGTGTTGGCTATCATTTCTGTTAATTGTTGGTCCTCTTTGATTAGGGCACAAACAAGATTAACTTTTTCCTTGCAAATTGATGTGGATGGTCTGCTGCGGTGGGCTTCATCTTCAACATCATCTCATCTCTTCTTAAAATGAGTTAGCCATTTGTAAATAGCTAATTTCTTTGGGGCATTGTCCCTCTAAACATTTCATAAAGCATCAGTGATTTCACCATTCTTCCACCTAAGCTTTAGCATAAATTTGATGGTTTCTTTTGCTTCAATTTTATCAGAATTCATGTTTCTCTGATAGGGGCTCTTTTCAAACTGATGTTTTATCCCTCTTAGTGCCTCAAACTAGATCCTGTGTAGACATGTTATAACAAGTTAGCATGGGTTTATTTTGGTGCAAAAAAAAATCAGAAATCCATGTGTAGTTACCTTATATTACACATTTCCATGAACTTTCTGAAGACTCCTCGTATTTCATTTAACAATGGAAGAGTCCATTTCCTTACTAGTATTGTCAAAGAACGGTCCTTTCTGTGGGAGAGCAAAGCACACCAAAGAGAGAGCTGGAAGAAACACTAAAGGTGGCAGCACCGACTTCCTGCAGGTGACAAACTCATGGCAAGTCTCTGTACCTTATCTTTCACTCCACCAAAAAGAAAATTCATAAGTGATGAATGTTGACTCCAGGATGCATGCTGACATATTTGATTGAATTTTAAAATGCAGCAAAAGTCAGGCTTTTTCTTACTGAGAGTCAGTTTAATTGATGGTGAGTTTGGCTTTACTAATTAAGTTAAATGGTGGACAAAATTTACAAGTGAATGAGCTAAATCTGCAGCTCCGTGTGTGTGTGTGTGTGTGTGTGTGTGTGTATAAACTTATTTTTAAAAAATTGTACTAGTAAGACATTTCAAAATTAATAATATCTTGATTATTCTAACCCTTTCAGAGTATATCAGATTAAATGAGGCACTTCTTGTGGAAAAGTGACACAATATAATTGCCATGGAAGAGATCTTTAAATATACTTTCTAGAAATTGAGAATATGAATGAGTGCAATGACCAACAATAAATGTTCACAGTTAGTTGATTCTCCATTCTTCAAAGAAGTTCAGATTGATGGAACACCTAATGGAATTGTCAGCTGATAGATCATTAAATATAATTTTTGATGATAGATGACCATATGATTTGGGTATATAACTGGGAAGGAGTTAAAAGAATTGATTATCTTTGATATAACAAAACTTTTTATATTTCAATCATATTTTGTGAACACATTTTCTCAGCATGTACATATATAAGAAAGAAAAAATATAAGTAGAATTAAAGCTAAGCACTGCCTCATTTTAACAATAAGTAATATTCATCCATATATAGAGAAGAAGGCTGAAAAAAGAAAGCCTTCCCATGTCATTAAGATATGCATTTCTAATAACATTGCATTTTTGTTATTTATTAAAATTCATATTATATTGGCTGGGCGCGGTGGCTCACACCTATAATCCCAGCACTTTAGGAGGCTGAGGCAGGCCGATCACAGGGTCAACAGATCGAGATCAACCTGACCAACATGGTGAAACCCCGTCTCTACTACAAATACACACATTAGCTGGGCCTGGTGGTGTGCGCCTGTAGTCCCAGCTACTCAGGAGGCTGAGGCAGGAGAATCGCTTGAACCTGGGAGGCAGAGGTTGTAGTGAGCCAAGATCGTGCCACTGCACTCCAGCCTGGCAACACAGCAAGACTCTGTCTCAAAAAAAAAATTCATATTATGATATTTTGATCAATAAAATTGTTTTAATGAATAATATAGAAATTGTTTTTTAACACTTAGAGCTAATGATCACAGGAAGTTTTCAGTTAATTTCAATACATACACAGTTTTATTACAGTGACTATAATAAGCATGAAGACATATTAGAATAAAATTCCATGGGGGAAGTGGGATGGAAATGCAGATTTGAGGAGAAATAAGAACAATATGAAAGTTCTGATGGCCAACGAAGACCTGGTTGGCATAATTTTTAAACAGGTGATGGTGGCTAATACATTGTTATAGTACTTATGTTTCATTGGACACATTAAGGAGTATTATTACAATTTTATAACTGTCAAATTTTCAGTATGCCAGAAATTGTACTTTTTGCGATTACTATTTAAATTAGTGATTAAAAAAAAAGTCGTTGTCAATGTGCTCACACTGCCTCAGCCTCGGCTTAGCCCTCCCCTCGCTGGAATACTCTTCCCCTCCTGGCCAGGACAGTGTGTGCATGGAGGCCCTGGAACTGGTGTGGCCCAGCCATGTGCAGAACCCAGGAGGGGGCACGTGGTAGGGGTAGGGGCACCCAGGACTTAATGTCTGCATCACAGCTTTGCCGGAGCTGTCCTGACCACCTTATTCTCCAACAGCCAAGCAGAGGGAAGTTTCATACCTTCCCTCAGGGATTATGTCCTCCACGTGAGCTGAGGACAGCAACAGGTGGCATTGCTGTTGGGACAAAGAGTCTCCAGGACTTTCAGGCTACAGACCCTTGCAATGTCCTCTACCTTAACCAATGATGCTTGGATTCCTACAAGAAAGTGTACTCAAGAAAGTGTACTAAGGGGCCTGGGCTCACACACATACATGCATACACACACCACATACACACGTGTATACACACCCACATACCATCTACCCCATCCACTGCACAGCCTACCCTTCCCCCTAGCAAGCTCTGGATATGCACTCCAGGGAGAAAGGAAGGGAAGACTTAGGAATACAGGCTAATGTAGAAGACAATCCCCACACGAAGGCTGAGAGAGGGCATCAGAATGCCTACCCCCTCTATCTCCAGTCTAAATGAGGGACAGAATTTGTTTTCTTAAAAAAAAAAAAAGATGGTTTAAAGGGTCCAGAGCCTGAAATATTTACAATACTTCTTTAGGACCAGCTGCAACAGAAGAGAACCACTTATATAAATAGCAAGGCCATCACAAAGAAAGCAAAGTCTTAGGGAAGAGCAATCCATGAAGGATGCCCGGAGGAAAAGAGATATTTAAATTAGTTTTTGAAGGAGGTTTGAATCTCACAGAGGCTGCTAGGCAACAATTCTGATTTTTATTGTCCCCTAGAATGTTCCCTCTGTGGTGAAGAGATAACATTGAAAATACTAGAGATCGGCTGGAGACAGATAAGCTGAAATTTGGGGAAGGGAAGTGAGAGGGGTGGAGTGGGATGAGAGAAGAAAAGTCCTGTCTCAAGTCTAGTAAAACTGCCCTACTTCGTTTCATTACCAGAGATGAACGGGCCTTATAAATGATGACATTATAAGCCTAAACACGAGACCCTGGGAAAAGCATCTCAGCTGCCTCAGTAATTATAGATCTGCTTCCTGCCTGCCTTCAAGAGTGATCTATGTGAGCACCGGGAACTGACAGGCAGGAGAACTTTCCTCTGAGACCAGTGAGGTTTTAGCTGTAAAGAGCATAACCTGGCACAGTGCTGAGCCTTGTTGGGTTGTCCTGGCTTTGGGCCTTGGTCAGTGAACCCACAGGATGTGGGGCCAGCGGGTCCCTGGACCCAGTGGCACAGCCACCGGGGACCACCAGGCCCGTTGCTCAGTCCTCTTCTCCTTGGGTGAAGTGAGCACACAGCAGTGGGTGGTTACCCACTTTCCAGCCCAGTTCAGTCCCTCTCTTCTAGGCACTCTTGGTTCTAGCCCAGCCAGGGGGCTTGCTCTAGCCCAGAACCTCCCTGCCCCGTGTTGTCCTATTCAAGCCACTTTCCTCCCAGAAATGCCCTTTGCACACCCCCATGTCTACCTTCTACCATTCCGTCAAGGCTTATCTCTAAAGTCCCCCGCCTACCCCCCCATAAAGACTTCTCGGAGTCCCCATCCACCCACCCAGCCCTTGAGCTGAAGTCAGCTATCCTCTGAGCTGCAGCCCCTGAGTTCCTGACCTGTAATTCTCTCATGGCTATTTATGTGGTCTGATTTCCCCTCCTAGCCTGGGGCAGGGATTATCGGCTCCTCTTCACTTCAACTCCATGAACATGAGCTGAGCACCTTCAGGGCACCAGGAACTGTGCAGAGTACATTAGTGAGGGCGGGAGACGTGGCCTTACAGCCAGGAGCTAATATCTCCGTAGGAGAACTGAGGCTTAAACAGCCTGGCCAAGGTTGCCAAACAGCCCAGCGCACCACCTTCCATGGCCAAGCTCCATGCTCTCCCTACAGCTGTAGCCCAGAATGTGGTTTAGTACCAGATGACTGATTTTTCTTTCGCTGTATGCAGACCAACTGTTGACGAGGTGATGGTCCGGGAAGCCATGGTTGGAAGGAGGTACAGCAAATATTGCTCAGTGCTTAGTCACTGGGCATGGGCCTCCCAGGAATGACGGCTGCACCCTCTGTCATAACATTTTATCTATCTGGAGGCCCAGGAGGGACTCTGGGAGCCAAGATTCCTACTGGTCCCAGCAGAGTACAGGGAGAACATTCAGTTCACAACCAGCAGGTGGTTCCTAACTTTCTGAGAAGGTAATGAAAGTTCTGGATGTTCTCCCCAGAAATGCACATACTGTTTTGCACACAGCTTCAGGGAATCACCCACCCTCAGAGGCCTATCCATGGAGCCCTGCACTAGTACCTTGATCTAAACTATGGGTCCTTTAGTGTGGGTGCTGAGAAACAATGGGCAAAACATATATATTCTGGGGAATGGGTGCTCAGAAAATGTTAATGAATGGCCTTAACTTTGACCAGGCCAAGATCCCTAATTGTGGTCACTGATGGGTATTTCTTATACTCTCTGCTAGAGCCTGTGTGAGCCCTTAGCTGGAGATCTCCCAGGGTTCAGGTAGAATAAGCAGCCCACTGCACGGGGGCATCTGTGGAGTTCAGGGAAGGCCCTGCTTCTCAAAAGCCCCTTCCTCGAACAATCTGCCTTTGGACTCACCATCCCTGGAACTCCGCCGTTAGCATAACATCCTTTTGAAGGATCCTTTTGAGTATACGGAGCCCCTTTGCCCCTCCCAGAAAAAGCTCAGGGGTGAAGGACAGATGTGTACAGAAGAGAAAGGATCTCAGCGAATGAAGGTAGAGAGCAAAGAGACTTCCCAATCTGGACTCAGCCTTCCCTGAGGGTGATATTCAGACCAGGAGCCTGCAGTCTTTAGAAAGTTTGGATTTATCCAAGCTGGAAAGGTTTTCCCAAAAGGGGTGTAGAGGGATGAGGATGCAGATTTATTGGGTTTCTATTATGTGCCAGATGATTTCCACATATCATCTCATTTAATCCTCACAGTGTCAGGAAGAGCAAGTATCATTTTCCGCATTTACAAGTGAGGAAACTGAGGCAAATGTGCCCAAAGTTACACAGCTAGTATGTTGCAGAACCCATAAACTTTCCTACCATACAATAAATTGAGGGAGTTTTGCTTTGTTTTGTTTTAGGACAGAACACAGATTGAGCTTGTGGTCCTTTCAGCTGAGAATTAGTGATAATTTGGGGAGACTAAAGTTGCCCTGAGTTACCTCAACTTTAGAAATTGGCAAATAAGCAAAAACCCTATTTCCCATGGAACCAGTACTAGTTTGCATAGTGATCTTGAGAACTAATCGTTTTTATTTTTCAGTAGACATACTCTGCAGCTCTTAGGGTGCTTATAAAAATCTGGCCGGGCGCAATGGCTTATGCCTGTAATCCCAGCACTTTGCGGGGCCAAGGCGGGTGGATCACTTGAGATCAGGAGTTCGAGACCAGCCTGGCCAACACGGTGAAACCCCGTCTCTACTAAAAATACAAAAATTAGCTGGGCATGGTGGCGGATGCCTGTAATCCAGCTACTTGGGAGGCTGAGGCAGGAGAATCACTTGAATCCAGGAGGAGGAGATTGCAGTGAGCCAAGATTATGCCACTGCACTCCAGCCTGGGCAATAGAGTGAGACTCCATCACAAAAAATATATATATGTGTGTGTGTGTGTGTGTGTGTGTGTGTGTGTGTGTGTGTGTGTGAAAGTGGAAAGATTTTCCCTAAAGACCTAGGGCCACGTCTTCCAGAAGCTGGGGATGATGCTGTCACACACACCTCCGCAAGGATGCCATGTTTGGGAGCCGAGGGGAACTCAGAAGCCAGGCCCCTGCCAATGTGACCAGGGACTCAACTGTCCGTACACTTTATAGTACAAGAAAATCACCAGCCTGGGAAAATATTCACTTCCAACACATTCGCTATTTCAATATTTTTTTGGAAACTATTTTTATTTACTTTGCCTCTTTGGCTTCTCCTGTTATTTTCAAAAACAAGCATACTCCCATAAATATGATAGTCATCACGGACATAGCAGCTAACATCCAGGAATCTACTGCAGACTAAAAAGCACTTTCCTTTAAAAGAAAAATTATGATTACGGAACATCATCAAGGCTTTATAAGACAGTGTTCACATGGACACAGGGAGGGGAATATCACGCACCAGGGCCTGTTGGGGGGTAGGGGGCAAGGGGAGGTAGAGCATTAGGACAAATACCTAATGCATGAGGGGCTTAAAACCTAGATGACGGGTTGATGGGTGCAGCAAACCACCATGGCACATGTATATCTATGTAACAAACCTGCACATTCTGCACATGTGTACCAGAACTTAAAGTAAAAAAAAAAAAAGTCAGTGTTGAAATAAAGATTTTTTTTTGTAATAAGCAACTTTTAGTATGTATATTTCCTCCTGTTTGTCTTATGGATAAATTCATTTTTAACTAGATGTTTTAAAATAAATCACTCTCCTAGTGACCTCATTAGACAGGAAAATAGGGCCCAACCAGGGCATCTACATGCAAATAAATATTTTTGCACACTAATATTTGCAAACTAATGACTTTTGAGGTCAGTTAGAGAGGTTTCTCAGGCAAAACCATCTGGATAATCTTTCCAAAAAAGAAAACATTTTCCTACTTAATAGAAGGTTCTGCAAAAAACATTCTTGGCACCTCAAGTTGTCTTGTTGCTAATCAGCTATTATTATAGGGGTTCACTGCAGAACAACGTCCTAAAAGCTCTTTATCTCAGTTACATAAGCAGAATGGCATTTCAAAATCTCATTTTTAAAAGGCATTAGTCACCAGTATAACAAAACACATGCTCTGTACCAATAAAATTTAATGTTCAATAAAAAATGCTTGTTTACATGCATTTTTATATGCCTCTATATAAAAGAAACCATGTTTTCATGAGATGAAGTATTTTCCTTAGGTCAGTGGACACTCCCTCCCATTTCTCTGTCAAAACCCATCCCATCTCATTGTCATCTTCCCTGGAAAGAAGGCAGAAATTCAAGACAGGAGGAGGAGCAGATTCAGGAGTTATGACTTTGTGATTTGAAGCTAAACGGTAGCTCTGCCTCCCTGCTCACCTGACCCAGTCTGATATGAGTAACTACTGTAGGCAGATAGTTAGAACAAGCATTATCGCATCTCTGCACCCACACCCACCAGGTTGTGAACCTGCAAGAGGGTCCCCTTCCTCTATGCCAGCAGTAAAGAGAGAACCAGAGCATGCATGAGGACAAGAACAATGATAAAGGGTGGTTTATTTTATTTTATTTTTTTTACATCCCCTTTGTTATTCTTAAGTCCACAGGAATCCATCAAAACAACTGCTTGTTAAATTAAACATTTGCTCCATCCAAAATACTTGACTTGTATGAGGTAGGGTAATAGTTCACTTTAAGCCACTATAGCTCTATTTGATATCTTTAGGCTAAAATTTCTCCTTCAGTCTAATTTAAACTTCCTAATTGAAGTTTATGGACTAGCAGTATCTAATTTTTGCCTGTGTTACTAGGTTTGATGCATTTCTTACAAGCATTCAGAATTCACATAGCACAGCATTGTAAAGATAATACTAGGTCATTCACAGACTTGTCTTATGTGCTTAGCAACCATGGGAAAGGGTAGTCAGACTTAAGGGTAGGATTTCTTATAGTTAATATTTTTCTTTTTGCTACTATAAACAAAAATGTGATGTATTAAGTAATATTTAATTCTAAGAGCTTAAAATTTTATTCAATAGCAGGTTAAATGATTCATTAGTCTTGTTCATTAGATACCAAAACCCTAACAAATAAAAACATTTTAAAATTAATCATAGTAACAGAGTGGAATCATGAGGACAGAGAAATATGTCCTGGAAACTATTTTTTGTGTGGGCAAACAAGTCCAACTACCACTAACTCTTCCTTTTCCTTGCCTGAAAGCCTTTTCAAATTCTAGACAAACTACTTCTCTGTCAGAGTTCAGAAACAGAATGGAAAAACAAAACTAAGCTGACACCATTTTTTGCCCATGATGTCATTTTCTGTCTTCCAAAGCCTGTGGGTCTGATTTTGATGTCAGGGTGCGTAACTCCACAGTGACAGCCCCAAATGTATTTGGAGAGGGAAACAGCCTTTCAGCTCCACGGCATTTTCCCTACGAAGACAAATATAGCCCGGGCTGAAATCACTTAGTGTCAATCAAGGTAACCAGATCAGCTCAGCATTAATAATGAATTTGGTCACGTGCCCCCACAGAGAGCAGACTGTGAGATAGCTGAGCACTGTTCCATGTGACACCCACTGGCTTCTATGTCAGGCCACAGTTCTCCCAGCCCAGCTAGGAAGCAACAGGGTAATTCAATCTGCCACCCACTCTAATTACCAAACTCAGAGAATTATCAGGGCTGCCAGGAAAGGGCTTTCAGAGCACTGGGTCTAGGCTTGGTGGCTGGTATGCAAGTCATGCCTGGGGTTGTCATTAGGGTTGCAGGTTTTGTGGGGTCCAAGGTTTATCCAACTTGAGGTCTCTTTTTAAGGAAAAGAATACAAAACTACAAATACAAAATTAGGAGCAGGGCCTGGGAAGGGGACAGTGGAAGTGAGAGGCCCAAAAGCTTGTTTCATTAGCATCATGGTAAAGCCACCTCTGGTTGTCATGGAAACCTAAAGATCATTAGCCTTTTGTCTGTGTCCTGGATTCTGGATTGACTCCATGTTGGTCCATCCTCTCTACTCTTCTGTAATCTTTTGTAGTTTTCCATGTTTCTTCACTTGAAGATGAACTATACAGTACTATCATGGATCAGCCCTCTTCAAATAAATATAGGATTATGTGTCTGACAGGCACCAATCACCAGTTGGTATGCTTTGGTTGTTCTCTATGATGTCAACTTTTAAAAGTCAAGGATATAAGGGGTTGGGCACGGTGGCTCACTCCTGTAATCCCAGCACCTCAAGAGGCCAAGGTGGGTGGATCACCTGAGGTCAGGGGTTTGAGGCCAGCCTGGCCAACATGGTGAAACCCCGCCTCTACCAAAAATACAAAAATTAGCTGTGCGTGGTGGCAGGCACCTGTAATCCCAGCTACTTGGGAGGCTGAGGCAGGACAATCACTTGAACCCAGGAAGCGAAGGCTGCAGTGAGCTGAGATCGCACCATGGCACTCCAGCCTGGGTGACAAGAGCAAAACTCCGTCTCAAAAAAAAAAAAAAAAGGTTAAGGATATAAGTGAACAGGATAGGCTGTTCAGTGGGTACAAAGTCACAGTTGGAAAGAATAAGTTCTGGTGTTCTGTTACACAGTAGGGTGACTGCAGCAAATAACAATGTAGTAGATATTTCAAGATAGCTATAAGAGATTTGGAATGTTATTACCAAGAAATGATAAGTGTTTAATGTGATGGATATGGTAATGACTCTGATTTGATCATTATGCAATCTATACATGCATTCAAACATGGCACCAGACCCCATAAATATATACTGTTATTACCATTATTGTGTCAATTATAAATAAAAAATCAATTGTTTAAAAGTTAGGGATATGTTCCAAATATCTTTAGTTTCCCCTAAGTAATCTGCAATAAAATCCTTGGATGAGAATGACCACAGACTCAATTACCCGAAGCAAAAATAATAGAACAACAGAGTCAGGGAGGCCCTTAAAGAGTCAGTTTTCAAGACAACAAAAGATTGCCTGTCCCATTTAAATACCTATAAACAAATTAAGAGCATTATTACCACAAATGGGAAAAATCAAATAGAGTTTATTCTCTAAAATACAATGTTGGTTCCATATTTTAAAAGTGTTAAATTAATAGACTAAAAGAGAAAAAGTATATGATCATTTGAACAGAGGCAGAACAATTATCTCACGAACCATAACACCCATTTCCAATAACTCTTACCAAATGGAAATAGAAGAAAATTTTCTTTTCTTGATAAAGAACGTTGGCTAGAAACTTGAGCAAGTGTCATATATTAGAAGGAAATAAGAAAATTCTTCCTATTGATGTTAGGAATAAAATGAAGATCCTGTCATTGTTATTCCACATTGACCTGAAAGTCTTAGATTTTTAAATGATAAGAAAAAGAAATAAGATATACAAATTTAAAAGGAAGAAACAGAACTGTCAGTATTGACAGACAACATCACTGTATACCTAGAAAATCTAACAGAACTCTCTGAAGTAAATGATCAGAATTTACAGATCTCATTAAGTTAGGAGGCCAAGCACAATATTAACATATAAAAACTATGCCTTGCCTCCATTCTATAGTAACTATTACAAAATGTCATGAAAAATATCCTATTCGCAAAAGCCACAAAACTACAAAACACCTAAGAATAAACTAAAAATGTGTAACAGCCAAAGAAAGAAAAATGACAAAACTTTACTAAAGGACATATAAGAAAACCCAAATAGCGATAATGTTCATGTTACCTGGTTGAAAAATCCTGGCACTGTGAAGATGCTTATTCTCCCCCAGATTATTCTATAATTTCAGTGGAATCACAGTTAAGTTCCCAGTGAGATTTTTTCAAATACGTTACACACTGATGATACAATCCTTGTAGAGGAGGAAATGTGAAAGAAAAATCCAAGAAAATTTTGAAAAACAAGTTGTAAAAGAGAGAACATGCTGTTCTAAGTTTCTGAAGTAGCCCAGAAGAGCCTGGCTTGCGGATGAGTAAGAAGGAACTCTCAGACACACAGCGTATACAAATCGCATGTCATTGCCAGGACCTTCAAGGATATGAGGTTGTAACAAGCAGGAGAGCTTGATGAGCACAGCTTCTTGGGTTTTCCCTAATTCCACTATGACAGACAGGCCTGAGTGCTGGCCATAGCCAGCCTGCCAGGAGAAACTGCCAGGTGGTAAGTTCCAAACATTGCTTTTATTTTTTGGAGCTCAGAGATTCTCAGCCATAACATCTGAAAACTCCAGAAGAGTTTTACAAAACCACTCTTGGCAAGCCACATTTTCTAGATCTATTATCAGGTTCAGTTTCTTGCCATATTGCTATAATGTCATATTGCTGCATTAAACACAAATTAAATTATAATAACTAGGCATCACACATGTCTAGTTACACTAAGACAATACAAGAGGCCATCTTTGATGCCCGGTTATCATCCCTATTCCTCCTCAAACCATCCTCTGATGGACTACATCAGAGTGTAGGAGAGCATATTTTCTCTTTTAGGACCTTCTTTTCAAAATTTCAGGCAGATATGTCATTTATCTACTGGAAGGAGCTGACCAAGATAGGCCTGGCCATTGCCTTTTATGATATCAAAACATAATATAAAGCTATGAGAAATAAAACATTGTGCTATTGGTAGAACAGAAAAGGGAATCTAGAAGTAGAGTCATGGATATATGGGGAATGTATTATATGACAAATGTGGCACTTCAGATAAATGGGGAAAAGATAGACTGTCCAGTTGGGAAAAATTAATTTACATCACTACTTTTAACTATTGAAAAATATAAGTTTTAGAAGGTTTAAAGACCTAAACAAAATGCAACACTATAAAATATTAAAGAAAATATTAGAGATGCCACATAGGGTAAGCCTATGCAAAAACTATAGAAGAAAAAGGGGTTAAATTTCACATTGTCAAAAAATTCTATCAATGAAAATGACCATAAATATACTACAAGAAAAATAACAAATTAGGAAAAGATATTTGCTCATATACAACAAAGGGTTGATGTTCAAAACATATAAGGAACTCATTCAAGAAAAAGACAAATAGCTCAATAGAAAAATGGGTGAAAGATATGAATTGGTAATTCATATAAGACAAAGTACATATCCAGAATCTACAAGGAGCTTAAACAAATTTACAAGAAAAAAATCCCCATCAAACAGTGGGCAAAAGATATGAATAGACACTTCTCAAAAAAAAAAAGACATTTACATGGCCAACAAACATATGAATAAAAGCTCCCTATCACTGGTCATTAGAGAAATGCAAATCAAAACCCCAACGAGATACCATCTTACACCAGTTAGAATGGCGATTATTAAAAAGTCAGTAAACAACAGATGCTGGCAAGGCTATGGAAAAACAGGAAAACTTTTACACTATTGGTGGGAGTGTAAATTAGTTCACCCATTGTGAAAGACAGTATGGCAATTCCTCAAAGATCTAGAACCAGAAATACCATTTGATCCAGCAATCCCATTACTGGGTATATATGGTTTATATATAAACCCAAAGGATTATAAGTCATTCTACTATAAAGACATATGCACACGTATGTTTATTGCAGCACTATTCACAATAGCAAACACTTGGAACCAACCCAAATGCCCATCAATGATAGACTGAAAAAAGAAAATGCAGCACATATACACCACGGAATACTATGCTGCCATAAAAAAGAATGAGTTCATGTCCTTTGCAGGGACACGGATGAAGCTGGAAGCCATCTTTCTCAGCAAACTAACACAGGAACAAAAAATGAAACACCGCGTGTTCTCACTCATAAATGGGAGCTGAACAATGAGAACACATGGACACAGGGAGGGGAACATCACACACCGGGGCCTGTTGGGGGGTGGGGAGCAAGGGGAGGGAGAGCATTAGGAGAAATACCTAATGCATAGGGGTCTTAAAACCTAGATGATGGGTCGATAGGTGCAGTAAACCACCATGGCACATGTATACCTATGTAACAAACGTTCTGCACATGTATCCCAGAACTTAAAGTAAAATTAAAAAAAAAAGACAAAGTTAATATTACACATTAAAAAAAATACCCTCACTGCTCACTAGTAATAGATGAAATGATAGTGAGTTTTTTTTGTTTGTTTGTTTGTTTTTACTGTGGTCAACAAGTCTATTGTTTTTCTGAGCCTTTAATTTTTCCTTATTTCTGAGAAATATTTTCATGGGATATAAAATTCTGGTTTGACAGCCTATTCTTTCCCCCTCCCCTCCCCCCAGCACTTTATAGATGTCACTCCATCATCTTCTGTATTACAGAGTTTCTGGCAAGAAGTCTGCTATAATCTTTGTTCCTCTGTATATAATGTCATTTTTTCCCCCCACTGCCTTCAGGCTTTTCTCTTTATCTTTGGTTTTCAACAGTTTGAATATGATAACCCTAGATTATTTTGTTTTGTTTTATTTCTGTATTTATTCTAATTGGTGTTCTCTAAGCTTCTTAAATCCATGGTAGAGTGTTTGGAGTTAACTTTAGAAAATTCTCAAGCACTATTTCCTTAACTATTCTGTCTTGTTCCTCTCATCTCCTTCCAGGGTTGTAATTTACATGTATGTTAGACTATTTGATATTGTCTCATAGATTTTGCACTCTCTGTTCTGTTTTTCTTTCTTTTCACCACTCTTTTTTCTTTTTGTGCTTCAGTTTGGGTAATTTCTACTGATCAATCTTCATTTTCACTGATCCTTTCCTTGGCTGTACAAGTCTACTAATGAGCCTACTGAAATCATTCTTCATCTCTGTTTCTGTGTCTTTCATTTCTAGCATTTCTACTTGATTATTCCTTATTATTTCATCTTTCTACTATAATAATCCACCAGCTACTACACATTGTCCATCTTTTCCATGAGCACCTTTAACATATAAACCATAGTTATTTTAAATTCTCGGTCTGATCATGCCATGTGTCATGTCGGAGTCTTACTATGTTGATTGCCCTGTCTCTTGACAGCATATTTTTTTCCTTGTTTTTTGTATGTTTCATAATTGTTTGTTGAAAGCAAGAGACATATATAATAGAAATTAAGGAAAATAGTTTTTATGACTGGAAATGAACTACCTTTCCCTCTTCTAGGCCTTTAGGATGGGGGTTTGAGTCAATCTATTTAGGAAATGCATTGTGGCAGACACTGTTGGTTGTCTCCTCGGCAATCATCTCTCCTCTCTTCCTTGCTAAAAACTCCAGTTGTTCCAGTATGGGGTGACGATGCTTTTCAGAAAGATAGGGGCTTCTTCCAGTTTCACAAGATGAATCATGTTTGGTTTAAGCTAATCATGGAAATCTGATTCCCCTTTTCAGTGTTTAGTTTAAAAGTCGGCATGTGACTTATTCACACTAATGATATGTAGAATGAAGACTGCAGGAGGGAGTCTGCAAAAGGTTCTCCCACATGATTAAAAAAAAGAGGTATATAAAAGAGACTTTCACCTGCTTCCACCCTCTCTACCTTCCTGCCATGTGAGGATATGATGTTTGAAGCTGTGGAAGCCAAACTGTGACCATGAAGGAAAAACCAAAGGAACTTTGGAGAAGTTGACCCAAAGCCTTAACATGACTGAACTGCTAATTAAATCAACCCTGGAATCACCTACCTCTGGAGTTCATACATGAATCATCTATCTGGTATGAAATCCAGAGGTAGGTGGTTCCAGGGTTATTGGTCCTGTTTCCTAGAGGGGAAGTTATCCTAAAGAATATAATGCTTAAAAAGCATCCACTGACAAAATGAACACAAGGCTCAGGGCTGGGCCTCTATTCACTTCCAACAGTGTTCTCATTGCTTCACTCCACCTACTCTGTGCCCAGGCATCCTGATCTTTGACTTCTTCTAGTGCTCCATGACTTACCCATGCGTAAGTCCTCTCCAACATCTTTGCCTAGCTAATTCCCATCCATTCTTTATGGGGCATTTGGGTTTTTTTGGAGGCCTCACTGGCCACGAGCTCAGTTAAGTGGTCCTCCTATGTTCTCCCATAGCACTCAGGACTGTCCCCTAAATAGTACTTATCACATGGAATGGTTACTGTCCTTTGCTAGATTGTAAGCTCTGTAGGGCAGGGACCATGTCTGTCACACTCACTACAGTGTTCCTGCATAGGGCTTAGGCCTTCATATGTACTTGGTCCACAATAAATATTTGCTGCTGAATAAATGAATGAAATCTCACTATCTAGAAAGAAAAAAAAAGGTACACACAAAAGGTAGAAATAAACATTTAAGTCAGTATATAGGCTAAGTATCAAATAATTCCCACTAAAGTTCAAGGGAGTTGGATGGAGTAACTGAGGAAAGTGTTCCAGAGGAGGCGGAAGTGAGATGGACCTTTCAGGAGTTGTACCAGAGGGAGGAGGACATTTCTGGTAGGATGAACATCAATGTGCCAGAAACGGGAACAGGCGGGAATACAACACGAAGGCTGGATCCAAGGTTTCAAGTTAGGTGAGTGTGAGAGATAAAGTTGAACCAGTTTGTAGAGTCTTGAAGACCAGGGAAGGGGTTTGAGCTTCATTTGGTTAGAAAAGGAGAATCTCTGAATGACTCTGAGTGGGGCAGTGGCATATGCACATCCCTGCTATGACAATTAAATCTGGGACCACACAGGTTGAATGAGAGCAGATGGGATGGAGCCGTGGTGACCAGTGAGGCAGCCACTGTGACACTCTAATGTGTGTGCGAGGAGATGGGAGCATTTGCTTGAGTAATGATCTCTCTACCATTGTAAGCCCATGATTGTGGAATAAAAACTGTGATTAGGCCTAGGTGTGGTGGCTCATGCCTGTATTCCCAGCACTTTGGGAGGCCTAGGCAGGTCGATCACCTGAGGTCAGGAGTTCAAGACCAGCCTGGCCAATATAGTGAAACTCCACCTCTATCAAAAAATACAAAAAGAATTAGCCAGGCATGGTGGCACACGCCTGTAGTCCTAGCTACATGGGAGGCCGAGGCAGGAGAATTGCTTGAACCCAGGAGTGGGCTGAGATTGCAACACTGCACTCCAGCCTGGGTGACAAGAGTGACAATCTGTCTCCAAAAAAAAAAAAAAAAATACTGTGATTAGTATAAAAAGCAAATACAAAAGATAATTTTCTCAAGACCAGTGAAAATCTAGAAAAATAAAAAGTTTTTAAGGTAGTTTTTAAAAGACCAATAGAAAGAACAAGTCAGGCAAAGATGACTTCCCACCATGACCTACAGACAGGATATCCGGACCAGGAAAAGAAGGAGAGAAGGTCTCCAGACAACTCCTTTGGCGACAAGACTGAGTTCTCTTTAGAAGTCATCTGTTTCTGCTGAGGCTGTGAGGAGAAACTTGGTTCATTTTTGCAAATTCCAATGTCATTCACAGTTTGTAGTGTTTTTAACTGCAAGACAATTTTCCTGCTGTCACTAAAAGTGAAACTTTTCTTAAAACTACAAAGTTAAGGTCAAAACAATACCAAAATGGATGAGTGTTGGTTTTCTCCAGAAATGCCTTTTAAAAGAGGGTGGGAGGAGAGATATTCAAGTAAGATTTTTTTTTTTCATCCCACAGTCCTTTAATTATGGTAACAGTTTGAACATTCCTCACACCTTTCATGTGAAGTGATCAAAAGCAATTTTATCGCACTCATGGTTTTATTTATATGCAGAAAATCTCTTCGGATTTCAGTAAAGAGGTGAGATTTATTATATATTTGCATCAAAGCTACCAACTCATATACCGGAGAGCAAGTCATATTTTACCAAAAATTGAAGCCTTAAAATTTTACTGTCATGAGGTTTCCAGTCCCCTCATTGTGTTTTAGCATTCCTGTCAAACTTACCCAGAGAGAAGGCGCCTTGAACTCTCCTGATCCTGCTGTGTCAAACACGTCTCGCCTGCACGCCATACTCTGTCTCAGTGCTTCTTGACATTCGGGTCTGAGGTTTAAGAAATTCTCCACAGGAAAAAAACCTCAAACCACAGAACATACCTTCCCCTCACATCTGGAGCCGTATATCAAAAACTGCCCTCACAGATCAGCTGCCGGCTTTTCCTGACAGAAAGGAAAGGATGTCCATCTCCAGACTTAGGAGTTGGCTCTGCTGGGTGCCTGTCCTTATCTTCTTTCCCCGAGTCAGAATTCTCATTTTCCCTTTGGGAACACCCCTTTTCCTTCTGGTGTTCAGAGTCTTTGGATGGTCTGCCCGTGATATCCTAAGAACCCTCAGAATAATTCCTCAACCAAACTGGTCTCTGTAGCAAGGTTCAGCCACTTGTGATCTGTGCCTTCAGGCCCCAACCTGTGAAGTCGAATGTCTTCACTACTAAAGAATATATGTATTTTAAAATACTGAGGCCAAGTTGAGTCTGAATCTCTGGGGGTGAGGCCCAGGCATCAGTTCAATTTTTAAAGCAGCCCAGGTAATTTTAGTCTGCAGCCAGGATTCAGGCCATTGGGTGAGATGATCTCTGAAGTTCTATCATCTTTTATATTCCGTGATTCTAGGGGGTGCTAATGTATAACTAGGGTATAACTAGGGTATACCAACCTCCTTCTCCTTTCATTGATAGACACTCTGAGAACATGATGGTTAATCCTAGAATGGCAAGGACCTCTTTCAGTGGCATGGCAGTGATTGTCTAGAGATCTGTGGTGAGGTTTAAGGCAGTATCGGGATGAACGGGAAAGAGAGCTGTGATCAACTAGCAGTGACTGCCACGAACAACGGGGAGAGACAGGCACTCAAGACGGTCCTCAGCCCATCCTGATCCAAAGAGGAGACCACACAGGAAGAGATCTCAGACACTAGTGTAGATCAGTACTATCTCTTGTTTCAGGTATGCCTTGCCGTGTGACAAAATGTTCCAAATCGAACTGGCTCAAAACAACAACCAGTTACTCATGATGGTGAAATGTGAAAAGGGTATATGAGAGATAGGTCATGTCTTTCCAAGTGTTGTTAAGGAGGGATCATGATTGGGACTGGAGGATCCAAGACAGCTTCACACTCCCATGTCTGGTGCCTTGGCTAGGAAGGCTGGAATGGCAGGGAGTTGATCAGGCCCCCTCTCCAGCAAGGTGGTCCGACTTCCTCACTTGGTGGCTCAAGGCTCTAAGAGAGTGAAAGTGGGCTCTGTCAGGCTTCTTAAGGGTCTCTTACAAGCAGAATTCTCCTGGCCAAAGCAAATCACAAAGCCAGCCAGGTTCAAGGGGAGGAGAGATACACTGCACTTCTTAACGGAAGGCCCAACATGCACATCCAGAGAGGGGAGGAATTGTTGGCAACCATCTTTGCAGTTTACCATACCGTTTACTAGCCCATCAGATGGCTCCTATCATGTGTCTATTGGCCTGAAAATCATGTTATAAAATAGGGGAAGGGAGTGTGTTGACATGCTTGATTATCCATCCCTAATTTAAATTGTTTAAATATTAATATCACCTTATGCATACACAATATAATATGCATATACACATTATATTCATCAATACATATCTTTACATCATTGCCTTAGCCAATATCTAGGTATTGTCAAATGTGATCATTTGTTAGATTATCATCGTCATCAGTGACTATTGGTAAAAGAGAATGTGATTGAAATTAGCCCTACAATCCCTTGGCGGAATTGTCTTTTCTTGTATTTCAGAAAATAATTGGAAATAGAAAATTAAGACTATAATAGGAAAATAAAGAATATAATTATATATAAGAATATAATTCTTAATAGGAAAATTAAGAAAATAATAGTTGTTTACCCCATAGTACTCTCACCCTAAACCCAAATTGGCAGATGGACAGTGTGCTAGGTGTCAGTTTCAGGATATTGTGCCCAGCAATTAGGTTAAGAGCAGAAGTGGAACCAGTGGCTTAAAACCCACTTCTTCCAGGAAATTATAACCCCAACTCCACTGTGACCTCACCCTCATGCCGCATCTGCTTAGCTTGTCTGTCCCCTTCTGGGGGCCGTGTCCACTTGTCTAAGCCCTTTTTTGTACTGAATCACACCATATGATCCCAGCAACTTGGGGGGATCTTCTTTTTTAAAAATTACTCTTCATATAGAACCCAGCCCTGACTCTGCTCTTGAAATCATGTCAAGAACAGTGTAACTGGGACCACCGCTCCAAGTGGTAATTTATTACCAAATGAGTTTCACTTGTTTTCACATTATAGTTCTACTGTTTAAAATTCCAGGAAAACTTTCTTTTGTTATCTATTTAAACAAAAATAATGCCTTGAGTGGTTTTTAAATCACATGATGATTCATACGAAGACACGGAGGTATAGACTGTTTGTCCCATGAAATTTACTGGGAAAAAATTGAAATAAATGATGTCATACACATGACCATGTACACTGTACCCAATTATTTATCCAACAAACAATTATTGAGCACCTAATATGTTCCTGACATGATGTTAAGCACTAAGAAAACAGAAAACTAAGACTCCCATCTGGCTCTACTAGTCTGAGTAGGGAAGGCAGATATGTGATCTATTATATTATATTGCATAAGATATATTAAGTACTCCAATAATAATAACAGAAAATAATTAGCACATGTCATGAATCAGGCATTGTTCTAAATGCTTTAACTTACACTATTCACTCTTCAGAATAACCTTATGATATAGATTCTTTTATTATCCCCATTTCATCAGTAAGGAGGCTGAGGGACAGAGAGACTAAATGACCTGCCCAAGGCAAACCCCTAGTAAGTGGCAGAGCTGGGACTTCAACCCACATGGTCTAGCTCTAGAGTTCATTCTCTTCACCACCACACAGAGGAGATGGCAACTAATTTGTCCTGGGAAGTGGGAAATAGTCCTAGTGAAGAAGGAATGCTAACATATTAAAGGAAAGGAAGAGTTCCCCCAAGAAAAGAAGAGAAATTTCCAGGTGTAAGGATAAACTTGAAGGCAGGGAGTACCTGAGGACTGCTGAGAAAGCTGGCGAGGCTGTCAAGCTGGGGGTGTGATAGAGAGTGGGGAGTGAGTGGGAGAAGAAGCCCTGTGTAGATGGCCATGAAGGCCAGGGTCCCATGTCGGGCCCATTTGAGGACAGCCGGCTTTCTCACATCCCCTGGTCCAAGACCTCACCCCTAATTAAGAGCCAAGTCCTCACAAATACCACATTGGAATCTGGGAAAGAGAGATGGAAAATAACGGTCATAAAATCTGCATGTGTAGTTTCAGTTTTCAGAGTTCCTTAGCACACATTCTCTTAACTATACTTCATGTTTTACAGTTGAAAAAATAGATGAAAAAATAAATGTTACCCAGGAAATAAGTGCAGAGCCAGGCCTCAGATCCAGGTCTTCAGGTTCCTTAGCTAATGTCCTTTCCACTGCGACCAACAGAGTCCATCTCCATCACTGCACCCCAAAAATCTCTAAGCGTCCATTCTGCTAGTTCTGGGCCCAGGAGACTATAGTCACACAGATAGGAAAGGACATTTAGAACACTGAGACTCCAGAGGAGGCAAATGTACCCATGGTGAAAATGACATTGGAGTGGGAACCAGGAAACTTAAACTTCAGTCTCATCATTATCACAAAATCACAATGTGACCGGCAGGACTTGGTGTCCTCACCTGTAAAAAAAAGAATGTTCAAGATGATTTCCAAAGGGCCTGTCTCGGCCTATCTTTCCGCCTCTGTCACTGTCTACATGCAACTTAATTAGTTTAGTCAACTGCTGTTTTTAGCCATCACTGAGTGTTCAGTTCCACTCAAAACAGAGCTAAGCTGACAGAATGTGCCATCAGAGCTGGAAGCTCAACGTCCGGGACACAGCATCAGAGATGTCTGTATTCTAATCAAGTTCCTCTCTTCAGTTTAAGCTAACCTCGAAGGGTCCAGCATTTCCATGCCCCACTGCGGGGTCCGCTTTGTAGCCTGAAATGAGATATGTGTCTCCCTATTAATATCCTCACACTGTCTGAATGCATTTTAAAAGCTCACCCGGTTCGGCAACCTGTGGGCCTGTCTTTGTTATTGTTGGTTGGAGTCTTGCATATTTGACTTAAAAGTTAGCACCAAATGCAGCTTTATCTGATCAGGAAGGCATGAAATAGAAGGAATGGGTAAATTTCCTTTGCAAAGCAGACACCCCTGGATGTGTTTTTCATGCTAGAGATATGAATAAATGGCAGACGCTGGTTCTCACCAGGCAAAGTGAGTGCCAATGAGGTCACAGGGAGAGCAGTGAGCATGCAAAGATGACAACACAGACTCCATCTACCTGACCCAAGGGAAGGAACAGAGGAGACCTAGGAGGTAACCAGGGCATAAGTAATTATCTCCAGTGACAGAAAGCCAGGGTTTGGTGAGTGGTCAAGGTAAAATTGAAAGGCAGGCCTTGAATTCATGTCTCCTAACCCCCGGTCCTGTACCCCTTTCCTCTGCACATGCTGCTGCGAACACTTGGATCCAAACTTGAACTTCATAAGGGCAGAGAATATTCTGCTCATTAATGTGTACTCAGGACTCGGCATACAAATTCAAGAAATACTTATTGAATTTCTTGAACTCTAGCTTGACTAAGGAGAGAGGCTGATCTTTATTAATTTGCTGAAATAGAAACAGAAAAAAGTTAAAATCCTTACAGTGCCTGCAATGCCATATATGAATCTGGCCCCTGTGATCTCTCTGACCTCACCTCCTTCTAATTCCCTCATTACTCACTTCCCTCTGGCCAGTCCAGCTGTCTTGTTGTTCCTTAAACATGCCAGACATACTCCTGCCTTGGGGCCTTTGCACTGGCTGTTCCCTCTACCTGGAATACCCTTTCCTGGATACCCTCATGGCTAATTTTCTCTTCTCCTTCAAGTTTATGTTCAAACCTTACCTTCTGTATTAGGCCTGCCCCAAACACCCTCCTTGAACATGTCACCCACCCCCGACTTCAGTATTTTCAGTCACTCTTACCCTGCTCTGTTTTTTCGATGGCATTTTTTCGCTTTCTGTATACAGTTTTTATTTTTTATGATTGCTATTTATTATCTGTTCATACCTATTGGAACGTAAGCTCTATGAGGGCAGGGATTTTTAATTCATTGATGTACCCTACAGGCCTAGAATAGTGTCTGATATGTAGTAGACTCTCAATAGACATTACTGAATGAATGGTCTGCAAAGTTACAACAAAATTTTATTTCATATAGAAGTTTTCTTTCTGGTCTATCCAAGTGCTAATAAGCTAAACTGTGATAGAGCCGAGACTCTCTTTGGTGCTATGGGGTTGTCAGGGAGCAGGGACTCTGTTGCCTTTGTCCAGGGCAGAAGGAATAGCTGTGGCCTGAGTCACTGATCTAGTATCTTTTCCCACTTGGCCTGGGCCCTTTAACTCTAGTTAAGTCTCCTGCAAACAGAAATAGAGAGGCAGATGGGAAAAAAAAAAAAAAAAAAAAAAGAATCATCCAACATGGTTAGATGTTCAGGGCGGCTGTCACATCTCAGGAGCAGTAAGGAATAGCACTGAGCATTCTATACACAGCAATTCCAGATGCCAAGGAAGGGACATGATGTAGCACCAGGTCTACAAATGCAGCAGTGCAGGAGCCAGGACGGAGCCTCAGGAGCAGTCTGATGCAACAGATATTCAGTTTACTGGGCGTGGCTTCTTCTAGACCAAGGCCAAGTGGACTCTGAGCAGTGGGATAGGGATGGGGGTGGTGGTGGGGGAAGAGAGGGTTGCCCAGAAGTTGTGGGATCTCAGCAAGGATGCCAAGCCAGAGGCTGGCTTCAAGCAGCCAGACGTCTGAAAGGAGCAAGCTGGAGTCTTGGCCATTGTGGGGCTGAGGCCCTAGGCTGGCCAGTGGGGGCAGGACCCAGCAGGAACAGGAGCTGCAGCTCAGGAACCAGGCTAGCACTGTGCTCAGTTACCTGATGAGTGGGACAGGCAGCTCAGGAGACCAAGTCTGGAGACCCTCAGCATCCCCGACCGCAGCTCAGGCCTAGGCTTGGAAGTGGGGACAAGCGGAGCCACAGCAGGAGAGGAGCCTGGAGCAGCTCCCGTTGTGGAAGCGGGAGGAACATGGAGCAGGGCAGCTGGGCTGGGCCGGGCTGACCCAGGTGCTGAAAGGCTTCTTCCCCAGAGGAATGTCTGGGTCCAGTCCCTCTCCCTTTACCAAGGCACTGTGGGGAGAGGCGGCACGGGCTTTCAGAGTCAGGATCAAACTCCAGCCTCACCACAGAGCTGGGCAAGTTCTTACTACACCAGGGCTTTCCTCACTCTTTCCTCGCAGGAGCGCTGAAATAACCGAAGGAGACCAGCTCCCAAAGCCCCCCCAGTGTCCTGGGGCTCCTTCCCCAGCGCTCTCTGACCTCCTCCTGCTTGACCCAACCACAGCCCAGCCTAGGCAGCCTGGAGGACAGGGGACCGCAGCAGGCCTGGACCTGACAGCTGAGCTCCCTCCCCTCCCCCTTGCCTAGCCAGAGCTGGTTTATTTGAACTAAGAATTTAAATGTAAATATGCAACATCCCTTCCCCTCTCCCTCCACTCAGCGGGAGGGAGCGTGTGTCCACCTCTGTCAGCTGCAGCAAGAGTGCCCTGTGCGTCCAGATCCTATCTACTTTGAAAAGAGCAGAAATATTAGACACGGCTAAATAAGAAAACACAGATTATTGCTGGAGACCCCTAAGGCCTACTTTGTCTGTGCAATAGTTTGTTTTACTTTTCACAGAATTTATTTTGGCTGCAGCCAGATTGATGGTGATTATATCTGAAATCCCTCCCACATATCTGTCACATAAACACTTCGTTTAATTCAGGTTTGTAAAACTCTATGGGCCAACGGGGAGCCAGCTTTGGATTAATTAGCAGACGCTAATGCTGGGCATCTTGTCACATGGTCCAGCGGCTCAAAGGCTGAGGGCACAAGAGGGGCCGAGCAAGCGGCCCTGGCCCATGTCTCAGGAGTTTGATCCTTTAGGCTGGTAAAGGAAAACCAAGGAAGACATGGAAGGGGAAGAAGGCCGCTCACTGTCCAGCCTGGCTGGGGAAATGGATTCCGGCCTGCAGAGTGGGCCAAAGTCTCCCATCCGGACCCAGCCAGAGGGGAGATATTCACATGCGTTTTGAAGTCGATACAAAATAAACCCCCAGCTTCCTCGGAGTTTCTGTTGATAGCATCACTGGATCCGACACCTCCTGGGAAGGGGAAGGGCCTTTGGGGCTAGAGCTGGGGAGGGAAGCCCTGCTCAAGCCGCCAGGAATGAATGCAGGGTCCAGAGCCTTGGCAACTGTGGCTCTGATTCGCGAGATCCCCGGACCGCCCACTCCCCAGTGGTTGCACGGGCCCTGCCAGCGCTGGGCAGGATTTCCTTCTGTGTGATGGGAGCATGCCCCTAACAGGCTGCATATGCCCACCAGCTGTTGCTCTCTTTTGGCACTGCAGGCCAAGACAAGAAAAGCATTATTTCCTTCCTCCTTCTAATCTCCAGGCCTCACTAACTTCACAGGCCTGCTTTGGGCATTGTTCACTGGGAGTTTCTCTGGGGGCGAGCTCCCCTTTGCGCAGAAAAGGCCCTTTTATTCCCCCCATTCCATTTAGCTTTCCCTTTGATATGCAGTTCTTCCACTAAGGGACTGTATGGAGAGTGTATAGGACTTCAACGGGGATGCTGGATTTGGCTTTCAGAGGTTAATTACATCCTTACTGCTCCAGAAGCTGCTGTTCCATCTGCAGGAATGGTCCCAAGCCTGGGAGAACTCCTGTTAGCCAGAGAATGAACATTTTGCTGAGAGCCTAAGCCTCCAGTCTTTAGATGAACTGTCTCATTTAATTAAAAAAAAAAAAAAAAAAAAAACCCAGCCTAAGAGATATTTTTGAACCCATTTTCACACATGAAGATTCTGAATGGAGAGGTACATTCTGAATGGATTTGCAGGGGTAAGCCAGCCAAGAAGTGGCTGAAACAGCACTGAGTCTGTGGCTACCTGAGTCCATGTTCTAACACAACCCACGAGGACTGGAAGTGAGGCTTCCTTATGCTTGTCTTTACTATGCCACTAACCAGGATGGCCCAGATCAATTCCCCAGCCTTCAGCAGACCTCGGTTTCCTTCTGTGTAAAGGAGGGGCGGGCAGCACCTCCCCAGGCCCTGGCTTCCAGGGCCTCCTGCCTTGATTCTACGTCCAAATAACCACAAGAATTGGACCATCCCCAGCTCCTCAACCTGCAGAGGGACCAGAGGCCAAAACCCAGCTCCAGCCAGATCCAGTTACTAACCAAACACTTGTCTTTCTTTCCGACTGAAACTGAACGTGCCTGTCTGTCGCTTAGGGCTCTTGACCAAGACTGCTCATTTTTAACCCTTTCACAGCAGCTATGTTTTCTGCAGTGCATAAAACACAAGGCACCGATTTGTCAGACATGACTCAGCTCAGACCTCACCTGGGGATACCCTTTGAAAAGAGAGACCTGCAGGAGCCCAAGAGGGGCACATCATTTTTGGCTTGGCTTGTCCTAATTTTTCACTCCTGTTCCCTTTTGTAAATGGCACTTTGGAAGTGTCATTATTTCACCCTCCTTTTTAAAATAAAGGGTGCCATTGTTTAGAGGGCAGGAAAGGAGAGGCTAGATTGGAGAGGAGAAGCGGTCTGGAACAGGAATCGGGATCAGGGGTCATGTCTTGGTACAGGCATGTATGTTCCCCAAGGGGAAGGTGGGCAGGGCCAGGGCTCCCTGACAAGACCGGGGTAAGAATTTTGTTCTTCTGTACTAATTTTTATAGGTTTCCAAGATTTTTAAAACTCCACTCCCAGCACCAAAAACCAACAAACAAAAAAGCAGCCTCTGGGGACAGTACTGTGGAAACAATGAGAAACCAAATTCCAAAACTCTTGAGTTCACCCCAGAATTAAGGACGTGATAGTCAAAGCCAGGAAGCAGTGGAGCCTGAGCGCTGGCCGCTGGGCTCAGAGGCCTAATTGTCAGACTGTGTTTCCAGATGCAAGCTTTCTGCCTTTGGCACGGACTTTTTCTATAACAAACTCACTTTGGGGTCATTCATCAGTGCATAAATGCACACCTGGGAGGTGGGGGGACAAGTTCCCATTTTTCTGGCTTTATAAATACGGAACTCACATTTCTCCAATTGACATTTGCAGAAGCATGATAGATTAGAGCGCCTTCCACCACAGAGCAATTTCAAATAAACGCAAGTCTGCTGGTGCAGGCCGCAGCCATCCATACCCTGCAGAGGAAATAAGCCTTCCCTTCCAGCCTCTTCCTTTCAGGTGAGCAAAAGCAAAGAAACAAGCCTGCAGAGGAGTTCCAGCTTCCCACCCAACAAGGTCGGGGGAGGAAGGTGCAAACTCTCAGTTCCATTTGCTACTCAGCAAATACGGTAAACTGAAGTCCAAAACATGGAACACTAAGGTCCCCAAGACCACCTGGGTACCAAAAAAGTAGAGTCCTCAGTGTCATTAGCAGTAGGAACCAAGGGCAACATATATATGTTGGCCAAGTCAGTGGTTGTGCAAACGGAGGTTTAAAGCACTAGCAATGCTGCCTGACCCCAAATATTGTCTGCACCTGATACCTGGAATGACACCATTGGAGATGTATTTCCAATACATCTAAGTAAGAGTATGTTAGCCATTCTCTTACTTAGGTTTCTCTTAGATTTCTCTTCCTTGAGCAAATGTGCCAAGTGGGAAAATACATTTGGCTCCCTAACTTCTCAGAGTGAATAAGTTCATCAAATCCCTTTCGAAAGAGGACCAGAAGGAGCCCTGACATTCCTTCATTCATTAAACAAAAATTGAGCATCTACTTTGCACCAGCACTTTGCTAAATGCACTAGGAAAACAAGGGTAAACAAAAGCAGACACAAGGGCCCAGTGCTGTGGTGTGCACCTGTAGTCCCAACTACTTGGGTGGTCAAGGCGAGAGGATTGCTTGAGCCCAGGAGTTTGAGGTTACAATAAGCCATGATCACACAATTGGACTCTAGCCTGGGCAACAGAGTGAGACTGTATCTTTAAAAAAAAAAAAAGAAAGAAAAAAAAAGCAGACATGGCTTTTGCCTCTATGAGCCTGCAGTTTACTTTGGAAGACAGTCACACAATCAACCAAAGAACAGGAAACTATGACTGTGACAGGACGGAGAAGATACCCTGAAAGCCCATGACGGGCGTCAGGAAAGCTGGCCCGCCCTGGCAGGGTGATGGATGAACTTCTGAAGGATAACTCCTGCCTCCTCAAGCTGACTCCTGAAGGGTGAACAAGGAGAGGGAAGGCACTCCTGGCAGAGAACAGCACAGGCGAAGGCCCATGAGCATCCCAAGAACATTGAAAGGGATTGGGGTGGGGATGGGGCAGTGTTGACAGACACCTGTCTGGGTGGGAAGGAGCACCCAAAACAGAGGGGAGAGACAGAGGCAAGCATTGCCTATTTCATCTCCCTCCTCCTGGCTGCACCATATTCAAGGGGCAAATGTGATGGTGACCTGCGGGCAACGCTCCTGCAAAGGGGCTGAGACAGGGAAACAACATAATTGCTAACCACTATTAGTGACCAGGAGGCTGAGCTTGAATGGAGCAGAGGCCAAGGCCAGCTGCTCTGTTCGGCTGAAGCTGCAGGGGCTGGCCTGTGCTGGTGGGTAGCTGGCATCTTCACCTGTTGAAGGCTCCCGGCTCGGAGCCTTTGCTTACTTCATTTATGATTCTCAGGAACTGACAGAGAGTAGCGCATGCCTAGAATTTCTGTGCTGATGGCAGGCCTGATGCTCCCATGCCTACTCCCCCACCCACCACCTCGGGTGAGCCAGAAGCACACTTAGAATTTGACAGGCTGTCGTAGCCTCCCACTTAATTATATTGTCACACAAGCTTTCAGGGATTCCAAGGAGAGAACCCTCTTCAGGGAACTTGATTCTCCTTCCGAAGCATGCACTGGCTCTGTAAAGCCCTCCCCTTACCACCCTGGGCTTTCCCTCTGAAAGCTCCAGAGACAGTTCAGCAAGTGCCCAGCAAGTGCCAGATTGGTATTGGAAGGGTGTCACAGGAAGTGGGTGGTGAGGGGGAGGCTCCTTCAGCTGTGTTCCCTCACACTCTTCTCTCCCAGTCATTCAAAGCTCAAGTCTTCATTTTCTGGGGCCTGTCAATGATGGAGGTGGAGAAGCCACTGTTACTGTTCTAGAGAGAGCCCAAGAAGTGCTGGAGGTTCAGAGAGGTGAAGAGCCCCCTGCAGCTGGCCAGCGAGGCTTAGGTCTGTCCTATCCACTGACTGCAGCATGCTGCTGTTATTAATAATCAGGACCTAAAATTTTCCATCCATATGGCTCCCTGCTGTTTGGAAGGCATTTTCACATATGGCATATTATGGAAACTGCTCAAGAAGGCTACAGGTCTCCCGAAAAGTCTTCTTAGTTAGCAATAGGGTTCGTTTTCTCACCTTTTCGTAAATCTCAAATTGTGAAAAAAGAAGGCTCCACATATGCTGTCTCCATTTCATGACTTGCACATCTCCTTCCACATTGAGTGGAGCTGCTTTCAGTACAATGACCATTAATGTTGCGGTTCTAATCCTGGAAACCCTTCCTGAGTCCTCACTGGCTCTGCTGTATTTGTTCCTGTCACACACCAGCTTCCAATTCACCTCCACCTCCTCCCAGGCCATCTTTTCCTAGTCCACCTCCTCCCACTTCACCCCCTCCCAATCCACCATCTCCTCCTCCCAGTCCACCTCCACCTCCTCTCAGTCCATCTCTGCCTCCTTCCAGCTCATCTTCTCCTCCTCCCAGCTCACCTTCTCCTCCTCCCAGTCCATCTCCTCCTCCTCCCAGTCCACCCTCACCTCTTCCGAGTCCACCTTTTCCTCCTCCTAGTCTACCTTGTCCCAGTTCACCTCCTCTCAATCCACCTTCTCCTCCCAATCCACCTCAACCTCCTCCCCATCCATCTTCTCCTCCCAGTCCACTTCCCACTCTGCCTCATCTTCCTGATCCACCACACCATACAGCTGTTTCAACCTAACTCAGGGCTCCAACCTGAACCCACCTTCGATTTGAAAACATTGCTGAATAACTGCAGGGGCCCCTTAAACAAATGTCATTATCCACAGACAACAGACAACAACATACCTATGTAGAGATAAACATATGTGTGTTCTGTCTCCAAATCATTTTCAATAAATGTTGCCACAACACAGCTCAGCTATGTAGATGGTTTTTCAATCAATATTGCCTCAGGCTAGCAAATAAAGAAGGAAATCACTGGGAAATGCATTATTCATGAGCTCGCCACAGCGCTGATGACTGGCAGTGATAAAGGTCCCTGTGTGAGCAAGCAGCAGTCTGATAGCTCTATATCAAGTCAATCTATCCAGCCTGCTTCCGTTTTCGGGAGCAGGAGTGGGGAGATCAGTTCTCAACACTTTTCTCTTCCCTTTCATTTAGGAGAGTGGGCCCGTGCACCTGTGGGAACTGAACTTGTCTTTTGCTCAGGTCATGACACGTGGGGAACAGGATGGAGCAGAGGAAGGAGAGAACTGAATTCCCTCAGGGGACACCCTGATGAGAATTAATTAGAGGTCTGTCCTTGGTAGCTCTTCACCTCATACCTTACAGTAAGCAAGAAAGAATCTCTCTCCACTTTTGAGAATTCTAATTGGCAAAGAGAAGTAATCACTGGACATTCATCCATATAGAGCCTTTTCCTGGTGGAAAGCCTGAGCATAGAGCAAGTTAGGGATGCCCTGCGCCCCTTATCAATTAGCTTTCCTAGCAGAGACATGAATGAGGAAGGGGAGAGAGAGGGCCTCTGGGGCAGGGAATCCTGGGCTTACCCATAGATCCTCCACCGGCTTATTAAGTTACTTCGGACAAGGTGCTCTCCTGTACCTGGGCTTCTGAGTGCTCCCCTCCCCTTTTAAGTAAAAAGTCAGGAGCCCAGAGCATCCAGAAAACAGACCCAAATTTCTTTTGAAGTGTTGCATGAGCTAGAGAGGGAGAGAAAGAGAAAACTGAGGGGTAAGAAAAAATTGTCATGTTCAAATTAAATTTCAAATCATTAACAATACACGCTCATGCATAACTCATATGCACCTGAGAAATGCATTATGTAAATGAACTCAAAGTTCCAAAGAGCACCAGTTCACACACTACCACACATGCAGGGGTTGTGAAACCCAGGGCTGTACCCATAGAAGACATGAAGATTACAGAAAGAATGGTACCATGGGGTCACTTCCAGCCCTGCTAAAACAGCTATGGCCATAAGTTGTTGAGCTTCCAGAGGAAGGTAAGAGCCAGTTGTCTGATGTTATTTGTTGCAGGCCCCCACTCCGCTGTCTGCTGGACTCCAAACGGGTTGTGTGGCTGGTATATCTGGATAGCAGGGCCCAAGTCAGAGATCAAGGGATGCAGTTCCAAAGGAAGGGGGTTGCGCAGAACAAGGTCTAAGGGTCCAGTCCCCCACTTCCCAGGTGGAGGGGAGGCAAGGTAATATCATCACCTCTCAGTCCTGGCCGGACAGGGGTCTGTGAAAAGGAAAATAAAATCTCGGGACCCTAAACTCACTATGCCAAAGGGAAGAGTTAAACTTGGGAACTGGGTCATGCAAAAATTCCTTCCTTGTGTTCTCAAACAGACAGCTGTAATCTCACATGCTTACTTTATCTCATGTAAAATGTCGACTCACTGAGCCAGAGAGGAATGCATAATCGACTTTCCCCCACTCCCTTCTTTTCACGTGTAAAATGTAGATTCACTGAGTGCTGATCAGCACCTCACAGGAATGTGACCACTTGCCTCATTGCCTACTCACTCTCCTTTTTTGTTGTCTTTTTTCTTCCCCTTCCACTTGCTCTGTCCCCTTTATATATTGGAGTTCACAAAACCCTCTTTGGAAAAAGCACAGGACACAGATACTA
Source organism: Hylobates moloch (assembly GCF_009828535.3). Classification (NCBI taxonomy): domain Eukaryota; kingdom Metazoa; phylum Chordata; class Mammalia; order Primates; family Hylobatidae; genus Hylobates; species Hylobates moloch. Next base: position 79,735,249 of record NW_026652290.1, on the reverse strand, counting down.
CTGTGACTCGTGTTTCTTTTTCTCAGGCGCGTCCCTAACCTTGGCAAAATAAAACTCTAAATCCACTGAGATCCGCCTCAGTCACTTTTTGGTTGACAGGACACAGATGAGTGTGCAGGGTGAGTCAGAAGGTACATGAGACAGGGCATGGGACACCAATGCTGGGTCGTAATTCGGCCAAGAGACAGTGATTCTGCGCAACCAACAAAGCCCCGCTTCCGTTAAGTCACACCACTTCTGTGAAAAGTCTGAGTTACAGATGTCTTTCTGTTTCATATTGCTTTGATATTTTCATATACACACAGGGCTTTGAATGAGGTTAACAAAGATTGACAAATAGAAATCTGGTGGTTCCACTTCCCAAATAGAAAAAGATCATTGCTTATCATTGGCATAGTGGATACATTCAAGCACGTGTTCCTCAAGTGTGTGACAATTGTTCTTTTAATTGAGCTACCTTTCCTCCTGCAATCTTATTCATACGATGGCAGTTGCCTGAAGGAAAGGCTTGCAGCAATCTCAAGCACACAGAACTATGTTAATACCCATTGGGCAGCGACAAGAACAGCTGGGGATGAATACAACCGGCCCTCTGTATCTGGGATTGCACAACCATGGATTCAACCAACCTCGGATGGAAAATGTTTGAAAGACAAAAAGGATGCTTCTGTCTGTACTAAACATGGACAGGCTTTTTCTCTTACAATTATTCTCCAAACACCACAGTATAACAACTAGTCACATGGCATTCACGTTGTATTACGTATTGTAAGTAACCTAGAGATGATTTAAAGTATACAGGAAGATGCGTGCAGGTTACATGCAAATATTACCCCATATTATATCAGGAACTTCAGCATCTGTGGATTTTGGTATCTGAAGGGGGTCTTGGAAGCAATCACCCACGGATACTAAGGGACAACTGTAACTTTTTTTTTTTTTTTTTTTGAGACGGAATCTCACTCTGTCACCCAGGCTGAAGTGCAGTGGTGTGATCTTGGCTCACTGCAACCTCCACCTCCCGGGTTCAAGTGATTCTCCTGCCTCTGCCTCCCAAGTAGCTGGGATTACAGGCACCCACCACCACACCTCGCTAATTTTTGTGTTTTTAGTGGAGACAGTGTTTCACCATGTTGGCCGGGCTGGTCTCTAACTCCTGACCTCAAGTGATCCTCTGGCCTCGGCCTCCCAAAGTGCTGGGATTGCAGGCGTAAGCCACTGCAGACAACTGTAACTTTCACAAAGCTCTTGCACTGTACTCTTTGGAAGCCCTTTAGCTTCCTGCACAGATGCCACATCTAAGAGCCAAAGCCAGGCAGCAAGAAGGACTGGCAGCAGTAATACATTGCCAGCTGACCAAGAAAGTGCTATGGAAGCAGTTCTGCTATCTGTTTTCTTTCTGGGTCATGAATTTGGGTCCATTTAGCATGGGGTGGAAAACAACAATAACACAACAACAATACCCTCTCCTTCCCTGAATCGTCCCAGGGTGTGTCCTATGTCACAAAAGAGCACCTTAAACATCATCTGGTCTAGTGCTTCCCAAACTGGGATTTCCCAGAACCCTTTTTCTAAGAGAGGTTAATAGGTAGGCTGTTTTCATGGCTAAATTAGTTTGGGAAACATGCAGTCTACCTCCCATATATTCATAATGCTTATTGTAATATTGAAGATACTGAGAGGTATTGCAGTCCATTAACCTTAACTTTGATTTATTCAGCATCTAACAAATTTATCCATTTTCTCCTTTTAGCACAATCAATAAAATACTGTAGAATGAAGTTATTTTGGTTAAATCCGTATCTGCTCCCACCCATCCTACCTCTTCTCCTAACTTTGTTGTTCCCACCCACACATAACTTTACCAAGATTTTTTTTTTTTTTTTTTTTTTTTAGGCAGAGTCTCATTCTGTCACCCAGGCTGTAGTGTAGTGGTGCAATCTCAGTTCACTGCAACCTCCACCTCCCAGGTTCAAGCGATTCTCTTGGCTCAAAGGTGTGTGCTGTCATGCCCAGCTATTTTTTGTATTTTTAGTTGAGACAGGTTTTCTCCATGTTGGCCAGGCTGGTCTCGAACTCCTGGCCTCAAGTGATCCACCTGCCTCGGCCTCCCAAAGTGCTGGGATTACAGGCATGAGCCACCACGCCTGGCCACTTTACCAAGATCTTAAAAAGTTTAGGCAAATGTCCAGATGAAGCTCTCAGAACATCTGCTTGAAGAAGGCAGCTTGTTGGATGTGGCTGATGGCTTTACTGGCCCTAATCCTTCACTCTTCCCCATGTCCACGCCCTTTACTGTATAATTTTGCAGTTGCTTTTCCCACCCCTTTGACACCGAGTTTGGTCATGTGACTTGGTTTGACCAATAGAAATGACAGTGCGCCAGTTTCCAGTCAGGGTCTCAAGGGGCCTCTGTGATTCCTCCTGATCTCCTCCGCCTGTGCTATTGCTGTGAGAACATGCCCAGTTAGCCTGCTGAAGGATGAGAGACATATGGAGCAGATCTGAGCCACGCCCATCACTCCAGACAAGGCCAGCCCAGATCAGCCATGGCCAGCCAACCACCAGACACGTGAGGGAGTCCAGCCAAGCCAAAGTGCCTGGCCAACTCCCCATTGACCCCAGAGGCATGAGCAATAAACCTTGATTGTTGCATGCCCTTCAGGTTTTGTGTTTGCTTTTCACGCATCATGCGGCATTATTGAGGCAGTAGATCATTGGTAAGAGAAAGAACATGGGCTTTGCAGTTGGTTATGTTAGATTCAAATCCTAGCTCCACTCTCTGTCAGCTGTGTGTACCTGAGCAAGTGATGCAACTTCTCTTAGCTTTAGCGTCCTCATCTCGAACAAAGATAACCTTAGAGCATGATTATCGGGATTAACAGAGATCATGTAGGAAAGCTCTTAAAATAGTGCCTGGCACGTGGTAGGTAATCAGTGAATGTTACTTCTTTTGTGTAGAATCCTTTAACTGAGTACACAGAATTTTTAACTAAGGCTAAGTACTTTGGCATCTTCATTCATAGATTTGAATGGTCTGGAGTCAGAGCTTACCAAGATTTCCCAGGCAAAGGGGCCATCCTGATGTACACACTATTTAGCAGCCTGCTTCTATCACTTAGTGATACTGCACAAACTTCTTTCCACAGTTCCAATTTCTATATCAACAATCTCCTACCTCATTTCCAAAGGCCACAAAGTAGCCCTTGGAGGAAACGCACTATCATTTATTTTACCATTTGGGATGTTTCCATCAATTTTTTCCCAGCCAAATAAGGAGTAAATATATATGAAACACCAAGATAGATAAAACGATGTAATTGTAAAATAGCATGTAATGAACAAAAGAGCAGAGAAAGATATTCAAAATAATGTGTAATCAGTGAACATTTGTCTCTGCAACAATTCTCTTAAAGAGGCACAAGTAATTTATTTTTTCAAACTGTCTATCCTGAATGAATAAAATAAAAGCTTTGTTGTCTAAAGGAAAAAGTGTCAGTGTTCTGAGAAATTTTACTTCTGAGGTGCATCAAAGCCAAATAATTCAAATTTGCCTGCAAGCTCTTAAAAGAGAGAGGACAAAGATGAAGCCCAACATTTCCAGACGTCGAGGGTTCGAATTCGTGAGATTGATGGTCATAATCCCCACCCCTCTGAACCTAGTTCTATTTCTGGTCCTCTCAATGTATATGATAAACAACTGGGAACTTTCTGTGCTGGGCTCCAGAGAAAAGTATCTGCCTTTCTCCAAAGCCCTATGTGAGCTCACAGTCCCCTCAAAATGCCATTTTCCCCATTTCAGGTCCTTCCAGTGGAAAAAATGGGTAAGTCTGACACAGCCACTGCCAGCTAGTCTCGGGGCAGCCATACACCATTAGCAGATCCCTCGCTCCTGGAGGAAGTCATGCCGGCCTACAGTGGAACTCCATTTCCAGTTATTACTGCTAGACAAATGGCTTTTAAATTACATCCTAAAAGGCTCACAGGCCATTTGTCTTTGTAAGTAATGGCACAGAAATGCTGCATTACTGCCATCCTCACCCTGCAAAGGGGGTCTGCCTTACTAGGGGGATTGTAGGAAGGTGGATAAGAAAGAGACCCAGGAGGCAGAAATACCCAAGGTAGGGGCAGAAACACCCAAGATCTGATGCAGAAAAGTTGCCAACTTTTCTGGAGCTGATGGGAGCATGCACACTGGCAAGACCTCTGAGAAGACAATAGAGGTGGCTTTTCCTGGAAGCTGCCTACATCAACAGAGAGAACTGGGGTGGAACTTCCTGGGTGGAAAAGGGGAGCAGGTATAGAGCAGCACCAGAGTATTATCCAGAGATAAAGCTGGATGGTGGCCATGACCCAGCCTTGACCACCAGGCTAGAGAGTCTAGATTTTACCCTCAAAGATGGAACCTTGTGAGCAATTGGACTTCCCAAGGAAGTGGCCAGATGCCTGGCCCATGGCCAGAGACTGGCTCTGAGTCTGAGCTCAGTCCCTGGAGCTCCACGATTCTCTCCTCACCTTCCTTGGGAGATCTTAAAAGCCAGGAGCTGCTACTTCTACTGGGCTAGGCATTAGCTCTGCGACATGTTATGAATAGAAAGACATTAAAGAAAAAATTCCAGCATTCCTCCTCCATGCTCTAAAGCCTTTGTTTACCTTATTAGTAGAGGCCTGTCAGCTCTCCCAAGAGCTGACAGGTCTGGAGGGTGAAGGAAGCTGTCACCACATGGTTTCCACGCTGACAGTCTGTCTGGACTCCGTTTCAGCACACAGCCAGCCTTGAGGCACAAAGTCACACTACATCTTTCAGATCTGTGGCCTCCCTAAGGCATGATGGGACCACAGCCCCCAGCCTGGAGCCCAGAGAGTCATAGAGAGGGGCCTCTAAGTCTGCCGAAAACAAAAAGCTGCCAGCATTCAGGGATGAAGTTATCATCATCTTGCACTGCTGGCCGTGTCTCGTTCCCAGAAAGAGGTGCTGCTTCTGTGTAACCTTCCCCTCCTGCTTCCTGTGAGAGATGTGAAGTCCTGTCCTTCAATGCAAACAGTCCTCAGCCTGGCTATTTAAGATACTCCATATACTAACTTCACATCCCTCAAACTGGAGTTGCTCACAGACACGCACACCATGGAGTGCACAGGCATCGTTTATGTCCAGGAGAGTTGATTTTATAAAGATAAAGGGCTTGGAGGGAAACCACTATTTTGATATTAGAACAAACACAGATACATTAAAAAACTGAATGCAAAAATGTCATGCATTTTTTAAGGTAACACAGATGCCCGAGGTGTCTGTCATGATGTGGAACTAAGCCCCTAGATTCCTTGGGTTTATGTTTCTGCTCTTCTCTGATATTAGAAATACTCTGGTGAAAAGCTTAAGAATCACTTTACTAACATGACAAGTTACAAAATAGTTCCCAGTATCCAGTTTCCAGCAAATCTACAGAATAGGGTCGGTGTTTCAAGTTCTTCATTTATAGCAATAATAAAAAGATATTTATTCACCAGGTCTATCCTAAGCACTTTATATGCATCATCTTCTTTAAACATGGCTTCTGTCCAATGAAACAAGGATTTTTATTATCACTGTGCAAAGAGTATAAGTGACAAGCCCAAAGTCACGCAGCTACAAAGCAGTGGTACCAAGATTTCATCCCAGCAAATATGGCACCAGACCCTTCTTTCTTAGCCGTCCATCTACACTGACTGTAAAATGAAAGGGGCTGGATCGAATGACTTCAAAACTCTCGAGCCATGTACTCCCTGGGCAAAGGCACATGGAATGTGATCAGATAAACAGAACTCCTTTCTTACAAAGACAAATCAGAGATGGTCAGGTCATCCTTAGTTCATTCTCTTCTAGTTTTTGGTAGATAAGAATTTTGAGCTGGGTTTCTGATTAGTGTCAAGTTGAGCAAAATTGAATCCAGGAAGGATTCCTGGAGAAAAACCCTTGGAATGGGCTCAGAGAACATGGATCCAAGAGGCTTTCCAAAGCTTCCAGAGTGCTGTGGTAGGATGGGAGTGGCTTAATAGCCACAACCACCTGGAAAGTGAATAGAGAAGATGACAATCAGGAGACAAACATGTGATTTGAAAAGAGGCAGCACAGCTAAGTAGCGGACCCAAGAGGAATGCCTGTCTCCCTGTTGGCTCCTTAGGGACTCTTGGCAAAGTGGCTCCAAAGGACAGGGGCATCTGATAAGGAGCATCTGATACCTGGAATAGGCCCTGGCTAGTGAGGTTGTGCCAAATTTCTTGCCTGAACATATTGGATTATAAAATATGTGTATATGACAAGCATATCTGTTTCCCCTTCCAAAAGCTACTTCTTGGTCTAGGATGCTGGCCCCAAGACCCAGCCCTCTGGGCCTATTTTTATTCAAAGCACAATCAAGGCAGGTTTGAGCCACAGAATCAAGGCAGGGAGCAGACAACCACGCAGGGAATCCAGGGGAAGACAGCAAAGGGGAGGGGGTGTGACACAAGATCACGTGGCCTCGGTAAAGAGACACGTGTACAGGAGGAGAGACCCCCACAGATCCCAAAGTCCCTCAGCTGCCGTTGCTGGCTGCAGGAGGGGAACGGAGCCACAGGCTGAGAACATGGGGCCTTTAAAAAAAATCATTGACTTGAAGCCTTCCTCCAGCCACTTCTACCAGAAGTCACTGAGCTTTAACCACCTCCTCCCTGCAGCAGCACAGGATTCCCCAAAATGGATGACTCAAGATAATGCCCCCAAAGTACATGGCACCACTTGGCCAAGGATGTGATGCTGGGAAGATCTTTAAAATATTTAACAATTGGTATGACTTGGGCACCAACCCATAAGAACAGTGTTCTCACCAAAGGCATGTTCATGTTAGGTCCCTTCTGCCGTTTCATTTTAACCTTCAGTGATGTCCTCCCATGCAGGGCAGGCAATCACTCTTATATCTATCTGCTGAGAATTTTCTCTGTTGGCAGCGTCGGCCTCTCTGTCCCAAATCCCTCCTTGTATAACACACTTCCCCCAATGCCTAAGCTTTCTCCTTCAAAGGCCACCAAAGCATGTGACACAGGCATCCCTCATTCCAACCTCCAGTTGTCACTCAAGCTTTTCCCTTGAAGTGCCTGCTCCTCTCCTTTGCTGGCCACATCTCCCCATCCTGAGGTCTGCCTTTGACTTCCTGACTCCAATAATACGTCCCATGTTGTTGGCATCTCTTCCAGGATACTGTAGTCTGGATTTAGCACTCGATGTTATGAAACTCAGCCCCTGACTAGACAGTACCCTGTGGTGTTCTTTTGACCGCTTCATCCATCAGTTCTGCCACCCCACCGAGGCTGTGCACTCCTGAGGGCAGGGAGCAAGCTTCAGGTTCTTCTTGTAATCCCCGTTGTGCCCCAGGCAGGACTGGGCACTCTGTAGGTGTTCAATGACCATGAAGCAACCAAGTTGACTCATGCCTGGATATGATTCTTGGTGTAGACACTGATACTCACCTCCATCTTGGGGCTTCAGTTTCCTCATCTGTAAAATTAAAGGTTGTACCGTAGTCCTCAACCCTAGCATCACATTAGAATCACCTGGAAACTTAGAAGCAGTCTCACTAGCCAGGGCCTATTCCAGGGATTCTGTTTGACTAGTGTTGGGTAGGACTGGACATCAGTTTTTGTCTTTCTTTAAGTACTGCAAGTGATTCCAATGCACAGCCAAGACTACGCACACCTGGACTGGATCATCAAACAGTCCCATGCAACTCTGTGATTCCATGAACTGAACTGAATGGGACGGTGTTCCAAGTGAGCTCGTTTGTTAACAGAGGGTTTGGTTTAAAGGTCATCCTGATGCACAGGTTGGGGAGAGGACACAGGTGGGGGCTGTGGCAATAGCCACTGTCAGAGCTCAAGCCTTGTCATCATCTGTACCTGTGGCAGGTCCTCCCCGGGCGCTGCTGTTAGGCGATGCATATTTCCAAAGGACTCCCAGACACTGAATGAAAGGGTTAAGAACTCCCCAAAACCCACCTCCCCCCAACATATTACGTGCTCTTTAAAATGTCAGGAAAAGTTCAGAATTGCTGTTGGCAGGTCGTGCCAAAATTCTTGCCTGAACATATTGGATTATAAAATATGTGGATATGACAAGCCTATCTGACAGATCAGTTTACCTTATACTAAGATGATGTTTAAAAGAAAGACATGGGTTTTTTTTCCTGTTGTGGTTTAGGGTTTTGTGGTTGTTTTGTGTGTTTCCTCAGTGTTTTCTTTCTTTTCTCCTTCTTAAAATATGGTCCTGACTTTGAGTTTTGACATCAATTAAAAACTCAGCTAATGAAAAAGCTAAACCCTTGGGAACACATTAAAGACCACTTAGGAAAGTTGATTCCGGCTCCTTTTTCAAAGCCAAATCTTAGACACCAAACTAAGTTCGATTACAGATGTTCATTATTCCTTGGGTATAAAAGTCTTTTTGTAACCCTCCCTCATTGTACGGCTGCATAAATGGAGCATATTCATATTTTCCCTCTCTCTCTTTCTCTTTCTTCCCTTTCCTTCTCTCTCTCCCTCCCTCCCTCCCTCTCTCACTTGTTGAAACAAGCACAGTAATTGCATTACCAGATTTCTAGGATTAACTTTTGGTTCAAGGAAAAGTGCTGAGTTTGAGCGTGTATCTGTAATTAGAGGTGGTAGGGTAATTAGCTGCACGCAGCTAGACGGTCTACAAGGGGCCTAGAAGACAGGTCTATTTGTTCTGTTTCATCACATGATTTAATCAAACAGTGAGTGCCTTGCTCACAGGCCTCACAAAACAAATATTTGCTGATTGATTGGTTCATCAAACAACTGGTCAATTCAGTTAAACCAGCTCTTTGCTGTCCAGTAAGCCAAGGAAAGAAAAATAATTGACCTAAGTCTTTCACTTTCCAAATGGCTGCTTTGCTGCCTTACAGAAACAACTGCAGAACAGCACATGGTGGAGGTGTTGAAATCCACTCCTTTCTTTCCTTTTAATGGCTTTCCAAAATAAATAGCATTAAAAATCAATAGGCTACAAAATGAAGCTCAAAACAAAAATCTACAAAAGATATTCATCACTTTGTCTACATGAAGGCCCGCTCTCAAGCAGCCTGGCTCCTTGGGTTGAAGGTATGTCCCATCACTGAGAGATATTTAAGTCAGCGTATCCCGGGAGCAGAGCTATGTTAACCTAGGGAGGCACCCTCTCCACCACCAGCTCTCCAGAAGCAAATGCGAAGATGCTGTCAAATCTCTGGGTATTTTGATGTGGACATGATCACATCCACATGCAAACGAGACATGAAGGCCAGATGCTGGTGTCCTCCCAGCTTCCCAGAGAAATGTTTGCTTTCTGTGCTACCTGTTCATTAGCAGGCTGCAAAAAACTGGCTGGAAGCCCCACTCTGCCCATTGGTAGAAATCACCAGTGGGGAGTGCCTATGAGCAAGGCATTCACTTTATTTTCCATTCTGGAGCCGCTGATCAGAGGATATTTGTCTCTGTTGGGCCCAGAAGAAAGAAGTTCGCGCCATAGTAAGGCAGGGTTCCAGCTGTGCACAGAAATGCCTGCCCGGAGGCTCTCTGCTGAGGCTGAAGCATGGCAGGGAGGCAGCTTTCCATGAAAAGCAATTTAAAGTGACATGATGTTAAAGGCCAGCAGTCCAAAAAAAAAGGCAAACATCCCATCACCTGTGAGTGATCCCCTGAGCCCGGGGAACATTTTTTAAAAATCCGTCTCACAATCACCCAGTGTTTAACTTGAAGTCCATTTGTTAATTTAGTAAACACAGACATGATATTGACAATATGCCTCTAATCCAGGCAGGAAGGAAGTATCCGGTGTCAGGCAACTCCAGGCCCTGTCTAGTGCCCCTCACCTGAAGGGCTGCATGAGGCGGGACAGCTCAGACAGCAGGTGGAAGGGCAGTGGGGTCAGGGGTTCCTTAACCCTCTGAGGGCCAGGACACTCTCCCTTGGGAGTGGGGGGGGAATCTGTAAATATCCTCTCTTCCCACCACCCTTAGCAGTACAAAGTGGTTTACAATTTATAAAACACCCTTCATATTTTCTGACTAAATCTTTCAGGCCTGTCTTATGAGACAAGTTGTGATGGTTAATTTCTTATGTCAACTTGGCTGTGCTATAGTGACCAGATATTTGGTCAAACATCATCCTATATGTTTCTGTGAAAGTATTTTTTAGATGAGATTAACATTTAAATCAAGTTAAATGGGCTTTGAGGAAAGCAGATTACACTCCATAATGTGGGTGGGCTTCATCTAAACAGCTGAAGGCCTTAATGGAACAAAGAGCTGCCACCCAGAACAAGAAGCAATGCTGCCGGCAACCTGCCTTTGGACTCAGCCCTGAATCTTCAGCCTCATGGTCTACCCTGCAGATTTTGGACTTAAACCTCTACAATCATGTGAGCCAATTATTTAAATCTTTTTCTCTGTCTTCCCTCTGTTGCTCTCTGTCTACTATCTCTCTCTCTCTCTGTCTCTCTCACACACACACACACACACACACACACACACACACACACCCCTTGTTGGTTCCGTTTCTCTGGAGAACTCTGAATAATACACTGAAAGTGTTTTCAGTTCTGTTTTATGATGAGGAAATGGGCTTAGTGAGACTGGGAACTAACGTTGGGCTAGTGTGGTATAAACTGGTCACTCAGAATCAGTGCATTGGGGCAGGTTCACGTACGATGACTTCATCATTCAGAAATGTAAAAGTCCAGGGCTGGGAAAGAACCCAAGAAGACAGGGCTGTGGCCCCTGATGTCAGACAAATATATGTCTTGATCATGACACTTCTGTTCTTGAAGATTTCTGGGGCTTGTGCCCCCACCTCCTACCCCCTTCACCCATTGCTTCTTTCCCGGCTGCTGATTAAATCTACCTTCTTTCTTAATTTAACCCCATTTTTTTTGGTGGTGTCATCCACACAAGGAAACATGCCTGATTGTAAAGTTTCTAGCAGGTGGCTTCTCCTTTAAATGACAATTTTAAATAGCACATACACAATGCTCAGCGCATAACAGATACACAGCATAAGCAGTCATGTTAGTGGCATCCTACGAATGTAATCTGGGCTTTGTAAACCATAAGGCATTCAACAAAGGTAAGGAGTCATCATCATTATTGTTCTAGGTTGCAGGACTGAGTGAGGTTGAGAGAACACACAATTCTTAGGTATAAGAAGCAGCTCATAAAAGCTTCAAGTCCAAGGTTGAGACTACTCCATGCTGAAATTTTGTTTAAGTGAGATGGTATGAGACAAAAGACCCTGAACTTAAGTAAATAAATTCTGAACCCCTGGTTCAATCACCTTTCTTTCCAAACCCTCTCACTTCTTTATGGTAAAATAAATAGGGTCCCCTTCTTTATTAAGGAGAATTGTTTTGATTGCAAGAAATAGAAACCAACTCAAGCCAACTTCAACATGCAAGTGCAGTTCTCACAGAACCCAAGGGCCAGAACAGCTGAGCCTAAGGCAGGCTCTGGAATCAGAAAATGGAAGGCCATGGGGGAACCCAGGAGACTCTTTTTCTTCCTCCTCCAATGACTTCTTTCTTGTCCCTCTGTTAACTCAGTCCACATAGTGGAAAGAAGCCTACTTACTGGTCCTAAATTTGTATTTTTCCTTTGTTCAGAAGTTTAGTCAAGAATGGAATCTTGGCTGGATGCAGTGGCTCATGCCTCTAATCCCAGCATTCTGGGAGGTTAAAGTGGGAGGATCACTTGAATACAGGAGTTTGAGACCAGCCTGGGCAACATCACACCAGGCTAATTTTTAAACTTATTGTAGAGATGGGGGTCTCTACAAAAAAATTAAAAATTAGTCTGGTGTGATGGCACATTTCCGTTGTCCCAGCTACTAGGGAGGCTGAGGTAGGAGGATCACTCGAGCCTGGGAGGTAAAGGTAAGTGTTATCAGTCCTGTTTTATGGATGAGGACACTTTTTTTAAAAAGAGAAAAAAGAAGAGGAGGAAGAGGAGGAGGAGGAGGAGGAGAATATGAAATGTAATCTCTTGTTCCTTATTCCAGATTTTAGGCTAAGAAATCCTGATGGCCACTGTTTAAGCTAGATGTCCACTCCTCACCCAGTTAGCTGGTGGGGGATGGTATCAATTTCACCACCATGGCTGGCAGAGGCCTATCCTCATGACTCATGGCTGTAGAATGTGGACCACGGCCCCCAAATTGGCAACCATACCAGCATTTCTCAGACCTGTCTCTGCATCAGAATCATCTGGAAAACTTGGGGAATAAAATACAGATTCCCTAAGCCTATCTGGCACAGAGATCTTGGACTAGTGGCTGCAAGCAGTCTTGTCTACTTTTCCTAGAACATTCTAGGAATAGAACAGAATAATCAGTACATTTAGCAGTACTGATTAGTACAGTCCTCCCCGCTCTTCCATCCCTACTTCCTCTTACCCCATCCAAATGATTCTATGCAACTGTTTGAAGACCTGTTTTGGGGAAACCACTGTAAAATATCATCAGACAATGCAGAATAAGAGATGCAGAATAATAAGCTAATGACCTTGTACACACCTTTCACTGTGTATCAAGAGCTTTCCCACTTACCAAGTTCTTCCTGCCCAGCTGGGCATTGTGCTAGGCTGTTTAATACGTATCACCTCATTGCATCCTCACAACCCCATAAGGTACATGCTTTTCCTTTTCACTTGACAGACAAAGAAAATGAAGCTCAGAGAAGTTAAGTGACTTGGGCAAACCTCCTTAGTAAGTGACAAAACCACTTACTTATATATCTGTCTCCTTTGGTTGACCCTTTAGTGCCATGAGGTCATGGGTCAGAGGTGCCTGCTTTTGCCCATCCCAGGATGCCCAACACTAAGAGTGACGCTGGACATAGGAGAGGTGCTCAATAATGTCTGTGGGTGAATGTCAAGTAAATGAATGGCAGCCTGATGGTCTTTAGGCTGAGCCACTCCACGTATTCCAGGGAGAGCTTCCCAACCAGTTGGCTGTGGCACCTTCCTAAGTCCTGTGGGCTTCTAGGCGGCCTGAGCTCCATATCCTTTCAGCAGCTGGGGCAGCCGGAGCCCTCAGACCTGGAACGTCCTCTGGCTGTTAGCACCTCATCTACTTTCCCTAGAATGTCAAACTATTATATTCTGCATGTGTTATGATTTGGGAAAGTGGGAAGTATAGCACAATCTCATTTAAAGAGTAAAGATTCATCCTGCTCATCAAAGATTTGTAAGATGGGCTGTACCCCCAACACAGCTCTTTTTGGTTATCCAAAAGCTATCCTGAGATCTTCAGAAAATTGTTCTGTATTCCCCATCATGGGAGAGTAACTGAATGACAGTCCTCCTGAGCCAGCAGCCCCCTCCCTTCCAGCTAGAGCACCCCAAGGCTTCCTTCACCTGGTCCAGACTTAAACTCAGACCCTAGTGGCAGGGTGTGGGCAGGGACAGAGATGTTGACCGAGGCCAAGGCTGACAGCATCTGGCATTCCTCATATGAAACCCAGAATCTCTAAGGCTGATGCCAGGACTCCAAAATGCCTTTCCTGCCAGGGGATTATGTTCATTTGCACAGGATCTGAGATAGAAATTCCAAAGAGATGATACTGGAAACCAAAGGCCTGTATCATATTAATAATACAGACAGGAAGGCTCCCTCAGCAGCTGGTAGCAAACATATATTAAATAAAGAAAGGGACCTGGCCCCAGCCCAAACCCCAGCAATCCAGCCAGGTCATTTCAGATTACAAATAGAAACAATTAAACCATATTATAGACCTTGTCTCTGGTTGGCTATTAGGTTTCTGCACTTACATGCTAATTTCTGAGTCAAGGAATCAGAGATCTCCCCAGATTAGGTATCTACCGCCGCTCAGCAGGCTACAAAAGTCAAGCTGTATTTGCACTTCACTTGGATCCTCTGTGTCCATGATGGCTGCAGAGAGAGCTGGAAGCCAAAGTCAGCTGATGGCTGCGTCACAACGCATCAGCTCTGCCTTCAGAGGGCTTGGGCCAGAGGCCTGGCTTGGCCACTCACCAGCTGAGTGACTGTGGGAGAGGCAGAACCCACATTTGAACACTTCTAACTTCAGTCTGCCCAAGCACCCGAGCTCTCACCTTCTCAAAACCCCAATTCTAGTTCCCACCACTTCTTCAGCCGGAGAGCAGCTAGCTGGCTAGGCTAGTGTCAAGAGTGAAGAATGACATCTTTAAATAGTATGAGTTCAAATGTAGATGAATAAAACTTCAGCCTTCTTATCTATAAAATGAAAATAATAATAACCCCTGCCTGGATTCTGGACCATCTGGGTTCATATTCTTGCTCAGTCACTAGTTGTATAACTTTAATTACTTAAATTCTTGTGCTCTCAATTTCCTCATCCATAAAATGGGAACTGGCTTCTAGAAAAAGGTAATGAGATTGTTGTATTTCTTCTTCTGCAAACTGCTAATTCTTGTCCTTTGTCCATTTTTCTTTTGGGACATACCTTTTATTGATTTTTAAAGCTCTTTCTATGTGATAAATTTTAACCTTTATAGATGCCATACTTTTTTCTTAGTTTGTCATTTGTTTATTGTATATAAAATGCTTAGCATGGTGACTAACACATTGGCAGCAATTTTGTTATTCAGAAGTGGTTTGTAAGTGGGAAAGTTCCATACAAAAAATGAGCTATCATTATTTTAATATTACCAACAAGAACACGGCTGGACCCAAAGAAGAGGAGCTCCACCTTCCTGGAAAACTGAAAGAAATGAGAACTGTCTGGAAGGAGACAGTGGTGTGAAGACAGACATGGCTGGCTGTGGCTTTTCCAGAGGCCAGGAGTCCTCAGGTGAGAAAGCCAAATGCTGAGAGGAAATAAGACCTTGAAAATGAAGGACTCTTCCTTGAACAAGAATATATCCCACCCCATCTACGTCGCCGTCCTTCCCTCCCTTCCTCTCTTTCACACACACACACACACACACACACACACACACACACACACGCTCGAGAGAGCAATAGAAAGGCTCACATTCAAGACTATTCTATATCACATTGTTGGAGAAACCTAAGAGAACAGCTTCCCTAAAGAGTCGGCACCAGCTAGCATAGAAACCAGTCCACGAAAGGGCAGATACATTTGTGTGAACAAAGGTCATGACTGGTTATTAAGAGGAGGCCTCTGAAAACAAGAGGAATATGTTAACGTGAGTGCCTATACTTGTACATCCACTCTCTCACTTGATCCTCAAAGCAGACCCTCAGAGGTGTCCAGGAGAGATTTCCCAGGCCATTTCACAGAAGCTGAAACTGAAGCTCAGGAGTTCCATGTTTAGTTGGTAAATGACAGAACCAGGACTAGGATCTGAGTCTCTTGATTCCTGTTCAAAGTTATTCATTCAACAAATATTTATTGAGACCCTACCTTGCTCCTGGCTCTGCATTGTGGGTTTGTTCTAACTCCTGGTTACAGATGTTTCCAGGATTGCTCAAGCCACTCCATGCTGGCCACGTGCACTCTGGGATTCCCACAGCCAGAGTCACAGGCTGGACAGACTCTTCGAAAGGACCCTGGCCAGATAGCACGTCTCAAGGTTTTGCGAATGTTCCTCCATCATAGGCCTAAGAAAACAGAACACTGTTCTGTGGGCAACTCTTTGCCGAACAGCTGGATGATGGCACCTCTAATAATGACAGAGCTTGTGCACCAAGCAGAATCTTCCAGTTTACTTGATAGCATAAGAGGTTTACGAGCCTAGGAAATACCTTTGGTTTCACTGCCCCAGTTGAAATCCCTTTTACGTTTTAGTTCCTGCTAAATCAGCAAGATGAACATGGCTTGGGTTAGGGCTGGTGGGGAAAAGGATACCTCTGGTCCCTAAACCCAGTTCACTGCCGAGCCTAAACAGCCCCCAATGGGCTCCATCTCGTTTCACTCCTACAGTACACAACCTGCCCCTGCCTCCGACAACCACCACCACCACCAGGAGGGATCTGCACAGTGGTAAAGCCACGGAGACCCAAAGCACGCCCAGAACCCAGCCACCACACGGGGCTCACAGCTCTCTCACCCCACTCCCTCCTCCCCGGTATCCTCTCCCTCGACAACCTCTCTCCTTTCAGGAAAGGCGAATCAGCCAGCAGCCAGAGCCGTGGTAACGGAGCTCAGACACGGGATCGGGTGTCCGGAGGGCCCCACTGTAAACTGCGGGTCACATCCTTCAACTTGATTCCTCGCTCCATCTTACACTTTGTGTGTTTCTGGGGGACGCGGCGGCTGATGGTGAGAGAGACAAGTCCCTGGCATGGGGCTGTGGAATAAGGGATTGTTCTAAAATGGAAAAATTACTTCAGGTCCAAAGTGGAGTGACTGATTTAAGACTGTGGAGGAGAGGTGAGGGAGTGCCACCCTGGGGGGCTCTATCACAAGTCTCCATTTCCCCCTGTGAGCCCCAGGAAGAGGACCCAGCCCTTCTCTCTGCTCGTGCTCTAGGAAGCCTCCTCAGAACAGTGTCTGGAGGTTCTGGGCTCCCTGTTTTCTCAAGTATAACATGGAAATCTCTGAGAAAATGAGATAACATATCCGTGCACGTCAGTCTTGGGAGGAAGAATCCTTGAAATGTGCAGGAAGGTTATTTTCCATTCTGGTGACCATGTAACTGCAAAAAAACGCTGCCTTTCATTCCCTAGCAGTGACGATGTTGAATGGGAATGATGGTGGCACCTGAGGACTTTTCACCAGTGACACATATGGTGGGTATCTAAGAAGACAAAGTCCCCCACAGAGCTGCCATAAACCTCACTCCTGGTTTCATGGGAGGAGTTGGAGGGGCCTCTAGCCCTAACCCAGGGCCCCCGGCCCCTGGACACCAGGAGCAAAGGGGCAAGCCTGCCCAGGCCCACCCATTTCCATCTGCTCACACCCTCAGGAATCAGAGAGGAGGCCCACTCTCCTAGCAGAGGCCTCCCCTCTAGGGCTTCTCTGTGCCCCAGCGCACCATTTGTGGGTCACACTTGAGTCTGGGCTTTTCGGTTGAACAAACCTCTCTCCCCCACAACAGTCGTGGCCTGACAGGCTGATGGTGGGACTGCTGCACGACAATATTTAGACACACTGCTAACTATTTCCAGCTGCCTGGAGGACCCCGGTACTAGATGAGGTGAGACTCTTCAAGGTTTCACTGCAGAGGCGAGGACAGCCAGAGGGCATTCCCTAAACTTTTTTCTACTGTCCTCCATTTGATGAAAGACTTGTGGTTAAACCTTTATCTTCCATAAACATTTAAAATGTGGTTACCTTGATTTCCATGTCTCATTTTCGTTTTATTAAAAAAATGGGTTCCTTGCAGTAAAACATCTGATACTGTGGATGTTCTGCAGAAAACAGATGTTTCTCCATGTAATAGACGTCGGCAGGCCTCTGTGCGCCCACCAGGCCTCACTTGCACTCACACACACGCACACACACGTGTGTCTCATGAAAGGCCAGGGCAAGGCTGGCCCTGTGAGGAACGCTGAGGCTGAACAGCCACTAGGCCACAGGGCTTGAGTTCCTGTGGACTCAAGCCACGAGACCTTTGGGCCAAGAGGCCAGAGGACACGCAAATGCACCACCGAGAGAGGTAACGAGGCCCGGAACTGTAATTGGGGGGTTTCATCACTTCTGAGGTCTCTCTATAAACACCTCCCGCCATAGTTCCCTGTTTTCACTTTCTGGGGCCTCCTCACACTCTGCCCGCAGCAGGGCTAAGGACAGAGTTAAAACCCAGCAGGTACAATCTTTCTCAAGGGTGCACAGAAAACACCTGGGGACCCTGCCAGGTCAGCCTCTGGCAAAGCTATAGGTAGTCCTTTTTTCCATCTTTCTTCTCCTCTTTCCACAGCCCAGTCCTAGGCCGAAGGGAGGGCCATAGGGGCCCAGAGCCTTAGGAAAAGCCACTGTTTTTGCCTCCTCCACCCAGGACCTACACATGCACCATTGCCAGCCTTATGCCTCAACAATTGGGACAGCCTGGCTCACTCATTTTCCCAGGAAGTTTGCTTCCCATCCCTCCTGGGGATTCTGCTGGAGCTGTCTGAGACACCTGAGGCCTGCTCCCTGCCCAGAGACATTTGGATTTTTGTGGAGACCCTGAAAAATGAAGTTATCAAGACCCAAAAGAATAAATCCCTGGCTGTTGAATGCCTCCAGTGCTAAGGAAGCTGTTTCTGGGCAGGAGGGGACTCTGCCATGCTGAAGATGGCCCCTGGCCACTCACACTGCCCAGCCCAGAGGGCAGATCACAAAACACACCCCGCCTCAGGATAGCCGGGTGCCCTCTCAGCCTGCCTCCCTCTGTTCCAGGAACCCAGGAGCACCACTTCCCCTGTCGATACGTCAGGATCACTTGAGGAGGGCTGGCTTTTGCTCAAAGTCCTGTAGTTCCTACAAGCTGAAACTTAGAGGCAGCAATTTTGTGAAATTATTTCCCTAGAATTATCTTTATTCATGTCCATTTCACCTCATTCCAAAAAGGATTTGTGAAGCTTTTAGAAATACAAATAACGTTTTTTGTAAAAGGTGGTATTTATAGCAAATGACTGAAAAACGAGGGGAGAAACATAAGATGAATTTCAGTGGCTACAGAACATTTTTGCTAAGAAGAACTGCGAATTTGGCTCTGGGCTTCCCAGATGCTACAGCAGAGAGGATATATGATCAGTTACAAGAATCACAGTGTCACTAAGGTAAAAGCAAACCATCACTCACAAGAATCACAGATATTCCTGGGAGTAAGACTTAAAGCAATTTCTCACATGGGCTCACAAAGGGAATGTTCAGGCATGTAGTAAACCATTTGTTTTCATCTTGAAAAACAAAATAAACTTTAAAAACTGGATAAATCTTTTTTAAATTGAATTACATAAAAAACATAAAGAAATTTCAATAGACAGAAGAATTGCTCTGGCTGCAGGGGACAAGGGCTCCATGCTATGTTCAGGATGCCAAAGCATCCCATAACCTCACTCCCAAAACAGCTCAGTCAGACTGACTTGGCACTGCATGAGTCACTGTTTCCAAGCCTGCCAGAGGGTATAAGTCCCCTGGAGGGCTTGTTAAGCACAGAGATCCCAAGGCCCCACAGCAAACTGACTGCATCAGAATCTTGGGGAGGGGGAATGGGCATGGTCTGTAGCCCCAGGTGATCTTACACCCAAGGCCAGCTTTGGGAAACCTGCCACAGACAAACATCTTAATCATCTGGCTGAACTAGATGGTAAAAACCCATTGAAATGACCAAACTCTGTCCTGGGTGTGTGGCATTCATCATAAGGTAGGGCCCCTGAGGAGGTCTCTGCCAAGAGAAACACTGGGAAAGACGGCATTGAGTAAGCTCTGAGGGCCATGGGCGGGCTGCAGTGATTCGGGAGAGGGGTAGAGAATTTTCCTGCCCCATCCCTGGCAGCATCTCCCCTGCCTCCACACCAGCTACCCCTTCCCATCCTGCCCTCGCTGTTCCCAAGGCGAAGCAGCTCTTGCTGTCCTTTCCTCTGAAACATGCAAATACCACCAGGCAGGGTGAGTAACAGGTCTGCCCCTCTATGTGGCAGAGGTGGGAGAAAGACAACACCTTGGGTGAACTGACTGCTCTGGGCATTGCTCCATCTCCTTAGTCCAGCTCGCCCCTCACACACAAGCCAGGGAAGGCTTCTGCAAACTCTGTGGTCATCAGGTTACTTCCAGTTTGAAAAGTCCTTCAATGACTTCCCACTGGCCATGACTTTTGTCTAATCATATCATGGTTAAGAGCTTGGGCTCTGGAGCCATATGTGGGTTCAGACCCTGGTGTTCCCACTTAGGCTCTGTGTGCCCTTGGCAAGTTTTTAACCTATTCAGAGCTCTAATTTCCTCATCTATAAAATAATGATTTGCCTATTCACTAGGCAGAATATGCTAGGTTTTGCTGCAATAACAAACAACCCTGAAATCTCAGTGGATTACAACAACAAAGGTGTATTTCTTATTCAAGCAAAGTTGGCTGGAGGTTGAGGGACTTCCCCAAGGCTATTGTCCTCTACATGGAAGCTCAAAGACCCAGGCTGTCTCAACTATGTGTCACCCCTGTCTACCATGTGCTTCCAGGATACTGGAGGGCCTCGTGGAGACTATTAAGTGCTTTAACCTAAAAAAGATGCCCATCACTCCCATTCACCAGTCACTGGTCAAGCTTCTCAAATGGTCTTGCCTCCAACAAGGATGTGGGAAAGAGAAATTATCCTGTGTCTAGAAGAGTCCCAGATATAAGGGAGCACTGAACACATGTGATAATGTTTAATGTTTAATGGGGTACTGGTGGTAATGAAAGGAAATAATCCATGTAAGCCTTCAGCATGGTTTCTGCCATATAGGAAAGGTTTAAAAAATTTTCATCTTTTGCCTTCTCTGCCATTCTGGTTCTGACCAGTTTTCTGAAAAGCAGTTGCCCATTTCCTAGCTTGTGATTTTACCCTCCAGGCTCGGGTCTTTGTAGCTTCTCATTTCCCTTAAGCCCAGTGTTCATCATGAGATTTGCATCAGCCATTGTGAGAACCCTTGATGCTACAGCGGCAAGAGGCCAAGGTTGATTTCTCATCTAATATTCAATCATGCACATTACACACACTTGCATTTGTTAAAGAGTGCATATACCAGAGGTCATGAATTAATGTTTCATCAGCACTGTCGTCATCAGTGAATAAGCTGATCCAAGGTCCAGGAACAGGAGGGGCCACTAAACAGAGGAGAGAGCATTCCTGGGAAAGGAGTGAAGACTCGCCAGAGTCCACATCTGTAAAATGGGGCTGATGCTCCTGCCAAGCTCACTGAGTTGTTGATAAGACTTGACAAGAGCAGGAAGCCTGGTCCCCTATGACATGCCATCAAATGCAGAGCAGTATTCTCTGACAGGTGCCAAATATTATGGAATTCTTCCCGGAGAAAATGCATCAGCAGAATCCTTTGAAGATCTCCAGTGCTTCTCTTCTGTCCCTAGGGGTTTCTCTCCTCAGAGGTCTCTGCTCCCACCCCCACACTCTAATTCTTCTCCCCTGATAACTGACTCACCATACAATTGCATAGCCCAGTATCTCCTCTCTGCAGCCTCACTGGGAGGGGGCGGTCAGATTGCACTGGAGAGAGTGTGCAGCTTTTCCAGAGCTTTGCCCAGTAGAGCCCCAAGCCCTGGGGAACAGCTTACTGCTACCCTAATCATAACAAGGCTCACACAACCATTACACAACTTTAATACCAGCTTTTATGCGGGCATCTGGGGATGTGTGTGCTTATGAGCAATTTGTAATGAGAAAAAGACCGACCTGCAGCAGACTGGGAGGGGAGGGACCCAGAGCACCAGGAAAGACAGGCTCCATCACAGGGGCCGCCCCAGGCTCTGGGGACAGGGCTGCTTCCCTGGGATGTTTAAGGCACTATTTGATCTCCTGTTAAGTCCCACATGGCTTCAATTTCCATGTGCTGTGAAAGAGAATGGAATTAGAGTCAACAGATCCATCATGCCTCTCATAAAGATGTGCTCTTGCTCAAGAAGAAGCAAAAGAAGAAATGAAAACTCACATTCACGAAAGACCTACTATGTGCCAGGACCATGCCAAGAGCTTTATTTTCATGCATTATTTTATATGAGCCTCACAATTACCCATTGAGGTAGATTTGTTACTGTTTTTTGTGGTAGACTGAAAAAAAATAGCCACAATATTTTGCACCTCATCCCATCGAGAAGTAGAGTCTCTTCCCCCATCCTCTCAATTCTGTATTGACCATCCTGCTTTGGCCAGTGGGGCATTAGCAAACACAATGTAAGGGGTTTGAAAAGTGCTTTTGCATCAAGGCTTTCCCTCTCTCAGCTTTCAACCCTTTTGCCACTCTGTGAACAAGCACAGGCTAGCTTCCTGGAGGATGAGAGACCATGTGGAGCAAGGCGCCCACTTCTCCAGCCATCCCAGCTGAGGCCACAGGCATAGGAGTGAGGCTATTCTTGACCATCCAGCCCCAGCTGAGGCTACCCACACCTGAAGAACTGCCCAGCCAACTTACATAATCATGAGAAATATTCAGTGCTTGTTATCTGAAGCCACTATGTTTTCAGCAATTTGTTATTCAGCAAAAGCTACCTGATACATCCCTTTTTTATAGAGGAGGAGACCAAGGCTCCGAAAGCTCAAGTCATTTTGCCAAGAATCCTCAACTGAAAATTGGCAGAGCAAGGATTTGATCCCCAGGCTTATATTTAGTGCCCTGAATTACCTGCTTTCCACTGCAACATGCTAGCAATGTAGAGAGAGATGCCTGAGAGAAAATTTCCTTAAGAAACGCTGACTCCCCCATAGAGCCGTCATCACCCATTCCATTTTGAGGAAAGCTGGAAACTCTCCAGTCCTCTAGAGAATTTCTGCTTGGATAGGCACAGCACAGACCTGAAAGTGTTTCTCTAGATGGCATTTTCATAAGTGGAAGCTCACTTTTCCATTGCCTCTTGTTTATGAACTGCGGCATCCTTACCTCTGAAGATTCTTCTAAGGGCACAGGCAACTGTTGCTGGGGTCTTGGTCCCTCTGGCTAAGAGACCCTCAGCACTGGTCAGGTGATCAATGTACCTTCAAGTACAACTGAAAATCTTCTTGGTCAGCAATTGTACTAATAAGAATCACTTT
This sequence comes from Hylobates moloch, assembly GCF_009828535.3. Taxonomy (NCBI): domain Eukaryota; kingdom Metazoa; phylum Chordata; class Mammalia; order Primates; family Hylobatidae; genus Hylobates; species Hylobates moloch. The sequence goes on along the minus strand of NW_026652290.1, from coordinate 79,712,560 downwards.
GGATGTGTGAATTTAAACTACCTTTTTTTTTTTTTTTTTTTTTCACCCAGGCTGGAGTGCAGTGGCATGATGATAGCTTACTGTAACCTTGAATTTCTGGGCTTAGGCGATCCTCCCCTCCCTCCTCAGTCTCCCAAGTAGCTGGGAATACAGGCACATGCCACCACACCAGGTTAATTTTAAATTTTTTGTAGAGATGGAGTCTCAGTATGTTGCCTAGGAAGCAACCCTTCTGCCTCAGCCTCCCAAAGTGCTGGAATTACAGGCATGAGCTACCAAACCCAGCTGAAACTATCTTCTTATCCTGACATTATATTTCAAGAAGGGCCTGCCTGAATATGGTCATACCAGGCTCAGGGAGGCCTAGTGACAGTTTCATGTCCCAGCAATCAGTTCATGAGAACAAGTCTCCCTGGCAAAGCCCTGTGGTGCTTGCTGGTATACTCTCAGGCCAGTCTATTCCCATGACATAGGCAAAAGGGAGCTTATTAGTTCTGGGTCCTGGACACAGGGTAGCCCTCTGTCTTGATGCAGGATTGGCTTTAAGCAGACTTTTGAAATAATCACTGTTATATTCTAGCACTTCTGCGCTCCTTTTTAGGCCCCTGGCTTCTCTGCTTCTCCATTTTGGAATGAACCCTATCCCTCCACTCACCTTCCCTGCCACCAAAGCTCTCCACGCTTCAGAACTATTTCTCCTCTGCCTTCTTTCTCCCTTGACTCTTCTGCTCTCCTTACCACCTAGATGGGCTGGACCTACATAGTGGCTTTCATTTGGCTGCCCTCAGTTTGTTTCTTTTTTTTCTTTTTCTTTTCTTTTTGTTTTTGTTTTTGTTTTGGACAGCGTCTTGCTCTATCACCCAGGCTAGAATGCAGTGGCACGATCTCAGCTCACTGCAACCTCCGCTTCCTGGGTTCAAGCAAGTCTCATGTTTCAGCCTCCCAAGTAGCTGGGATTACAGGTGTGCACAACCACACCTGGCTAATTTTTTTTACTTTTAGTGGAGACAGGGTTTCACCATGTTGGCCAGGCTGGTCTTGAACTCCTGGCTTCAAGTGATCTGCCCGCCTCATCCTCCCAAAGTGCTGGGATTACAGGCATGAGCCACTGAGGCCAGTTTGTTTCATTTTAACTACTTTTCATCCTCCATTTAGAATCGATGCATTACTTAGAAGCACCAAATATTTTTCACCTCTCTGTCACCTGGAAATGACAGCAGTGAGTCTGCTGGTAGCAGCCCTGACTCATCCCTCAAAAATATTAAATTGGATTTTAATCACATCTGGAATTTCAGATATAAACTTTCACACATATGGTGAGGAGGGAGTTTGTACTTCAGTATCCTTCCATTCTTAAAGGTAAAAATCTGAGTCTGTTTAAGAATAAAATGCCTAAGAAGAAAGAAATCTTCTGATATGATTTATGGGATACCATATGGAACCTGGAATTTATTCTTCAAAGCAATTGTGTGCAAAGAAATTAGCAGATACTAATTGCTTTTGGGAAAAAATTGCCTCTCATTACAAACTATTGGATTTTTAAAAATGAGCTCCTTCCCAGCAGTGTGAACATCTGGATTCCCAGGGGCCACGGGCAATGCCAGAGCCCCCTTTCAAGCGCAAGACAGAAGACAGGTATTGCAAACTGCTGAGGAGCTTTGCATGAGGAAGGTGGAAGGATGTGGACGTGTCAAATGCTGCTTTTTGGCTCACAAGGTCAGTCAGTATGGGGCCATCAGAAGCACTCGACTGTTTAAAATCTCAGCTTCAATGTTGAACTCAGCTTGGCATTCAAGGCTCTCTAAAATCTGGGCCTTGCCAGCTCCTTTTCCCTCTGCCTTTTCTCTCCTCTATCCTCCAAAACCTATGCCCAGTCCACAAAGACCTCCTCCACCCTGGAACAATGGTCTCCCCTTTCTTCATGAATCCAAACCCCTAGCCTTCAAGGCCCATTGCAAAGCAACTCCTCCCCCCCCACCCACTCCCTGGAGCAGGTCAGGCCTCTCCCCAGTACCACCGTGGAAGAGCTCCGCTCCAGCCTGCCGCCTGCCTACTCAACTTCTAACAGAGGGGAAAAGGCGAGGCTGGAAGTCTCCTACCCACAAGGTCCTTCTCAGGGCTCATGCTCCAGATCCTTACAGTTCAGACCCCTTTCCTCCCACATGGTGCCATGTTTTGGGGTGAACAGTCAGGCAACTTTGTCCCCCAATCTATAATGATCAATAAACTGAGCAATACTGTATCAAGATAAGAAAACTGCATTCCCAGTACTGCCCTCAGGGCTCTTTGGCTGGAAGGAATACTTTGATAGTAGAAGGGAGTGAGGCAGGAGCCTCCAGGGGTCATTCTCAAGTAACTATAGAGGGTCTCTAAACTGCACTTAAGGGCCCATTTAACTCCATGACTTGGGGCTTACTGAGAAGGGAACATAAGTTGGAGCCAGAGCAGAATTAATTGCTCAAGACCAGAGGAGAAGCTGCAGCTACAATGGAAGGTCCTCCTTCTGTGTGCCCTCCCCACACAGCACTCCACCTTTCCTCAAAATAAAAAGGGAACATACAGTTAAAAAGAACCCATTGGAAAGGCCCAAGGGAGCTTGTTCAGACCTTCCACCATGGGAGGAAAAAATGGGAAGGCATCATCTATGAACCATAAAGCTGGTCTTTGGGAGACACCAGACCTACTGGAATTTTGATCTTGGACTTCCCAGTCTCCAGAACTGTGAGAAATACATTTCTGCTATTTATAAGCTACCCAGCTTGTGATATTTTGTTATAGCAGCTGCAGTGTAGTAAGACGGGTATATATGTATACAAATAATGAAATGCAGCTTTAAAAAGGAAAGAAATCCTGACACATACCACAACATGTATGAACCTTGAGCACATTATGTCAAGTGAAAAAAGCCAGTCACAAAAGGACAAATGTGTGATTTCACTTGAGATACCTAGAGGAGTAGATCCCTACAGTAGTAAAGAGATACCTAGAGTAGCAAAATTCACAGAAATAGAAAGTGGAATGGTGGTTTCCAGGGGCTGCCCACAGCGGGCATGGGGAGTTGCTGTTTAATGGGTACAGTGTTTCAGTTTTGCAAGATGAAAGAGTTCTGGAGATTGGATGTGCAACAATGTGAATATACTTAACACTACTGAACTGTGTATTTCAAAATGGCGGCTTATGCCTGTAATCCCAGCACTTTGGGAGGCCAAGGTGGGCAGATCACTTGAGGGCAGGAGTTTCAGACCAGCCTGGCCAACATGGTGAAACGCCATCTCTACAAAAAATACAAATTAGCCAGGCATGGTGGCTCGCATCTGTAATTCCAGCTACAAGGGGGGCTGAGGCACGAGAATTGCTTAAACCCAGGAAGCGGAGGTTGCAGTGAGCCAGGATTGTGCCACTGCACTGCAGCCTGGGTGACGGAGTGAGACTCTGTCTCAAAAATAATAATAATAAAGGCCAGGCACTGTGGCTCACGCCTGTAATCCTAACACTTTGGGAGGCCGAGGCAGGTGGATCACGTGGTCAGGAGTTTGAGACCAGCCTGGCCAACCCGTCTCTACTAAAAATACAAAAGTTAGCTGGGCGTGGTGGTGGGTGCATGTAATCCCAGCTACTCAGGAGACTGAGGCAGGAGAATTGTTTGAACCCAGGAGGCAGAGGCTGCAGTGAGCCGAGATCGTACCATTGCACTCCAGCCTGGGCAACAGGGCAAGACTCCTTATCAAATAATAATAATAATAAAATGGCTAAGATGGTAAAATGTATGTTATGTGTATTTTGTCACACACACACACACACATACACACACCAAAACAAACAAACAAACAAAAAAACAACAAAAAAAAAACTCTTTGGATTTGGGCGTTCACAGAGCAGCTTCCTGACTCTCAGCACTGCAGAGGAAAGATGCTTGTCCAAGGCTGCACAACCTGTGTTACCACTGCCAGGAATGAAAATGTAAGATTGGCCCATTAAGTCATCACCAAGCACTGTGATGTGCCCACAGGCCCTAAGATGTGCTCATGGCACACCAACAACTAGTTATCAAGGCACTGTACCTGTGAACATCTCAGCACAGCACCAAAGTGTTTTCTAGCAACTAGTAAAATAGCCAAAGCATGATCACGACCCATCTGAGACTTAGTACCTTAGGATCCCAGGCTCCACTTCAGCTTGGAAATTCCCAGTTTATGGGTGATTTGACACACACTTTTGTTTTTAGTTGGCTGTTTCACTGAAGACGGAAGACCACTTACTGTGGATATTGTGGGGAGCAATGGTTTTCCCAAACTGTTTTAGCCATGGAACTCTTTCTTCAAATTGAAATCTCATGTGGAAGCCAAATACTTAAAACCTCAGGCCCAGAGAATAGGCCCCTTCCTTTTTGATCCCTTAGGGTTTTGTCTTTAGCTCCATCTTGGAATGAAAGTGATGAGCTCTGTCTTACTGTTTCTGCAAACAGACACTCCACATGACCTGCTAGATGAGAGAGAGAGGGTCCTCCACGCACATGCCATGGAAAAATGAGCTGCCACCAACCCACACCAGAACCCCCTCACCTACTTTCCCCTGGCTGACTCCACACTGACTCTTTTGAAAATTTAAAGCTGATCTTTTTCCTGATGAAATCAGGTAATTGTTCCAAAGTTCTAAAACAATAGGCAATGCAGCAGGTGTTGGGGTGGCAATTTGTACAATTTTGAGCACCATGTTTTGTACTTGGCTTCTCTGCATTGCACAAGGGACTACACCTCGCTGCCTAGGCCTCCAGAAAAAGAGTGATAAGAATGCTTTCTTGGCCAAACATGGTCGCTCACACCTGTAATCCTAGCACTTTGGGAGGCCAAGGCATGTAGATCACTTGAGCCAGGAGCTCCAGACCAGTCTGGACAACATAGCAAAACCCCATCTCTATAAAAATAAATAAGTAAATAAATAAAGTTAAAAAATGCATTCTCCTTCCCTAACTCTCCCCTTTTCCCCTCACTTCCCTTTAACCCTTTCATCCCTGGTGGGGTGGGGACCCTAACCATCTCCACACTTTCCCCTGGAGGCTCTCCCTCTCTTCACTGAAGTATCAATTCCTAACTCCTGAGGTCCCTCCCCATCCCTTGCAAATGGGATAGACTCCAGCAGCCTCCTGTGAACTTCCTGGGGCCTCTTTCCAGCCTGGCATCTGCTGCTTTAGGAAGCAAGGGAGGGTACACCCTGGTCTCAAGGTCTTTGGACAACTTGAGGGCAGGGATAGAGAGAAGTGTCCCTTTCTGAATGCAGTTGTCTTTTTCCCAACCTTAACTCACCATCATGAGAATCCATCCCTTAAAACAACAATAACAGAATTCCTTGGTTGGTCATCAGAAGAGACTTATATTCTTCCCTTAACATGGCTTTGACCTATCTTATACTGGGGGAAATGAGTAACCCTCGTTCATGAATGGTATTATGTCCAAATCTCTTCTCTATAATACTGTCTAGGATTCTTCCTTGGTCTGTGATACAGTTTGGCTGTATTTCCACCCAAATCTCAACTTGAATTGTATCTCCCAAATTCCCACATGTTGTGGGAGGGACCCAGGGGAGGTAATTGAATCATGGGGGCTGGTCTTTCCTGTGCTATTCTCGTAATAGTGAAAAAATTTCACGAGATCTGATGGGTTTATCAAAGGGTTTCCGGTTTTGCTTCTCCCTAATTTTTCTCTTGTCGCTGCCAAGTAAGAAGTGCCTTTTGCCTCCTGCCATAATTCTGAGGTCTCCCCAGCCATGTGGAGCTGTAAGTCCAATTAAATCTCTTTTTCTTCCCAGTTTCAGGTATGTCTTTATCAGCAGCATGAAAATGGACTAACATGGTAAATTGGTACCAGTAGAGTGGGGCATTGCTGAAAAGATGCCCGAAAATATGGGGGCACTGCTAAAAAGATACCCAAACATGTGGAAGCAACTTTGGAACTGGGTAACAGGCAGAGATTGGAACAGTTTAGAGGGCTCAGAAGAAGACAGACCTACCTTTAATCTGGTGGGCACAATCTAATCAGCTGCCAGTTAATATAAAGCAGGCAAAAAAATGTGAAAAGGTGAGATGCGCCTAGGCTCCCAGCCTACATTTTTCTCCTGTGATAGTTGCCTCCTGCCCTCAAACATCAGACTCCAAGTTCTTCAGTTTTGAGACTCCGGCTGGCTCTCCTTGCTCCTCAAGCTTGCAGACAGCCTATTGTGGGAACCTGAGTTCATGTAAGTTAATACTTAATAAACTCCCATATATATATGTGTGTGTGTATATATATATGTTCATATATATGTGTGTATATATATGTTCATATATGTATGTGTGTATATATATGTTCATATATATACGTGTGTATATATGTTCAAATATATATACGTGTGTGTATATGTTCATATATATACGTGTGTATGTGTATATGTTCATATATATATACGTGTGTATATGTATATGTTCATATATATATACGTGTGTATATGTATTTGTTCATATATATACGTGTGTATATGTATATGTTCATATATATATACGTGTGTATATGTATATGTTCATATATATATACGTGTGTATATGTATATGTTCATATATATATACGTGTGTATATGTATATGTTCTATTAGTTCTGTCCCTCTAGGGAACCCTGACTGATACAATCAGAGACCACGAAAGGGGAGGGATTTGTTTTGTTAGTTAGTTTTGTTTTAACTACCACTGTCAGATAAAAGTAGAGCTGGTCTCATTAAAATGGTGGGTGGGTAGTGGAATTCCCTGCCCTCTGAGCCCTCCGCTCTGCTACTGGCAAACCCCCTGAATAGGGTTGCTACATTTTGCAAACGAAAACACAGGACATCCAGTTAAATTGGAATTTTAGATAAACAATGAATAATATTTTAGTATACAGTAATTATGTCCCAAATATTGCATGAGACACCCCTACCCCTGAGACACCCCTGGGAACACCAGGACTCCACAAAGCACTAATTGAACCCACTGTTGCAGGCAATGTTGGTATCAGTGAAGTAGGAGCTCAGGGTAGCTGATGTCTAAGTTTCCTTCATCTCAAGGATTCTGTGATGCCCTATGTACCAATGCACTGAGGGAGGACACAGAACATGGGTCAAGTCATGGTCCCTCCTGGAAAGGGGCTCCCTCCTTCTCAAACCTCAGCTCCTGACTAAGCCCCTGACTATGGTTCTGAGTGTGGTATTGTCTACTTTGGCTCAGGAGCCTCAAACCCTGACCCTTGCTCCTTCCTCATTCCCAACATGGCCTTCTGGCAGCACTTCCAGATGACCACCAGTACTTGATAGTGGGCGCTGCCTCCAGCATCTCCATTACCTGCCCTCCAGTCTGGGGCCCCTCCCTAGTTTTCAAGAGCCACCACCTGGCACCTCTAGTGAGTAGTATGTAGCTAGGGCTTTGTGAGGACATCAGGCTCCCCCCAGAGCAACACAGACCAACCCTGCCTCGCAACAGGAAGGCCTCTGGCTCCCAGAATTAAAGTCCGTGTCAGGAAAGTAAATGAGGGTTTCCCTTTCTAAAAACAATCAGCCAAGATCACCACATGAGAGAGAGAGAACAGTTTAGTTTGGCCAAAGTCAGGTCTAACAGAGAGTGTATGTGATAAGCATCTCCCGGCGCAGTGAGGGATACAGGCCAAGGAGGAAGGAGGAGCCGAGCAGGGAACTCATGTAACCAGAAGACAACGAATGAGAGGAAATATAGCCTGAAACACAAGGAATGTTTTCTAGCCTTGGTTCACCGGATGTGTTGAAGCAGGCTTCCAGTTAAAAAGATAAAGATGCTGACAAGAATGCTAGAGTCATCCTCCGACCTCATCTTTCTCTCAAACCTAAACACACAAAAAACAAGAAAAGAAATAGAAACATCAAAATTAACCTCTCCATTTCTGCCTCCTCTTAAACTACAAAAGGATCACATCTGGTTAATATCAGCACCAGGCACAGAGCATGGACCTAGATTAAGTAACAAGCAAATCACAGAGTAAACGGACAAATAAATGAAGGTAGCTGCCCTGTTAGAACTCCTTCTACACTTAGAATCAGAATATCTGAGTTCAAATCCCAGTTCAGCTTCTATTGATGCTACGCCCTCGAGCAAGCATTTGATCTCCCCAAAGCTTCAGGTTCCTTATCTATAAAATGGTGTTCACGACTGTATCAACTTCACCAGACAGCAGTAAGGACAGAATGACATGACATAGCAGAAAGGGCATTTAAACTCTAAAGCTCTTTCCAAGTATTAAATATCACAAAATTCAACCCCTACCTTTAAGCAGCTTGCAATCTGGATCTGTGCTGTCCACTATGGGAGCCACTAACCACATGTGGCTATTGAGCACTTGAAATATGGCTGATGCAAATTGACACACACTGTAAGTATAAAATGCACACTAGGGAGTGTGTATATTTTAACATTAAAAAACGTAAAACTATATTGTTAATATGTTTTATATGGAACACATGGTGAAATGATAATATTTTGATATATTGGGTCAAATAAAATACACTATTAAAATGTCTCCTGTTTCTTTTTACTTTTTTAGTGTGGCTACCAGAAAATTTAAAATTGCGTATGTGGCTCATATTGTATTTCTATTGGACAGTGTTGTTCTAGATGGACCACAAGACATGGGCACACGTGAAGTCAACGATAATGCAGCAACCAAACAATAAGATGTCGAGAAGCACAGGTCGAGAGAGGTTCTCAACACTATCAGTGCTCAATGATTGGCTGACAATGGCAGTAATTTATTGATACACAAACACTGGCCAATCAGTGTGCCTTGAAATGCAAACTGATTATGTGTGTGTGTCTTTCAGTCTCCACAGGTCGGAAGAGCAAATATAAATATTTTGAACTTAAGCAGGCTTCAGGATCATCCAATCCAACATCTCATTTTTTTTAAAATGAGTAACCTCAGGTCCAGAGAGGACTGGGACTTAACCAAGATCACACAGCCCACAAATGACCCAGAGTATTTTCCATTAGACCACAGTGGGGTTTTTAGAGCTTTTCAAAGCTTTCTTATGAAGATTGCCAAAATAATATCTCGTGATAATTCTGAGACATAACAACCATGTCCATGTTTGGCAGGTGAGAAAACTGAGGCCCTCAATGAGTAACCACATACAATTAGTTGCCTCTTAAGCCAGAGCCTCAACCCTTTGCCCCATGCTCTGCCTCCCACCCCAGGCTTCCTCTCCAGATCCAGAGGATGGTCCAATAACACATAGCATCCCCCTTCCCTGGTACCCCCACCTCCTCTTGCTCAGTACACATCTCTGAGCATTCTTCAGCCTAATTAAATAATGGAACCACACTGATCCTTCCCTCCAAGGTCTGGGGGTACTGTTTCCTCTCCACTCCAGTTCTGCTTGGGAATGTTGACTTTGGAAAACGGCACTAAAAAAACTCCGGCTGCAATTTCCAAATCAGAAACAGCCTCTAAATCTTTATTCAGCAAAGAGTCAGAGACATTGGCAGGGCTGAGCCCATTTAGGCCATAGAAGCCTAGAACCTCTTTTCCCTACAAAGCCTCCAGAGACAAAAGAGTTATCAAAAGTCAGCTCAAATCTGGAAATACGAATCCACTGGGTATCCCAGGATTTGGAAATGAATCATATAAAAGTCTCACCTCCTAGTCATTCCTGGTCCAATAGAGGAGATTTCCACAAGCAGTTGATGGGAACATGAAACAGAAGGACATAGGTATCACACTACGGGGGCCCAGAATAAGGAGCCTCAAATCCAGATGGGCTTCCTAGAGGAGTGGGGTCTGTCCAAGGTCTTAGAGGATGGGAAGGACATCGTAGGCAGAGAAAAGAGGGATAGACCCTCCAGGCAGAGAGAACAGAGATCCAAGGAAACCTCAGTCTTTGTGGACATGTGACACTGGCTTAGCCGCTCCTTTCTGGTGCTCTTCAAGGTCTTGCTGGGCCAAGTTTTTCAGCAGCAACAGTAATTACTATTACCTTTTTTTGAGACAGAGTCTCACTCCATCACCCAGGCTGGGGTGCAGTGGCTCACTGCAACCTCTGCCTTCCGGGTTCAAGCAATTCTCCTGTCTCAGCCTCCCCAGTACCTGGGACTACAAGAGCCTGCCACCACGCCCAGCTAAATTTTGTATTTTTCGTAGAGACAGGGTTTTACCTTGTTGGTCAGGCTGGTCTCAAATGCCTGACCTCAGGTGATCCACCCACCTCGGCCTCCCAAAGTGCTGGGATTACAGGCGTGAGCCACCACACGCAGCCTACTATTACTATTAATTACTCCTTACCTCTCGGTGAGACTTCATTCCCATGCCCAATCTCATTGGATCCTCACAGGCACCCTGGGAGACAGGCTGGGCAAATGTCATTCTCTGGATCAGGAAAAAGAAACTGAGGCAAGCTAGTGCCGTGACTGGCATCACACAGCCATATTAAGGAGCAGAGCCCAGGCATCACCAAGGGTTTCTGGCCCTTCCACCTCTGCCCTTTCCTTTCCATACAGTTCAGCAGCTGGGAATTCCAAGGCTCCATGGCTTTCCCTCTCCTCTCTTGTCTTAATGGAAACTCAGTCACTGCCAAGTACTGCCTATGGGGCATTTGCACATGGGGCTTTTCCCTATGGCTGTTTTCTCAAAGTCTCTATCTTATCTCTTAAGGTGCCTCTTTTATCTCTCACAACACCTAGAACAGTGCTGGGCACACAGTAGGTATCAGTGGGCTTGTGGGTTCATTGATGGGTAGACCCAGTGCAGAAGCAGTGTCACTAGGGAAAGGATAGGCTAGAAAAGGATTTTGGGTATGATCGTCACTACCTCAGTTCATAGACACTTGCTTTGGAGGTCTTTAAGAAACAGGACTAGCTCCTGTCATCTCCTCACTTATGCCCTTAACCTGCCTACAGACATCTTCCTACTGTCTATCCATGTCTTTTATTCCACTCAACCCACTTGCCTCCCAGATATTTTTCTTTTTCTTTGAGATGGAGTCTTACTCTGTTGCCCAGGCTAGAGTGCAGTGGCATGGATCTTGGCTCACTGCAACATCCACCTCTTTGGTTCAAGCGATTCTCCTGCCTCAGCCTCCTGAGTAGCTGGGGATACAACTGCCGGCCACCACACCGGCTATTTTTTGTATTTTAAATAGAGACAGGGTCTCACCATGTTGGCCAGGCTGGTCTCAAACTCCTGACCTCAAGTGATCCGCCCGCCTCGGCCTCCCAAAGTGCTGGGATTACAGGCGTGAGCTGCCATCCTGGCCCCAGATATTTTGACTTTGGGGCTGGTGCAAAAACACCAGTCCATTTATCATCTATATCTTGGGCACTAGGGCACAGGAGATGTGTGTGTATGGAAGCTGTGGGTGTGTTGTGACAGGGACTTGCACTGTCCACTAAGGCACAAGTGGCTACTGAGCACTTGGATCATGGTAGTCTGAACTGAGCTGTGAGGTAAGGGTAAAATACACACTGGATTTCAAAGACTTAGTTCAGAGAAAACAAAAAGAATGTAAAATAGCTGGTTAAAATTGAATGCATGTTGAAATGATAATGTTTTAGACATACTGTGTTAAATAAAACATATTATTAAAATTAATTGCACCTGTTTCTTTTTACTTTTGTTAATGTGGCTACTAGAAAACATGAATACACACATGTGGCTCACATTATATTTCTATTAGACAGTGCTGACCCATAGAGGGGTCTAACCTGGAAAGCAGACAGACTCGGGGACAACCCATTCAAGTGGACCTGGAGTGGCAGGGGTGGTATCTCCCTCTAAGCCTTAGTCTCATGTGTCTTTCTACATTGTCTCTACATTTGGTCCCTTAATCTGTCCAACCCAATAATGAACTATTTCTATCTCTCCTCTGCCAACCAGTCCAAATCTGCTCATTTCAGAGTGCAACTCAAGGGCACCCTTCCCCACACCTTCCTGTCCATGCATGCCCCTGAGTCTCTCTTCTGCTCACTGCTTATCTTGCTCAATTTCTGCCTTATTAGCCACAGCACAAAGCACCTGCCATAGGTCCCTCAACAATGGCATGAGTAAATTGGTTGCAAAGAAGTGGGCAAATGAATGAGTAAAAAGTGTATAATGCAGACACAACCCCCCACCCCAGAGAGTTGGGGGGGTGCGGAGAGTCCTGTTTGCCTATTTTGTGTTTCTTTTTCATAGATACATGTCTTGTGTGTTTAACCAGCTATAAGACTTCTGCCTTACTACTTTAGTTAAGCCCTGGGCACATGGCTTTTATGTCAAATACACAATACATTCTTGCGAGCTGATTAATTCCCTCTTTTTTCAAGGTCAAGCCAGAGTCTCACCTTCTTCATAAAGTCTTTGATGTCTCATTCCACACAGCTCTTCCTCCTGACTCCCATGGCTGGCAAGTCCTATGCTGTGTGACAAGTATGTCTTGGGTTTTCTTTTTAGTTGTTTCATGGGTGCGAATCCTGCGCTTCCTTTGACCCTGCTCCCACTCACATCCCTCGTGGACTGTAAACTTCTTTGAGGCCTGAAACTATCTTCACTTCAAGCTCTAGCACAGAGCCTAGCACACAGTCATTGTTCACTAAAGACCTGCTGGTTGGTTGTTTGGAGGACGGAGGGATCTACCCATAAGTGTCTTCAAAAGAGATGTTTTGGGGAAGTTTGGTGCCTGGATTTCTGGCCCCTTCTTTCCACCTTCAGCATTCAACGACGTCTCATTAAACATAAAAATCAGCCAAATAAAAATAACTTCAAAGGGTGGCCCACTGGGGCTCCATGCACTGCCTGGCAATGGATTTCTCCCCAAGAATGAATCAATTGGTCTGCACAGTGAGGCCCTTCAGTCTGGGGCTTCAGAAAGGAGGCTCTGGCCAGGAATTTCAGCAGAAGTAGGCACTGATTTAGACCTCCCTAATCTATATCAGCTCTTACACTAATAAGAATGGCTGTGAGAGCAGCTGTGAGAGGGCCCAGCAAGGGCTGGGGAGCCAGGTGGGTCTCAGGTGGTACACTCCCAAACTCAGGCAAAACAAGACAAAGAGGTTAGGAAACTTCAGAACAATCACAACACCTCTCTCTCTACCTACACAGAACTCCACTAGAAAAAGCCCATTAGTGCCAAAGGTTTGGTCCTTCTTGTCCACCAAGCCATCAGGCCAAAGCATAACCTCAGAGGACTCTACATCCTGGGCCCTGCCCTCCAGCTTCCCGGAGGAGCCTCCTAGAGCTGGAGAGCCTCGGTGGCAGTCAACACCAAGAACACTGGATGTGGGCTGCTTGGAAGGGGAGGAGAGATTTTTTTCTTTTGCAGCTGTGTCTGGTTTATTCACCCTCTTTACCACAAGACCATCCCATTGAACATTCTTGAGGCAGAAACAAGAGACCGCCTTGATATTTTGACTCTCTTGAATTTCCATGGGGCTATGGGTACCTTGCCCACAGCATCACAGCCCCAGGCATTGATAAAAATGTATATTTCATATATGCAAATCCTAGGTGAGAGACCTAGGATTTGACCCACAGGTGCTCCCTGGACCTTCAGTGACCATTGTTGGAGACTGTTCAGTGAAGCTGGCCACAGCCCTGAAATCAAGCCTAGGATCCTCTGACCTTCCTTGAGGGAGCATTAGGTCCCCTGCCCCTGGTCACGGATCCTACAAGGCCTGGCCTGGACCCCAAGGACCCTACAGAGTAGTTCTTATTCCAAGCTAAGCACCCCTTGTCTCTAGGACACCTCTCTCTTCGCCCAAGTAATCTCTTCCAGCCAGAACCTGAATAACCAGTTTGTTTTACCAAATGTCACTGGGATAAGCCTTAGCAGCTGTCTTTAAGAGTTCTCTGTAGCGCAGCCTCTGAAGCAATTTTTGAGGGCTCATCCCTAACTCATTTTTCATTTTACCCAGGCCCTCAGAAGACTGCACAGCGTAAGTACCCACCTCCTCACCAGTTTGGAAACTCAAAGGCCGTGGCAGCCTCCAGACTTTGCCAGCGTGTGGAGGTGGTGCTCTGGCTGTCCTAGCAGCCACCATAGCAGCCAGGTACCTGCAACTGACGCATTTTGCCCGACAGTCCGCTCACCATTCTCACTCCCCTCCCCTCCGTGCCGTCAGGGATCTGAGTCCTTGAGATTCCCCAGGAAGGCGAAGGTCCCAAAGCTGCTGGGACATTGGGATCCTTAGCCTTTCCTAGGGGCCATCTCTCTTCACCGTTGCCAGGGTCTTAGAAAGCCCTGGCACGTGAGAGAAGGCCCTGCACTCAGAGAAAGGAACCTGGGGCTTTCACCTTGAGCTGAGCCCCATTCCTAGGAGCTAAGCAGAGGAAAGGGAGAGAACGAGCATCTCCCAAGCTCCAGGAACCCTGCTTGGTGACTACACCTGTTATTGGCAGCCCACAAGAGCTATCTGTCCTCTCTGTAAAGCCCCTGCTTCCAGATGCCCCATTCGCTTTCTGGCAACATCTGTGGGTGTGCAGTATACACAGTGTGTAAGCTGTAGTGGAAGAGGCAGGTTTGAGCTTACAGCCTCCATTCAAAGGGCTGCCTGCCTTCCCAGTTTGGCAAGACTCCAAATGGACTTCTGAATGGTTTCTGGGGCAACTAAGGTTGAGGAATTATTCATGTACCCTGAAAACTTGATTGACCTGGAAAGTTTCTGACTTCACTTGACCTTGCTCAGGCCTTTGCTCAGTGTCTAGGCACTGTGGAGCGTCAGAGTTTCTTACCAAGAGCTCTGTGCTTTAGCTCCTCTTGGGGCTAAAGCGAGGCTTAGATATCAGGAATGGCACATGACGGGTGGGTACAAGCATCTGCTATGAACATCATCTGCCACATGCAAAAGCTGAGCATCATTAGGCTTGACTGCACATCATGCTTTAGAGCAGGAGTGTGTCTGAAAGTCTTGTATCCACCATCCTCTATAGGGCCAGGGATACTGGAAGTGCTTACAAAGGACCTGCTGATTGATAATATATCAGCCTCTAAATGAATTTAGAGGTACAAGGGCACCCACATACAGCCTCTGTTGGACACGAGATGTGCTGCACTGGGGTCCCCAGATGCTCATGGGGGCCAAGCCAACAGGCAGCATGGGCAACAAGGCCTCCCGTGTAGGTGTTAGGAGAGCAAGAATGAGGGCTGTCAGGAGGTCCAGATGCAGGCATCCAGCACGACCTGGAAGGCTGCTGAGCCCCGGAGCAGATCCAGGCAGCTATGGATCCAGCATCAGAAAGGCCTGTCTGACAAAACAGGCATGTAAACTCACCCAAGACTGCTGCTGTGATCCCAGGGACCACTACATAGGGAGTCCGAGGCTCCAGATGAATCAGGTCCTCCATGAGGGGAGCAGGGCAGAGACTGAAGCTCAGCAGATCATCCAGGCCCAAGTCCTGAGCAGAATCTCAGAAGAGATGGCCTAATGCTGAAGGGCTCATCCAGAGCCTCTGAGCTGCAGCAGCTGAGTCCAAGCATCCAGGTAGAGCTGAGCTCAAGGCATTGTTCATGGCCACAACAGGAAGGTGACAGGAACATGGTGTCAGGGCCTCAGCTTATCACTGCAACAGCCAAGTAGAAGCCACAGAATAATGTTTAACTCTAAGGGAGGCAAGAAACTAAATGCATCACCCATGATGTGCCTTCATTGATAACCCCGAGAAAGACAAGCCCAGGCCAGCCATCCCACTAACAGCCTTACTTTCTAATGCATGCAAAAGCCCTGCGTGCCTACAGCCTGATCCTCCTCAAGCCCAATTTTTTGAATGCCCAGACCACTTCAGCCCATGCTATTTGCCTGTGTGTGCTCACCTACTTCAAGCATTAGGAGGTGTGTGTTTATGTTCTCCATTGTCCTCATAGGCATTTCTATTGAAGTCATATTTTTCTAAAATTTTATTGCCGGTGAAAGAAAGGCATAAATGTGCAGAGTGGAATTACTGGCACATTCAGGATATACGAGGGACATTAAAGGCACTGTTAGGATTTGATGACAGCTGCCAAGAATCTTTTCTATAATCATAAATGAGATAAGCACGAAGCAATGAAGACAACATAAAAAAACCTGGCACCAGCCAGAGGCAGGTGTTTCCCCTGCTGCAGTTAATGACCCTGTGGGAGCCTGCTGCAGGCTGGAAACACGTGCAGGCGCCCCCGAGGCCCAGGGTTCAGGGGGCTGGGGAACCGAGGGGTAGCTCGCTCATTCTCCACGTCCATTCTTACCTACGCACATTTTCCCAGCTGACCCTCCGGCATGGAGAGCATCCCCTCCTGTGCTTTCATCTCCCGGAATCCCTGCCAGCCTTCCCAGCATCAGCTGGAGCCCTCTTGCTCCCAGGCGACTGACTTAACTTCTCCACTCCAAGTCTGCACTTGGCTCACCTTGCCTCCGGCTGCGCTCACGGTCTCCGTGGGTCTTGAGTGCTTGGATAGCTGGGGCATTCCCTGGCCCCGAGGCGGGGCGTACTCTGCTCATTCAGGAAAATATTTTACTAGGCTCTTATGAGCTGCACATGGGAGATCACTCAGTGAGCAAGACAGGCCACACTACCTCTACTGTGGTCAATCTTCCAACTACCTGTCCTTTCCTTCCAAAAGTATTCAATTTCAAAACCTTCAAGCAAATTCTTATTAATGACACACCCTGCTCTGTTATTCTCTCAGTGGAGACACTCAAAGGAGCAGCCTGGGGCTAAGACATCTTCATCTTCCTCTCCAGACAGCTTGCAGCTCTGCAGAGGGAACTCTAGCTTCATGGCACTCATGAACACGCGGATCAATCCAACAGTCAGGGGAAATGACACCCCAAGTTATAAGCCTCTTGTTTTACTGTGGATTCATGAGCTGGAGTTTTCCCCCAAGCTCCGAAATAAACATGGTGGAGATCCACAGGCACCAATATTTGGGAGGGAGGGGCTTAATGTGGAAGTCCTTGGGCAACCTAATACCCAGGGGCATTCAGGGAAATCAGTGGGAGGCAGGAAAACCTCCCTGGGGTTTTCCATCAGCTAATGTTACCTGCATTCACCCCAGGACTGCTCTCCTGCCGCCATCATACCAGGCTCAACCCTTCCGCCCCGCCCGGATGATTCCTAGTTAACCTCAACCCAACACAACTGTATCTACACCACTCATTTGCTGCCTCCTCTCTAAAAGCTGTAGCCTCTCAATGCCTCCATTTCCTCAACTCTGAAATGGAGATAATAGCAGTGCTTGCTTTTGGACAGTTGTGAGGATTAAATGATCTGAGCTAGTCCATGTGAAGCTTCTGGATCAGTGACTGACACGGAGCAAGTGCCCATTGGACGTCAGCTGTTGCAGTTGGTATTATTATCAGCATCATTATGCTCCTGCCCGCGAGAGCTCAGGGTTTTCTGCGGTCAGTTACATTTTATGTGCAATCTAGGGTCCTTGTGGGCCCATAGGGAGGGAGAGGGAGCTGGAACCACACAGAGCCCTATGTATTGGTACCACTGCTGCTGGTTCCCTTACAGGAGCAGACACTGTGTGCCAGGGGTGTCATCTATACAGGATTTCTGAAACTTTAGTGCATCTAAGAACCTGCCAGAGATCTGGCAAAAGCACAGAACACTGGGCCACACCCTCAGACTTTCTGATTCAATTTGCACTTCTCCCAGGTTCCCAGGCAATGCTGCTGCTGGTGGTCCAGAGACCATTCTTTGCAAACCACTGCTATAGGATGATGCAGGCGTGAACTTTTCCACTTTGTCACAGCTTGTATCCTCAGCACCCAGCACAGTGCCTGCACATAGTAGGTCTCCAATAACCACTTGATGATGATTTGTGTGTGCCTCGCTTATTCTGTGATCGTCCAGCATGCTGCCTCCTGGCTCCAGGTAGTCACACCCTAGTTTGACAGGCATGCCATCTGACCTACCCCAGCCTCTGGGGGAAACCACCCCACCCCTGAACCACCTTAACACGCATCCAGCAGAGCTAGAGGGCAGTCCACACCTGGCCTGAGTGATGCTTCCAACTTTGCCATGCCCAGCCCAGGCTCTGCACAGCTGCCTGTCATGATTAACCGCTGACATTTCCAACACCGTTATTGGCCCCAGGACTGGAAGAAGCCAGAGGTGAAAAACAAGTGGAGAGATTGGGCATGATGGAGCAATCTGACCACAGAGATAGCTGCTTTTTGCCTTTCAACAACCCACAGACTCTTTCAGCTTCTTGGTTTTTATTCCTCTTTTTTATCCTTCCTTCCTTTCTCTTTTTCTTTCCTTCTTTCCTTCCTTTACTTCCTTCCTGTCTCTCTCTCCCTCTTTCTTCCTTCCCTTCTTTCTTTTCTTTCTTTCCTTCCTTCTTTCCTTTTTCTTTACTTTCTTTCTCTCCTTCTTCTTTCTTTCTTTCTTTCTTTCCTTCTTCCTCGTTTCTTCTATCCTTTTGCTTGGTTTCCAGGCATTTTTTGGTTTTTATCTTCTAAAATGTCTTTAACCATGACAAAGCACTCTCCCAAAACCAGTGATAAGCTTCAGGAGTTCCTGAGTGAAGGATATGTAGAACTCTCTTCACTATCATATTATTCTAACAGACAGTTTAGAAAATATTTGGCAGAACTTCCTTGGTGCTGGCTGCCTAATCTGCCTAAATCACTCTTCTTTTCTCTCCCCACTTTCTTTCCCAAGAAAAGAAGATGTGACATAATTCTTTGCTGCTGAAGCAGCATTTCTCCAGGGGACTTGCTCCAAGAAAGAGAGTGGTGTAGAACCCACCCCACCCCCACCCAAAGAGAGAGCACCTCACAAAAATGAGATGAGTCTGTGGGGGGTGCTGTGGGTGGAAGTCCACAGGGGCCTAATTTGGGGTGCAGGATGGAGCCACGTTTCAAAGGGAGATTGGGAGTCTTCTTCCCAGGGCAGGTGCACTGGATGCTGCAGGCTGGTTCCGCACTCCTTTGGAGCTACATCCTCCCAGGGTGTGCTGGGCCTTTAATTCAAGCAGAGAGGAACCCATGTAGCTGGGTATGTTTGTCAAAACTAAGAAATTAACACTGGTACATTACAATGCATTAAACTTTGTGTTTTATTTGGATTGCGCCAGTTTTTCCACGAAGGTCATTTTTTCTGTTTCAGGATCAGCTTGGCAAAATGGATGGTTTTAGTAATACAGCAAGTTTGTCTGGAGAATTTTGGGTGCTTAAAATCACCATTAAGGAATCATGTCTTTAAAAAGCAAACACTTTTTGATCTTAAGAAGTCTCAAACATACCACACTTCTGGGATGGGTGATGCCATGAAAGTACCATCAAGCAAGAGGATTCCATTTTCTGTCATTTACGGAAATTTGAAGATCACAAGCAGCTATATTTGTGACATAGCATGACAAGAGTCTGTGACCTGCAAGGGAGGCTGGCAGACAGCTGGCACAGTGGGTGGAGGCACAGCCCAGACAGACTCTTGTGTTCCCAGGCACACGTGGCATTGCTGTGCACCGGAGCACCTGAGGACCTGTGTCCTCATCCTGGCAGTGTCCCTGTCCAGGTAAGGGACTTAGAACTTCAGTGCCCCCTCTCTTCTCCTCAGTATCTTTGCCTACATGACAAAGGTGTGGGCTGGGTGGTCTCCAGGCTCCCACCTGCTGCCTACTGCTTGCCAGGCAGAATGGCCCAGAATCTGACAGACAAGGAGCAAGCACAGACATAGCCTAGGCGACCCCAGGGATGCCAGAAGGTGACTTCTTCAAACCTCATCTCCTGGGCCCCTACCAAGAGGTCTAGTATCAGAATTCAAGTTCAGAGACAGGAAGCATGAGGACAATTCCTCAATTAGGAGTTTTAAAGACACCTAGCTCCCTGTAGCCGGTATGACTTCCCTGCCTCCCTTTCCCCAAGCCCTTCCTCAGGTTATACCCAAGGCCGCCAACAGCCACCACAGGTTGGCTTTTCTGTGGGCATGGGGAGGAAAAGTGGTTGGGGTAGGGGCATGTCTCAACACACAAGGCTGCCTGCTCTCTGCCTGTTAGGAGGATGTACCCCACGTGCCCATCTCCCTCATACCCCTAGACCTGGCAGAGGATGAAGCAGTAGCTTCCCCTGAGGGCTGGAGAGTTGCAAGGCAGAGCCCCGGGTGTGGCTGGGGCGGAACTATTGTGGGAGACACCTCCAGTGAACTTCTGCAGTGTCCCCTGGGTGTGAGTATGAGGCCCAAGGGGCAGGAACTACATAAAGGGTGTATGGCCCCAAATTCTACCACCAGAATGAACCAAGAGGACAGGACTGCACTGGGCTAAGAGCCCATTCACGGTGGGATGTGTTAGTCCCTTCTCTCTGAATTCTGGGGCTGGGCTCCTGGGCTTCTGCAGGGAAAAGGCTCTTCTAGAGCAGTACATGGAGCATCCTGGGGATAAGCAGAAGGTCATCCAAGGGTAAGATTTGAAGGACAACACCGTGAGAATTTGTGAGTTCTAATGGTTTTTTGTTGTTGTTGTTATTGTTCTTTTCTTAAACATAGTACATACAGCCCAGCTGCCTGCTGCATTTCTCTGATTTTTGTTATCATAATTTAAAAGGCTTGGGGCTTCCTGGGTATACAGGAAAAGCAAACAGTTTTTCTCTATATTCTCAACATTTCTGACACCAAATATGTAAGTGATTTCCCACACCAAGCACTTTTCCAATTCTCTGCAGACAACAAATGCATGTCCCACAATTCCATTCAGCTCTAACACTATCTACTTGGAGTTAGTGAGGGATCCACAAGTTAAGGACTCATAAGATGCCCCCACTTCAGATACCAACTGCAAGCCCCAACTTGCCACCTGTACTTCTGACCCATGACTGGCTATAAACTGGGGTTCCCACAACCCCTTTGGCTTGATAATTTCTTACAACAGCTCACAGAACACAGGGGAACACATTTACCAGTTTTTTCTACCCTAGAGGCTAGATAAAAACACAGATGAGCTGCCAGAAGGGGAGATGCATAGGGTGAGGGCTGGAGGGTCCCCAGCACAGGAGCTTCTGTTCCAGTGGAGTTGGGGGGCACCACCCTCCTGGTTCATGGATGTGTTCACCTGCACAGAATCCCTCCACACCCTGTGCTTTAGGGATTTTTATGGAGGCTTCATCATGAAGGCATAATCAATTATTAATTTAATATCCAACTCCTCTCCCCTCCCTGGGGATGGGGGTGGGGCTGAATGTTCCGAGCCTCTGATCATGCTGTGGTGTTTCTAGTGGCCATCCCCCATCCAGGGGCCCACCAAGAGTCACCTCATTAGAACAAAAGGTGCACCTATTATCCAGGAAATTCCAAGGGATTTAGGAGCTCTGTGTCAGGAACCAAGGTCAAAGACTAAATATTAGAACAAAAGATGCTCCTAGCACCACTATCACTTAGGAAATTACAAGGGTTTTAGGAGCTCGGTGCCAGGAACTAGGGGCAGAGACCAAAGGTTTATTCTTTATTATATCACACAGGGCCACACTGACTCCTGTGGTTAACAAGAACCACAGGTGTATATTTATCAGCTTGTGTGGAAATCTTCTGTGGGCTATTTCATTCTTCTTTTGCATCTCCCCACTATACTTCCCACCGTGCATTTGAATGAATGGTGCTCACCAATTTACTCCTGTGGGTTCAAATGACAGCAGTGGAGAATGAGAGGTTAAGTCCCAGGAAGAAGAGGCTGAAACTCAGAGCTGTTGGGCACCACCGCAGCGCCATAGGCATCTGTTCTATGGGTAAGATTTGGCAGGGCATGCTGAACTGAAAGCAGGACAGTCAACTCAGTGACTCGACAGTGCTTGTTTGGATCAAGAAAAAACATTCGTTTGTGTGTGTGTGTGTGCACGCACACGTGCGTGCACACCTGTGGCCTGTGCCTGTGTGTGTTTTCTAATCCTCCTTCAAGGAAAATGAGAAAGAGAAGGAAAAAAAAAAAAAAAAACTCCAACGTTCTCTTAAGCTTGAGAGTGGCCAACTGCATTCCTCAACCGCAAGTGTATGAAATGTTTCTGTTTGGGTGGTTGCCTTGAGGAGAAAAGAAGAAACAGCTTCTCTCCATCTATTTATAGTGTCTCTGGGATTGTCCACAATCATAAGACCCTTGACATTAATCCATTCTTGTCCCTGGCTCCCAGCAGGAAGAGCCTCAGCCTGAAATCACTGCAGGTTTCAGACAACATGCTCCTGGAAGTCTGTACCCACACAGCATCAACTTTTGCATCAAACATCCCCAAAATGAGTAGGAAGAGTCCTGCAAGCTGGCAGTAGAGGCAGAGAAAACCTAGGGCTGAAAACAATTGGGATCCCAGGAGTCCTTGGCCAAGATGGAACATGATTCACTAGGGACAATTCTCAAAGGCTGCCAGCCCAGGCCCCACTCCCATGGTTCCTTTCGATAGGACCAAAAGCATCTGCACTTTACAGAAGTGTCTCAGTGATTCCAGTGTGTTACCAGCATCACCATACACAACTGAACAGTACTAGGCAGCCTTATGGCCCTCTTTAGTTAGAACCACTGGTTTTGACCCAGCAAGGCAAGTAGCTTCTATGCAGAAACATATTTACATAGGATGGATAAGGGTATGATGACCCTTTACCAGCAATGGGAATAGTCACTGTCATTTCTATCTAAGGGCATGGAGAGGGTGGTAAGGAGAGCTTGGGGGCGGGTATGTGCAGGCCACACCACCCAGGAACAGCCCAAAATATTAACTGTGGCATATCAACCAGTCAGCAGGGTTCTGCCCAGGATTGACGGACCCAGAGAATCTGAGACTCGAACTCTTTAGAGGAGAGTCAGATTTTCTTTTCTCTCTTTTTTTTCCCCCTAAGTACAAGCCTCAAAATATAGTCTACCGAAATTTAGGAGGAATGATCAAGAAGACATACTGCTTATTGTCAATAATCAGCTAAACTCTTCAGTCAACTAGACAAATTGGTGATTAAGAGTGTGGATGCTGGGCCAGGCGCAGTGGCTCATGCCTGTAATCCCAGCACTTTGGGAGGCCGAGGCGGGTGGATCACGAGGTCAGGAGATCGAGACCATCCTGGCTAACACGGTGAAACCCTGTCTCTACTAAAAATACAAAAAAAAAAAATTAGCCAGGCGCGGTGGCAGGTGCCTGTAGTCCCAGCTACTCGGGAGGCTGAGGCAGGAGAATGGCATGAGGCCAGGAGGCGGAGCTTGCAGTGAGCCGAGATCGTGCCACTGCACTCCAGCCTAGGCGACAAAGCGAGACTCCATCTCAAAAAAAAAGAAAGAGAGAGAGAGAGAGAAAGAAAGAAAAGAGGAAAGAAAGAGCAAGCAAGCAAGAAAAAAAAGAAAGAAAGAAGAAAGAAAGAAAGAAAGAAAGAAAGAAAGAAAGAAAGAAAGAAAGAAAGAAAGAAAGAAAGAAAGAAAGAAAGAAAGAAAGAAAGAAAGAAAGAAAGAGTGGATGCTGGTGCCAGACTGCCCGGTTCAAATCCCAGCACAACCACTTACTCTGTCATCTTGCACAAGTTAATCTCTCTCTCTGAGCCTCAGTTTCCCTATTTATAAAAAAGAGATAAAAGTAGTACCTACCTCAGAAGGTTGTTGTTGTGAAGAGTCACTTAGATAATATGTACAAAGTGCTTAGAACAGTGCCTGGCCCAGAGTGCTGAAAACAATGTTGATTATTGTTATTACTGGGGCACAGTTCTCAAAATTTGTCAGTCATTCTCAGGCATCAAGCCCTGAAAAATCAGGATCCAAGGGGACTCTCCCAGGACCCCGATGGCAGCAGCAAAATAAAGATGCTCCCTCTTCCAGCCCTTTGGAGGGCCTTAGAAAGAGATTGGGTTAAGAAGCTTCTGGATGGGGCTGGTTGAGAAAATTATGATACATTAAAATGATGCAATGTGATGTGATTATGAAAAGTAATGATGAGCATATATGAATATACATGGAAGCTGTCACTCAGCTATCATGCTGAGTCAAATAAACAGGTACGGGAACAGGATAGTCTCATTTTGTTAAAAGTATATATCTAGAGCATGTAGGAATCATACTCCACATGCTTATATCTGCAAAAAGCAACACATGTTGCTATTTTATTTAAATCAGCTCAAATCTCACTCGAAGTTTCACCCTGCTGGTCTGGTAGGAAATTCACTCTGAGGCATTGCTGGGGTTTCTTTCCCTACCCAGCATTACATGAGACTCCCACATGCTTCTGTGGCACCCAGAAAACAGAGGCCAGCCTCTAGCCTCCCTCCCTCGTGGCTGCACTGACATTCTCGTGGTTGAACCCACAGTCCTCTTGTGGATGCTCCAGGCTGTTTATCAGATGGGTGCTCAGGTGTTCATGGGTGGTCGCCTGGGGACAGTCATTCTCCTCAAGTCTCCTTTCCCCTCTTCAGGTGCTGCCAGGACAGGTCCAGGTTGCCTGCAACTAGGGGCTCACCAGCCACCATTCCTGGCCAGGCCTGGGGCAGGGTCTTGTCAGCTCTCCCAGCTGTCAAAGACAGGTACATCTGACATAATGCGCAACTTTGGGAACCAGGATTTTCCTGAGAGACACCTTTCTTCTTCCTCTAACAAAGCTCTTCCAGGCGACCCGTGCTTAAAATCCAGGGATGGAACTTGCACCAGCTAACAGCATGGGAAAAGGCTTGGCTGCATGTGCACATGTGTGCATGGGGTGACTCCAGCTGAGTGTCTGCTCAAATGTGGTCATCTCCGATAGAGTAGTGGAGAGACTATTCATGAGTCTCCTCAGTTCATCCTTCCCAGAGCGCCCTCAGTGCATCCTCCCCCGAGTATCCTCAGTCCATCCTCTCCGAGCCCCCTCAGTCCATCCTTCCCTGAGTCCCCTCAGTCCAACCTCTCTGAGTATCCTCAGTGCATCCTCCCCCGAGTCCCCTCAGTCCATCCTCTCCAAGTATCCTCAGTCCATCCTCCCCCGAGTCCCCTCAGTCCATCCTCCCCTGAGTCCCCTCAGTCCATCCTCCCCTGAGTCCCCTCAGTCCATCCTCCCCCGAGTCCCCTCAGTCCATCCTCCCCTGAGTCCCCTCAGTCCATCCTCTCCGAGCCCCCTCAGTCCATCCTCCCCTGAGTCCCCTCAGTCCATCCTCCCCTGAGTCCCCTCAGTCCATCCTCCCCTGAGTCCCCTCAGTCCATCCTCTCTGAGTCCCCTCAGTCCATCCTCCCCTGAGTCCCCTCAGTCCATCCTCCCCTGAGTCCCCTCAGTCCATCCTCTCTGAGTCCCCTCAGTCCATCCTCCCCTGAGTCCCCTCAGTCCATCCTCCCCTGATCCTCAGTCTCCCCGTATCCTCAGTCCATCCTCTCGAGTCCTCAGTCCATCCTTCCGATTACCTCAGTCCATCCTTCCCGTATCTCAGTCCATCCTCCCGGTTTCCTCAGTCCATCTTCCGTATCCTCAGTCCATTCTCTAAGTACCCTCAGTCCATCCTCCCCCAGTATCCTCCGTCCATCCTTCCCAGTATCCTCAGTCCATCCTCTCTGGTCCTCAGTCCATCCTCTCCGATTCCTCAGTCCATCCTCCCAAGGATCCTCAGTCCATCCTCTCCGTCCCTCAGTCCATCCTTCGTGTCCCCAGTCCATCCTCCCCTCCTCAGTCCATCCTCTCGTATCCTCAGTCCATCCTTCCGAGTCCCCTCAGTCCATCCTCTCCGAGTATCCTCAGTCCATCCTCTCCGAGTATCCTCAGTCCATCCTCTCCGAGTATCCTCAGTCCATCCTCTCCGAGTCCCCTCAGTCCATCCTCTCCGAGTATCCTCAGTCCACCCTCTCTGAGTCTCCTCAGTACATCCTCCCCCGAGTCTCCTCAGCCCATTCTCCCTCAAGCCCCCTCAGTCCATTCTTCACCTGAAGAGCCTCAGTCCTTTCTTCTTTGATGCCCCTCAGCTGACCCCTCTCTTTGTCCCCTCTGTACTTCCTGCCCTGAGATGCAGCAGTACCTCCAGATGTGTTCTTATGTGTCACCACCTCCTCCATTGGGTGACCTCACAATCCTTCACTGGGTGACAAAACGAAGAGGATAAGCAAGAGGGTCTGAGCCTTGCTCAATCTGCCCTGCCCTGGGCAGGAGACCTGGTTTGCTTGTTTTGGTGAGCTGGCCAGCTGTGAGCTGTTTGTTTGTGGGCTCTGGGATTAGGACTGGACTGTTTTCCTTACTGAGTTGGTGGAGTGGGTTGAGCGGAAGGATTCCAGGCTTAGGATGCCCAGGGCCTGGCCTTCGCTGTCACCTCTCACTGCTGCCTGGGGTCTTAGCTCCAATGAGAAATGTTGGGGATGCTGTTTTTCAGGGCAGGGCAGCTCTCTGGACACAGGTAACTAGGTATCCCCCCTGCCCGAGGGCCTAAAACACTCGTAGTCTCTGGGGCTTTTCCCAGGAGTGGGAGTCTCGGAAAACTCAGAGGAAACAGGAAGGAGAACAGCTCCTGTCTCAGCCTTGGGCTCCCAGTTTAGGCTGCTCCTCCCCAAGGCCTGTCAAAAGCCATTTTCCTTCACCTCCCAGCAGATTCTCAGCATCCCCAGGACATGCAGTAAGTAGGGTCCTCAAAGGCTCTTTGATCTCCAATCCACGGGAGTGCCAGGCCATAAATATTATGTTACTACCCCCGTCACCAGCCCTCCAGTGCGACAATGTCTATGCTTTTAATTCGGACTTAGATTAACAATGGTTACATTCTGTTTAATGATTCCTCTGTCTGGGCTTTTCCTCTTAACTTGATTGAAAGTTCTTTTAGGATAGACACCATTTTCCCACAGGAAAAAAAAAGGTTGAAAATTAACCAGGTGTCCAAACACACTTGTTGAATGACTAGGCTGGCTGGATGGACGGACGAATGGACAGACGAATGAATGAACAGATGGCTGGCTGGATGGCAGACATCCTTCGCTGAAGTCTTCCCATAGCAGAAATAGTTTTTCTGTGCAATAATCTAACACATATTTACTTATTATTGCCAGCCACTGTTATGTATCCTTGAGATTCATCACAGTGAACAAAAACAAAACAAAACAAAATCCCTCCTTTTTGGAACTAATATTCCATTAAGAGAAAACTGTAAACAATAAACGTTTAAAATAAGTACATTGTAGGCCAGGTGCGGTGGCTCATGCCTGTAATCCCAGCACTTTGGGAGGCCGAGGCAGGCAGATCATTTGACGTCAGCAGTTCGAGACCAGCCTGGCCAACACGGTGAAACCCCTGTCTCTACTAAAAAATATACACACACACACACACACAAATTAGCCAGGCATGGTGGCAGGCACCTGTAATCCCAGCTACTCGGGAGGCTAAGGCAGAGAATTGCTTGAACCCAGGAGGTGGAGGTTGCAGTGAGCCGAGATCGTGCCATTGCACTCCAGCCTGGGAGACAAGAGCGAGACTTCATCTCAAAAATAAATAAATAAATAAGTACATTGTGTAGACTGTCAGCAAGGGATAACTACCAAGGAAACAACAATAAATAGTAGAACAGGGTAAGAAGGGTTAGGATTTGGGAGGAGGCAGTTTGTAGCTTATAGAGGAGTCAGAGTGGATCTCACTGAGATGGTAACATCTGAGCAGATTGCAGGGAAGGGAGATGGGGGATCATATGGCTATCTGGGGAAGGAGTGCTCCAGGGAGTGAACAGGCAGTGCAAAGTTTTTAAAGTGGAGCTTGCCTGGTGTGTTTGAGGAACTGACTACAGTGAGGTTAGTAGGCAGGAGCAGAGTAAACAAGGAGGGGAGAGTAGAAGGGGATGAGTTCTGAGAGGTAGGGATGGGATGGGCTGGCAGATCCCACAAGGCCTTAGGGAAATAGAAAGCCAGGGAAAGGTTTTGAGAAAAGGAGTAATATGATCTGATTTAAATTTTAAAAGCCTCCCTCTAGCTGCTTTGCAGAGGGACAAAGATGGAAGCAGTTAGGAGGGTGCTGCAGTAATCCAGGTGAGAAAGGATGGAAGTTCCAACCAAGATGGGAGCCAGGAAGGTGGAGAGCCCAAGCTATTGGAAGGAGTTGCCAACAAGTGAGATGGAGATGGCTATGAATGAAGGAGGTTCACTAGGTGGGGGTGGGCACAGGGCAGATCAAGAGCTTAAGGTACCATCCAAGTAGGCATCCAAGTTGAGATCGAAGCCCAGATACATCAATTTAAATTTGGTTGTCCGTGGTGTTTAATACGCAAGGCCACGGGATTGAGTGAGATCACCAAAAGAATCAATATAAATAAAGAAGGGAAGAGGACTAAGGACTGAGCCCTAGGTAATATCAACCCTAAATGATCAAGGAGATGAGGAGGAACCAGCAAAGGAGACCAAGAAGGAGCAGCTTGTGAGACAGGAGGGAAACAAAGAGAGCCATTCTGTTCTGGAAGTCAAGTGAAGAATACACATCCTGGAGGGAAAAGGATCAACTGTGTCAAATGAAGCTGTTAGATCAACTAAGGTGAGGACTGAGACCTGACCCCCGGACCCAGCAATGTAAGGGTTGACAAGAGCAGGCTGTGGAGTACAGGGGCAAAAGGCTGGTTAGAGTAGGTCTAAGAGGCCAGGCACAGTGGCTCACGCTATAATTCCAGCACTTAGGAGCCAAGATTATGCCGTTGCACTCCAGCCTGGGCAACGAGGGCAAAACTCCGTTTCAAAAATACATAAATGAATAAATAAACAGTGGGTCTAGGAGAAAATAGGAGGAAACAAATGGCAAGAATGAGCACGGACAACTTTCTGGAGAAGTTTTGCAGCAAGTAAAAATCAAACAAAAAGCTGAAGGAGAAAACTTTCAAGGAAAGGTTATTTTAAAATGGGAGAAGTAATCACATGCTTGTATGCGGGTGGGAATGATTCAGGAGAGAATGAACAATGAAGATGTGGGAGAGAAGCAGGCAATACTGTTGGAGCAATATCCTTGAGTAGGTGAGAGGGGATGAAATCCAGTGTGCAGGTGGAGAGGTTTGCTCTAGAGAGGGGCATGGAAAATTCATCCATGTTAGAGTCAAGGAAACAGAAGATACAAGGTCAGATGCTGGCAGGTGGGGAGTTGTGGTCGGAAGAGGGAAGAAGGTCATCTGCCAGGAGTAATATGGGGGGAAGGTGTTAGGGGTGTGAAGAGAGAAGGGATGGTGTGAAGTTGTCATCTAGGAGAGTGGATGGACTCCGGGACAGAGTGTACGATGACCTGGCAGCAACCACAGGCCTCCTTGAAAATTGTGGGCCTGAATTTAAAGTGAGATCAGTCACAGGGTTGTATTTTTTTTTTCCACCAACAAGCATGGAGGAAATGGAGAGCTGGATCTAACCATGGTTATGGTTTTGCCAAAACAGTGCAACAAAATGAGAGGGACAAGGGAGTCAAAGGGATACACAAGGGAGCGATTATGATAATTGACCATGGAATTTAAGCTGCATTCTAGTAAGAAGGGTTTCCATTTTAGTAAGTGGGAAAATGTGAGGTGTTTTACTTTGCCAAGAGTGAACTGTAGATGGAAAAAGTCTGAGACTCACTGCCTGGAGCCATCGTTAACTCGGTGACTCCCTGATGATTTAACGGAGGTGACCTGCTTCCCAAACTTGCTCTCATAATTGGCCGGCCGAGAGATATGATGTAGTAGAGAAGTCAGCGGTGGAACAGGGAGATTAGGAACTGTTCTGTTTTACCAAACTTGCTGTTACACTGCCCATGGAGCACCCCATTCGCCCAAAGACACAGTCCTCCCTGCCTCATCAGCAAGCCTGGCCTCACCGGGAGTAGCTCTAGCAATGTGTCTCAGCCAGGCCTTCAAACTCCTCCAACCTGGGCTGAAGGAGCTCTGCCAGGCAGCTGACCGTCCCTGTCCTCTGGCCTCCCTTCATATGGTTGGCCTTTCCCCACCCAATCTGTTCGTCCTGGGATGGCAGGGTTCACTCAGTTCACAGCCTTTGATTCCCAGAGATTTCTGATTCTCTTCTTCTGGCTTGTAGGACAAAGTCCTTGGCTGTTCTGCCCTACTACTCTTCCCCATTACTATCCCCCATCCAACATCCAAGCGAGGCCTCACCAGCCGGCCTCATTCCTACATATTCAGCCCTGGGATTGCTGACTCAGCCTTCCCCTACCACTGGCAGAGAGTCACTTCTAGGCCTGTGTCCACAATCATGGTGATGATAATAATAACAGTAGTAACTACCACAATGTAACCACTGAGATGAACCAGATCTACTTTGCTTCCTGCTATGCTCATGTTTCCAGAATGCAGCACAGAACCTTACACATTGAAGGTACTCAGTAAATGTCTGAGGAATAAAGGAATAGATGAGTACCATCTATCAAGTGTTTACTAAGCCCCAGAAAGGGCACCTAAGTCTTGTTCTCACATTACCTAATTTAATCCTCTAAATAAACTTTAGCAAGGGATAATACTGTCCTAATATTACGGGTGAGGAAATTGAGATGCTAAGGAATCATATAGCCAATAAATAACAGAAATAGATGTAAAACCCAGTTCTAGATGTCTTTTAAACATACTACCCTATACAAATCTAGCCTGTGTGTCCCCAAGGTCAGTCTGGCCCCACTAAGAACAGAACAAGAGATTACAAATCAGAGCCCCCGGGCCAGAGCCCTAACCAGTCAAGCTACATCTCATGCTGTGTTACATAGAAATGGCAAGCTGCTGGCTCCCAGAAATGTTTTGGTTCCCCCTCAGCTCTGGGAAGCCAGGCTCCAATGTATGACTGCCCAGTCCCCTCAGATAGCTCTGGACAGGGGGTAAAAACTGACTATCCAGAGCTTTGGCCAAGAACTCTAGAAATTCCTCCCACTAGTGACCACCTTCAGCCCCTCCCCTCCACAGCTGGACCACTGTGCATTCCAGGCAGATGTCTCAGACATGAGGTGGGACCTCAGTGATTTGGCAGGCTGAGTATCTGAAACAGGTGAAAAGACTACTAGTCGTCCCCAAACATTCATTCTCTCTTTAATAATAGAACTTCCAATGTTAGATGGGTAAGTTCTGGGAAATAGAATGACACCAGAAGTCATGTGTACTTTTTCTAGATCCATGGTCCTTAACTGGGGGTGATTTTGCCTCCCAGGAGATATTTTACAATGTCTAGATATTTTTGTCATTGTCACCACTGGTATCTAGTGGATAGAGGCCAGAGATGCTGCTAAACACCAACAGTGCACACTAAAGAGAGTTATCTTGCACAAAATGCCAGCAGTGTCAAGGCTGAGAAATTCAATTCTAGATCATATCTTTAAAAGGAATGCACATGGCCTCCTCTGTTTTTTTCCTTCTCTCCTCCAGGCTACAAGTTAAGGAAAACCGGAGCAATCTCCTTGGACTTAGAAAATGGAAACTAGGCCAGGCGTGGTGGCTCACGCCTGTAATCCCAGCACTTTGGGAGGCCAAGGCAGGTGGATCACAAGATTAAGAGATTGAGACCAAACTGGCCAACATAGTGAAACCCCATCTCTACTAAAATACAAAAAATGAGCTTGGCGTGGTGACACGTACTTGTAGTACCAGCTACTCAGGAGGCTGAGGCAGGGGAATCCCTTGAACTCGGGAGGCAGAGGTTGCAGTGAGCCGAGATCGCACCACTGTACTCCAGTCTGGGTGACAAGAGCAAAACTGTCTAAAAAAAAAAAAAAAGAAAGAAAGAAAAGAAAATGGAAACTACCTGCTTGGGGATGTCAGAACCACAATAACAGCCTTGGATGACCTACCTCTACTATTACCATGAAAGAGAAATAATCTGCCTTGTATTTTTGGGTCCTTTTATTATAGTAGCTTAGCCCATACCCCGATACAAGGGATTTTATGAGGCTAAATAGGATTTCAATTAAGCATAATTTACTGTAATTCCTTTTTTTCTATCCTCTTTCTCTCTTACCCTTGCTTTTGGTAACACCCTGTGATGGGCAGAATAATGGCCCCCTAAAATGCCTCCGTCTTAATCTCTGCAACCTGTGAATATGTTAGGTTACATGGCAAGGGGGAATTAAGGTTACAGATGCAATTAAGGTTGCTAATCAGCTGATCTTAAACTAAGGAGGGTATCCCGATTACCCTGAATTGCCCACTGCAGTCACAAACATCCTTATAAGTGAAAAGGGGAGGCAAGAGAGGCAGAATCAAAGTGACGCAGCATGAGAAGGACTCAAGTGGCCATTGCTGGTTTTGAAGATGAAAGGGAGCCACAAGCCAAGGAATGCAGGGAGCCTCTAGAAGGTGGAAAAGGCAAGAAAACGGCTTCTGTCCTGGAGCCTCCAGAAGGAACCAGTCCTGCAGTCACCTTAACTTTAGCCCAAAGAGACCCCTTGAGGACTTCTAACCTTCAGAACTGAAGGATAATCAAGTTATATCATTTTAAGCACCAAGTAGTGTGGTGATTTGTTACAGCAGCCAGAGAAAAAGAAAGTTCATCGCCTTCTTTCTTTCTCCTTCCTCTTTCCTCTATCCCTCTTTTCAGTCTAGCTTCTGGGAATCTATTTATTTTCTATGAAAGTCTGAGCCACTGTGTAGGAGAGGCCAAGGCCATAGTTTGCCTATGTCTGGAGTCTCCTGGAAAGCCCTCGCCAGCAGGATAGCCTGTGCACCTGTGCATGGAAGCAGCCATGCTAATCTGGAGGATGAGTTTGGTCCAGCAACTCATGAATTTGACTCTAATTTCTTTCATGATATGTTTTCAGAAACGCAGATTTCATCAACACCCAAGATCCTGCAGTGAGGAGCCCAGGCTGCTCTTTATGAAACCCAGGTCATCACCACGTGGTCCGCTTTCCCAAAGGTGCTCTGCCCAAAGCCAAAGGGACCAGTAGGCAACAGCCATGCTAACTTTAGGCGGAATTAGCCGGCCCTGTAATTCCAAAGTGTTTAGCTTTGGAGCACAAAAAGTTAAACACCTTCTTGCAACACATTGTAAACATGTCAGTGTGTTTAACATGTTAACCATGCTCTGTTCTCCTGCCCATGTGTTTAGAAAAGAAACAGGTTATGATGTTTAACTAGTGAATAGATGTATGCGCTCATAGCGGCTAACACTTTCTAAACACTTGTGGATGCTTAAAATTATGATGTGTTTAAGATTCGAACACATTTGCTTTTCTACACTCTTAATCCAAATGAGTGCTGGCTGCATTTTTTTTTTTTTTTTTTCTAATTGCAAGGGTTTGTCCACCTTGCAAAGGCCAGTCTGCCATGATGAGTTCCAAGAGCTTTTTTTAAAATTAGCATTTTCTTTGATACACGAATCCCCTTCTCGAGGAAAGGCATAACTGGGAGAGTGTAAATAATAGTCATTCTTTAGAGGATGTGGACAGTCCTATTCTGTTAGAGAATTTAAAGGGTTTTACTGGCATCAGCTGCGAGGCTTTACCAATTTCACCATATGGTTCAGAAAATGAAAACCAAAGAGGCTCCAAACCCTGCAAGGGCCACACAGAAGTGTATGGAGGAACTGGGGATAATACCAGGCCTCCAGGTGCTGCCCAGTCCTCTGCTTACTTGTCCTTTCTACCCAGTCTCCTCAAACCAGCAGCTGGAAAAGGCACTAAACACTGCCTCCCCCTTCCAAGCGTGGGCTCACCATTTGCAGTCATCCAGAGGGTTGTCTGGGGGTGGTTGTCCATCCAGTCCCCTCTGTCCTGCTGTAAGCTTTCTACCCTACACCTCCATACTCTTTTGCCTGATGATGCCAGTAATATTCTCTCCAATCTCCTTTATCTACTCTGTGTCTGCCCACTTCTCCGTGCCCGCTTCTGACCACAGCCCCTCCTGTAAGTGGCCTCGAAATGGCCTCTTTCTCTGCCATCAGACATCCTCCCTAACCAACCTTATTTCCTGCCAATGTCTCCTTTCCCCTGTAGGTTCCAGCCACCCTGGCCTTCTTTTAAGCTATTTCCTGCCTCGGGGCATTTCAATACTCTGCGAGAAAACCCATCTTTCCTTGGTTCTTGTCAACTAGCTAACTGTTTTAAACAGCAATGCCTCAGGAAAGCTTTGCCTGACTATCCCGCAAACCCCTCCAGCCCAGGTCATATCTCCCTTTTCTAACCCGACACTTTTTGCTTCTCCCCTTAGAGCTCTTAATTACCATTTATTTAGGTTTGCCTTCCCCCACTAGGCTAAATTTCCAATGAGGGCAGGGTCTAAGGCAGTCTTGTTCACTGTTGTATCCTGGGCACCCAATGCCTGACACGTAGTTAGCACCTAATGAATGTTTGTTGAATGGCCGATGGGACTTCCGGCTATCCAGTCAATCTTGGGGTAGTGGAAAGAAAGATTGCATTATGAGTTGGGGGCTGTGAGTGTGGTTTCCCACCTGGTGCAAGCTGTTTAATTTCTCTGACTCTGGGTCTGTCTGCATGCCAGATGGGGAACTGGCTCAACTCAGCAAATGTTTATCAAGCTGGCCCCATGTATAAGGAAGCTGATAGGCTCTCTCAGTGCCTGCAGAGATGAAAAACACAGTCCTGGGCCTCAAGGGGCTTGTCGTTTAGTGTGTAAGATTAAGGGGCCAGGCACGGTGGCTCACGCCTGTAATCCCAGCACTTCAAGAGGCCGAGGCAGGCGGATCACGAAGTCAGGAGATTGAGGCCATCCTGGCTAATGCAGTGAAACCCTGTCTCTACTAAAAATACAAAAATTAGCCAGGCGTGGTGGTGGGTGCCTGTAATCCCACCTATTCGGGAGGCTGAGGCAGGAGAATGGCGTGAACCCAGGAGGCGGAGCTTGCAGTGAGCAGAGATTGCGCCACTGCACTCCAGCCTGGGTGACAGAGCAAGACTCTGTCTCAAAAAAAAAAAAAAAAGAAAAGAAAAAAGATTAAGACTTCAACATAAGTAACCACAATACAAGGCAAATTTGTTTTTTGTTTTTAGTATATGTCTTCATTTATTTCATTATGCCATTAATTATCTCCCTGCAATATTTTGTAGTTTTTAGTGTACAGATCTTTTACATCTTTTTCAACTTTATTCCTAAGTATTTGATATTTCCTAATGATATTTTAAATTGCACTATTCATAATGTCCAATGATTCATTGTAGATATATAAACATACAATTAATTTGTATATGTTGATCTTGCATCCTGCAACCTTGTTAAACTTAGTGATTAGTTGTAGAATTTCTTTATTTTAACTTTTAGGTTCAGGGGTACACGTGCAGGTTTGTTACGTAGGTAAGCTTGTGTCATAGGGGTACATGTGCGGGTTTGTTACGTAGGTACCCCTGTGTCACAGGTGTTTGTCATACAGATTATTTCATCACCCTGGTATTAAGCCCAGTACCCATTACTTATTTTTCCTGATCCTCTCCTTCCTCCCACCCACAGGGCAAATTTGATAATGCTCCAAGATAATTTGAAAGGACTAGGGAATCCATAGAAGAAAGAATCTACCTCCAAGTGACATACTGAGAAGGCTTTATAGGGGGAGGGACACCTGGGCAAACTTAGAACAGGCAGGACTTCAGGAAGCCAAAAGGAGAGGGAATCCTTTCACTAATGCAGTGACATTAAAGACACAGAGATGGAGAGGCCTGAGAGAGGCTTGAGGAGCACCTAGGATCCAATGTAGCTGCCATGTAGGTTACAGAGGAGAAGATGAAACTGGAAAGGTTGATTGGAGACACATCAGGAGGTTTTGAAATGCCACTCAGGAGTTTGGAATAAACTATGCTGTAGGAGCTACTGGAGGACTGTGGGCAGGAGAGTGAGCAATGAGAGCTACGCTTTAGGGTGGTTAATCCAACTTCCAGGACAAGAGGGATGATGTGTTAAGAGGCAGTTATTCAGGAGAGAAGGGAGAAAGCAGATGGCAGTGAGAAAAGCAGCAAGACGGGGAGGCTGAGCTCAAGGAGCTATTGAAGACAGAAGCAGCAGGACTGAGGAACTGGCCAGATGAGTAGGCCAAGGGGAAGAGTGAAGCCCAGCGAGGATGCCAAGGGTGCAAGCTTGGACCATCAGGAACAAGATGGGATAACAAACAAAAACACAGGCCGCCAGAGTAAGAGAAGCGGGTGGGGAACACACAGCATATTTCAGACACGCTTACTGCAAGGCCCTGGTGAAGCCGTCAGGTGAAAACACTTGTAGGCAATGGGAAAGGCAGGTCTTAAAACCAGGATGTGGATTAACACTTCCCAGCCTGGCCACAGGGCTACTGGGAAAATCAAAGGAGATGGTGAAGCAGAAGGTACATTGGGGCCTACAAGTCACCGTGTACATGTAAGGCATGACGATTTGTATTTTTATCACTGCTCCAAAATACATCTTAAATATCTCAGAAGCTAGGGATTGGTCTCTCTCTAATCGCTAATCTTAGAGATTAAAAACCTGAAATTATTCCCTGAGTGTTAAAACCAACCCATAAAGGAGGAGCAGAATGGAGGTCCTTGTAAGACAGAATGGCTTCAGGGCCAGCAGATAGTGGCAAAGACACTGAACCATCCCTGTGGACACAGGAAAGGGAGAAACATGGGGCATGACTGCTGCTCACCCGAGTACTGTCTGGGGCACAGAGGCAGGAGCACTTCCCTCTCTGGAACACCTACCCCTGTCATCACACAGGTCCTCACACCTAAGTGCAGAGACACATGTACATACATATTCCCAATGGCTGGATTCTACCCCCAGAGATGCAGGCTGGCCTTCTGGTTTACACAGCAGCCTGTGCCTGTGCGAGTTTGGTTAATGTGAGTCACGCCATTCATGGCAAGCAAGGCCGAGCACTAGACATTACACCAACGATTTGCCAAGTGAATGCTACTTGGTGGGTCCTTAAGGCACTTTAAGGAGACAAATGATCCTGGGCTTTCAAAACAATATTTTTTAAATACTTAACACCTATTTACAGAAATAAAGGAGAAACTTATTTTTCAACAGTAATGAACATTCAACATATTTTCATTAACAAAAATAATTCTAATTAATATAAAATAGAATTCCAGACACTGAATGTGACATTAGCACCTCAGTGCATTTGGAACTGTCTTTCATTTTCCAGTTTTGGCATCACTCATAAATGGATAGCATTACTCCCCTGCACTCACTGAAGTCTGAGGTAACATCCATGGATAACGTTACAAGGTCATATTGAAAATATGATTTATGATTTTTGTTCCCGGCTTTCCATTTTTCTGTAATTCCCTTAGAACCAGGTGGGTGGACGATTGGTTTCCTGAAGGCGGCCTCCCAGAGAGGGAGCTGGCCTTCTGCTGAGTTCCGTGGCTCCTCTGCAGTTTTCTGAACCGAGTATCTTCTTGGGAGGTATATTAAAAGGTTTAAATTTTAGATTATAAAATAAATCACTCATTTCCTGAGAACAGCATTACTCCATGCATAATCCACTTTCAGAATTTCAGCTGGCTATGCCTGCTAGCTCTGGGCAACAGTCAGCTGGCTAGTCTCAGGACAGGTGAGGACACCCGCAATTCCCACCATGCAACTCGCAAATGTGAGTTACCTAAGCACTTGACAGACACAAGGTCAGTATAGTAGAGACTGTTTCCCGTGACTGTTGAGTGCACTGTCTGTGAGGTCACAGTAGACTTTATTTGTTGTCCTCCTGGCACAGGAAGCCCCACGGAGCAGGGCAGAGCCATATGCTGGGCTCTGGCCACAGGCTGAGAGACGAAGTGACTCCAAGGCTGAGGCAGTGATGAGCCCATGCAGGGCTTTTTCTCTCCCTTCCTGTGCCTCATTGATTAAGAAGGTCATGTATTTTAGAAACACAGCCCTCATGGGTCCCTGAGTTGTTATATGGAGGACATTTGCTTTGCAGAGTTGCCAGAACTAGTGTAAGAAGTAAACCTGTGTGTTAGAACTTGGATATTTGAAGATTGTATATGGAAATGTGAACCATGCCAGATTTTTCACTTATTTGGTGACATTTCTGCTCTTATAATTGGTGACTATATTAGTTCTCTATTGCTGCTGTAACAAATTACCACAAACTTGGTGGCTTAAAACAATACAAATTTAGTATTTTACTGTTGTGGAGGTCAGAAGCCCAAAATCAATCTCAATGGACTCAAGGTGTTGGCAGGGCTGGTTCCCTCTGGAGGCCCTACGGGAGAATCCATTTCCTTGCCTTTTCTAACTTCTAGAGGTTGCCCACATTCCTTGGCTTGTGGCCCCTCCTCCATCTTCAAAGTCATTAATGTAGCATCGTCAAATCTCTCTGGCTTCTGTTTCTGTCATCACATCCCCCTCTGTAACTCGGACTCTCTTGCCCCTCTCTTCTAAGGACCATTGTGATTATTTTGGGCCCAGCCAGATAACCCAGAAAATCTCACCTGAAAATCCTTAACTGAATCACATCTGCAAAATCCTATTTGCCATGCAGGGAACATATTTACAAGTTCAGGGGATTCCACTGTGGATATCTTTGAGGGGCTGCTATTCAGCCTTCCACAGTGACCCATACATTTGCTTATCCAATTGATCTTTAATTCCATTCTGGTGAGATTTAGCCAGTAGCCAGATGGCCTTTCCCAGGTAATATTCCTCCATATTGCCTACAGCTATATAGCTTTTCTTTTGAAACACATACATTTCCATATATGAGAGCTGATTATAGGGAAATAATCCAAATGAAGATAAGCTTTATGCACAAAGATGATTATGAAGGATTATGGATTTTGTTATAAGAAAAAAATTGGAAACATCTAAATGTGCAATGGTATAAGGAAATGTGCAAAGAAATTCTAGAACACCCCATGTGTGAATATTATGCAGCCATTATATTTATAACAAATGTTTATAACTCTGAAATGTTCTTTATAATAATTTTTAAAGCAAGTTACACATTTATGTGATCTCAACACTGACAAAAACATATATAGAGGAGAAAATTCTGCACATGTATACACCAAAATGTCAATAGTGAGGTTGTTTTTTTTTCGGAGGGTATATATAACTTAGTTTTCTTTTTCATACTTCCATTTTTAAAAATATCCACAAAAAACAAGGATGACTTTTGTAATCAGAAATCTCTGTTGATGATAATAGCAGGTCACCATAATTCTGTTTATTAGGAAAGGTGCTGTATCCTCCATCTGTAAGCACCTAAGGACTGGGTGCTGGATGATTCCCCTTCTATGTGTGCTGGGACCCTAGGGAATCCCTTCTTTCAGGGCATTTGCCTGAGGGAGCATCTAGGATTTCTCCAGAAGATACAGGAACCCACCACCCATTGGGCCATACTGGACAATGAGGTACAAAGTTGGAAACATCACATGGATGGTTACCCTCAGCCTTCTGTTCAGTTCAGCAAGAAGATAATTGAAGAAAGGTCTTCAGTGTGAATATGAAAAAGTATACCATCCTCCAGGGTGGCCAGAGCCAAGGTTAAAAAAAAAAAGAAGAAAATATTAGGCCACAGCTCTTCACTGTAGAGAAGCAGTGCTGGTCTCAGATCACATCATCCCCAAGGTGAAAATGAGTGGCAGCCAGTGTGGTAGGAGTGGGAAAATGGGGACATTCAAAGACTGCCAGGGGAGGTGCAAACTAGTAAAAACACAACATGCCTGTGGAGGGTAGTAGGGTCTGAATCAAATCAAATCACAAAAATGTCAGTTCCTGTGGCCCTGTATTTCCACTTGAAGAAATGTATCCTAAAATAAGAAAACTAAAAATCTAAATTCCCAGCTTTATGAGATCCACACAGTAGATTATGCAACCATTAAAAATCATGCTTGAGTAGAATATTTAATAAAAAGAGACATTTATAATATATTGCTAAGTTTAAAAAGCAGAATAAAAAATAGCAAATACAGCATAATCAACTTTCATAGCAAATAAATATGTAAATAGATGTTCCTAGCAAAAAGCCTGCTTATACTAAAATCATCAAATGTGATAGAATAACAGGTAATTTGCAGGGTTTTAGGGGAGATTGGTGTGGGGAGGTATAGATCTCAGTTCTCTAAGTTTTCCGCATGAAGTGTGTATACCCTTAACATAGGGCTTTTGCTTCCAAAATAATCAGCCTAAAGTTCCTTCCATTGTTGGAACTCCTGTTCTGCTCCCTGGCAGAAACACCTTCATGTCCATTGTCCTCCTGGGCCACATCTGAGTGGCCATTGGAGAATACGGACTTTGAAGAACTACCCGGCTTTTGCAGGCCCTGTCCTGCTGTTGCAGGACTGGGTACCCAGGAATGGTTTTAAGGATTGAACAAGCTTTTTTAGGCCAAGATTATGGTTCTTTTGATAACATCATTTCTTCAAATACATTTGAAATACTTTTGTTTCTGGTCATTCCATATGTAAAAAGCTACCACTAAAGCTCTTGCCTATTCGCAGTGTTTAAACCTATAAACTGTTCTTTCACATACCGCCTGCTGAGCTCTGCCGGTGCTCGTAGTTTTATGGTAACTATGTTGAGACCGTCTGAAAGCATAGGTCTGGGTGGAAAGCCGCCCCCCTTAAGCCCACCTAGACCAGCAGGCTCCCTGTCGCTGTATGGCAGAACACTAATTTTATCCTCTGCTAAGTCTATGACTTCTCAAATACCACTTACTCTCTGCCTCAGTTTCAGGTACAGAAACAATTGGCTTTTTCAACCCAGCAAGCCTCCAAATTACTGAACTCTGGGTCAATTTAGACTCCAGGCTGCAGGCAAGAGAGCAGCACAAAGTCCCGTTCCTGCCCATCTGCTCTTGCAAACTAGCTCATGCTACCCTAACTTCACCGCATTCTCACCAGACTTTGTAAAAGCAATAAGATGCAACCCAACACACACCAAGAATCTGAATCTCTGTCATCATTTCCCTATTGCCACAAACCTCGGGCAGCATATGATCTCTCTTCAATGTCGGGCACAGTTTGATCAAATGTTTTGCCATACACAACAAGGGTCACTAAGCAATATCTGAGTCCTTACTGACTGGTACCTCAAATTCTTTTTGGAACAAGACAGAGTATGTAGCAAAATGTGCACATCCCAATGCATGATGACCACTTCGAGGGTGACAGCCTTCATTTGGCTGTGTGCATTCTGTAAACTTCATTTCTAAATTGCCAGCCTCATTATCATATTAGTCACACTTAATGATGTCCTGCTCAACGTCCCTGGAGGGAGATTTTCTCCACATTTAAATGCCTTTCTCAACAATTAGCAAAAAGTGGACATGGGTTTAGCTTGATTCATCATGTCGTGTATTAAGGTGTCTGCACATAGCAGGTAGGTCCAGCAATTCCTCATCAGATTCCAGTGAGATGTCTAAGGCTGATTTGATGACAGATATGGAAGCTCAACACTCAGGATACAATCCCCAATATAGTTTGGATATTTTTTCCCTCCAAGCCTCATGTTGACATGTGATCTCCAATGTTGGAGGGGGTGGCTGGTGGGAGATGTTGGATCATGGGGGCAGATCTCTCATGAATAGCTTGGCACAATCCTCTTGGTAATGAGTGAGTTCTCACTCTATTAGTTCATGAAAGAGCTGGTTGTTTAAAGGAGCCTGGCAGCTCTCTTGCTCTCTCTCTCTCTTTTGCCATGTGACATGTCTGTTCGCCTATACCTTATGCCATGACTAAAAGTTTCCTGAGGGCTCACCAGAAGCTGAGCAGATGCTGGTGCCATCCTTGCACAGCTTGTAGAACCGTAAGCCAAAAAAGAAAAAAAAAAAAGCCTCTATTCTTCATAAATTACTCAGTCTCAGGTATTCCCTTAGAGCAACACAAAACAGACTAATACATCCCCATTTCCCCAGTGCCTGACCAGAATGACGGGGTTTTTCCCTGTGGTTCTAGACAGGACATGGTGAGTTGGGCCCACCAACCCTGGTGGGTGAGACAACAGCTCTCTTTATGTGCCTGACCTGAGTCTAACAGCCCTTCTTCAATCAGCCCTTTTCTTAGTGATATAGCTGCAGGGAAGAGTCTGCTTTTTCCAAGACAAACGATCATACTGATGACAACAGCTTTGCAAGTTTGGAGGAGTCAACCTGATTGAGTACTGTCATCTCCCTGGTCAGGACAATTCTTCATAAAAGACCAACGTGGGGGGTGAGGTGGGTGAGGAGGAGGGGAAAATGAGCAGGCTGCCTTTGGAGTGTGACCTGTGTATGCACAGGACATCACCAAAGGTCCCTGCTCACAAGTCTCTTGTGCCCCCTGCAGACTCCATAGTCCCCCATCAAGGTTCCTGTTCCATCACTGGAAACTTTAACCAGGTTACTCTTGTAAGTGTCTCTGCCCAAATGGGACAGCTGGTTATGATGCAGGTGAACCCCAACATTGGGGCTTAGCCCAAGAGGGTTCTTGGCTTCACTCAGGAAATAATTCAAGGATGAGCCAACAGTGAAAGGAAGCAAGTTGATTTGAGCAACAGCATACAGCAAAATGGCTGCTCCATAGACAGGGCAGGGCTATCCCACAGGCAGAGTAGCACTGGCGGATTGCTGGCTAGGTATATTTACCCCTACTCCTAATTACACGCTAAATAAGAGGTGGGTAATTGATGAACTTTCTGGAAAAGGGGCGAGCAGTTCCCAGAAGCATATGAAGTCATTTCTCGGCATTGCCATGGCATTTATAAACCGTTACTGTGCTGGTGAGAATATCTTGTAACATGCAAATGTATTATAATTCCTAGTCCTCGCTGGTTGTGGACAGTCTCCTTGCTACATCAGCAGGGTCAGGAAAACAAGCCCTGCTGATCTCCTGGCTCAGTTAGGTTAGGGTCTAGGGGAGTGCCGTAGTGAAGACCCCAGGCACTGACCCATCCCCGGAACCTCCTCCTCCAGGCTCATTCCCTGCTCATTCATTTGCCCATCTCCTGTGTTTGTTTGGTATCTATTTCAGCTCCTCTTCCTGGTTACAACATCCAGATAATGGCTCTCCCCACTCAGCTCAATCCCTGGGGCTCCTGCTGTTCACCATCCTTGAAGGCAGTGAACCCACCCATCACCAAATGCCTCAGAAGAGCTGCATCAACAGCTGCTTCCCAAGAGGCTGGGAGCAAGTGCTCAGAGAAAACTCTGGGCAGGGGTGAGGATGATGCCAAAGGTTAGCTCTGCTCCCACTGTGCTCATGACCCTCTGGGCAGTCATGGTGCTTGGCCAGGTTCTCTTGGCATCAACCCTCTTTCTTCAGGTCCTGATCCAAAGCCCAGCCTTGAGGATGCTGCCTGTCTCAGATCCTGAGCTCCTTAGAAGGAGAAACGGGGCCATGCCCAGCCCTGGGGCAGATGTAAAGAGCAGTTTAAAGACTGTGGGAAAAAGGAGGAAGTAGAGGACAAGGGAAAGGGAGAAAGAAGAGGGGGAGGAGGGAGAACGACAGTGCCTCCTTTATTCCAGCCTCCATGCCTTTGCTCATACTGAAACCTAAAGGGCCACCATGTATGATCTCCTCCCCACAACCATTCCCATCCTCATTGCTCCCCCCTGCTGCTGGCCTCACATCTGTCACACAGCCTTGCCTCGCCTGTGCCTTCCCAACCCAGCCTGGGCTCACAGCCTGCAGCACTGTAGCTGTTTGCTGCATGTGATTCAGGCTTGGGTCCACACTGCAAGCTGCTCCTCTCGCTTCCCTGTGGTGACTCACGGGCCCTTGCTGCAGCCTTGATTGATTGGGTGACAGGGTAGCCAGGATCTGAGGCACCCTAGTGGCTCTTTGCAGAAGAAAAAGGAGTCCAGGGCACATTCCAAGCCCTGTCAACACTGGCTTAGCCCCTTAGTGGTGTAAAATCTCACGCCTGGAGTCCTGTAAGCTCCTGGTGCCAGCTGCAATTTTATTGGTGGTCTGTGACTTCAAAGGCCTCTCCTCCTGCATGGCTGAGCCAGGCAGGCTGCAGAGCAGAAGGCCTGTGCCCAGGGCACCAGGGAATTCTCTCAGGACCTGGACCCAGCCTCCTCTCCAACCTCCACTGCCTCTTTCTTTTATAGTCACAAAAATCACTTTCCCAGCTCCCTTGGCAGCCAGAGCAGATGGAACTGCAGGCGAGGAACTGGCTTTCCTGGATCAGTTTCTTAGGATACCGCTTTTCTGGATCTGTTTGTCCCAGATTTGCAGGTGAGACACTTCTAACCAAACATCTCTTCAATGTCCCAACTGGATAAG
The DNA here is from genome assembly GCF_009828535.3 of Hylobates moloch. NCBI lineage: Eukaryota > Metazoa > Chordata > Mammalia > Primates > Hylobatidae > Hylobates > Hylobates moloch. The sequence goes on along the minus strand of NW_026652290.1, from coordinate 79,668,567 downwards.
ATACTTTTTTTTCCTCCAGAAAGCCCCAGCCGTGGAAAGACAGGAGGCTGGGGTGTGGTCTGGGTCATCCTGAGTACCCACTTGACATCTGTCTGCCTCATCTATCAAGGAGGGTGACATTGAGGCCTGGCCACTGCCTCACAGCTCTTTGGAGGTTAGAAGAGGTCAAGTCTGGGAAAGCAGGCAGTGAAGCTCTCAAAGAGAAGGCACTGCTCAGTCCACACTGCTGGTGCCCCTCGCTGGCCGTCTTGACACTCAATGAAGTGTTTAAGACACAGTGTCTGAATCTCGACCCTGACATTTCCCAGCTGCGTGCCTTTGGGAGAATTACCCAACTCCTCTGGGCCTCCAGGCACTCATGGGGATTAGCTCATATTGGTGAAACACTTGAACAGTCCCTGACACCTGGTAGGTGCTATAGAAATGTTTGCTATTGGTTTTTTTGTTTGGTTTGGTTTTGAGACAGAGTCTCACTCTGTCGCCTAGGCTGGAGTGCAGTGGCATGATCTCAGCTCACTGCAAACTCCACCTCCAGGGTTCAAGCGATTCTCATGCCTCACCTCCCGAGTAGCTTAGGTTACAGGCGTGTAACGTCCAGCTAATATTTTTTGTATTTTTAGTAGAAACGGGGTTTTACCATGTTGGCCAGGCTGGTCTCAAATCCCTGACCTCAAGTGATCTGCCAGCCTCAGCCTCCCCAAGTGTTGGGATTACAGCTGTGAGCCACTGCACCCAGCCAGAAATGTTTGCTTTTGTTATTATTGCCACATATATGCCTCATCTTGCTCATTTATTCCACATGAATAGGATTTATGTGCCAATGAGATGACAAGCTTCCTGTATCCTTTCCTCCCCAACACACACAGACACCCAGTCCAGCCTGGTGTGCTCAAGCAAGAGCAGCTCAGACTCTGCTCAGCCTTTTGCTTGTGAAGTAAGCTTGGGCAAATTATTAAACCCCTGCAATCCGGCATGCTCATTTATAAAAGGGAGCTAAGAATAACCTGCTTCACAGAGTGGCATAGAATTTACATGAAATTTAGATAAAGCTACTAGTAAATATCAGCAAAGCTCAGTGCCTGGCCTGCTACAGGCACTTAATGAACGTATTAATGAATATTTGTAGTAGGCATTGAATGAATGTTTGTTCTCCCCAGTACTGGGCAAACAACAGCTCAGTAAACACTTGGTGGCTTCAGGTCAGTTCTGAAGAGCATGTGTTAAAGGGGGTGGTGGCATCAAGTGACCAGCCCCACCCTCCACCGCTGGCCACACCTTCCATAGTGACCACACTGAGAAAACACTTAGATGGACCGATGGGTGTGAATCCCTTGAGAACAAGGCTGCATCTTCTCTCTCGCACTTGCCAGCATCTGGCACAGCTGGGTATTAACCACACAAGACACAACCCCAGCGGCGGCAGCCCTGGATGTCTGAAATCCTGTCCAGAACATTGAGAGAAAGCCAAAGAAGAAAAGCTGCCCTCAAACATGCCCAGGATCTTGCTGGAAATGGAAACTAACAAGGATGGAAACTTGACAGCAGAAAAATACAGACCAGTTTGAAGTCTGCCCACCTGGGAGTCAAGCCACATTGAAAATCAATAAGGCATCAAGGCCGGGAGCTCGGAGAGCTGACTAGATACCTGCGTGGGCCTCCTTTAAAGAGGGGAAAGCTTTGAAGTTGCAGACGACCAATAAAAAGACAGCTGGCATTTACAGCTTCAACTCCTCCTGCTTTTGCTTTTCACCGTGTTGCTAAAGCTGCCCACAAAGCTGCTCCAGGCTGGAATCTTGGCCCAGGTCGACAGAGCCCATTCCCATTCCATGGACAAGAACAGGGGCTCTTGGTGTCCTCTGGCCAGGGATTGGTGATCAACTTTAGGCACGCTGGCAATTTCCCAGGACAACCCCGTCTTAGGTTCTGAACATCAGAGGCAATGGCTAAGGTCCCCCAAAGCACTTTGGTAAGTTCAGTTAGAAGCAGGCTAAGTGGTGGCCAAGATAAGCCTCAGAGAAGCTCATGCTCTTCTGGGATACCTTTGCTCTATTTAGTGTGTTTTCTGGTCTCCTGCCCATTCAGTGTTCCCTTTTCAGTACCTGTAACACCAGAAGGAGGAAGGCCTTCTGGAATGAGCCCTTCCCCTCGAAGATGGAGCAATCCAGGTACAACAGCTTAGTCTAAAAGGGAAACAATAGTTACAGTGAGAGGGAGCTGGACCCTGATTCCCAGCCCAATGCCTAGGATTTAAGATGCTGAAGCTGGAGGCTCTTCTTTCTTCTCTCACTTCTCTATTTACCACTCACAGGAAGCTCCAGGACCTTCCTTTTTCTTCAGTAAGCATAGAAAGGGTTCTCAGAACTAAGGGCTCCTGGCCCAGTCAGGGAGACAAGACTTAAAGCATAAGACATCCAGGCAAAAAGCTACAAAGCAGTCTCAGAATGAATGGAAGGTGCTATGCTATGCAACATATATGGGCAATGTCAGGCTTAATGACCAAGCTGAGCTAATGTCAATAAACAGAGAACTATTAGGAAATTCATTAATCAAGGTCTTGTTTATACTCCTATTTGTCAACCAAATTATTTGTTTGACTTGTGGCCTCTTTGGTTTATTATGGCCATTTCTGTCATCAGCAGAGCTGGGCTGCTGGAATTTCACACATAGGTAGTCCTGCCTCTGTCTTCAGCATGCTCCTGGTCAGCCTTCTCCCAGAATCACACCTCTCAGCAGGGGCCAAGGTCTGTCTTCAGTTAACAAATAACCGTTCTTTATAATCCAGTGGTTTACCGGGCCTTAATTAATTGATTTGCTAATCGCTGTTTCCCGTTTCCAGGAATGAGCCCGGGAAGTTGACCTTTGAAGCACTCTCCTGCTCTTGGGGGCATGCCATCAGGAAGAAACTCCAGGCTGAAAACACAACTGCAAGGCCAACAGGCGGGGGAGCAGCTTTCTCAGGACACCTGAGGTCCTGCCCCACCAGGCTCTGGTCTTTACACACCATCTCTCACTGTCCTCCAGCCCCAATTGCACTTTGCCTTCCTCCTTCCTGAGCTCATGCTTGCCCCTCCCTCAGCATCTCCCTAGCCCCAGCCTGAAGGCCGACCTCCTCCAGAAAGCCTCTCCCTCACCACGAGGCCAGAAAGAGTCTGTCCTGTCTCTAGCTTCTGAGTTTTGTAGTCCCAACGACTGTCCCTGCTCCACTGACACCTTCCATACACAGCTTCGTGAGCTGTGCGCGTCTGTGGGTAACAGAGGGTAAGTTCGAGGGCCAGCTGACACCTACTGTCTCTACTGTCTCACAGATCTGCATCGGGTTTCCTTGGCCCCACTCCCCCACAGACACACATACATGTACACACTCACACACACAACGCTGGACCAATAGAGAGAACTTTATCAGCAAAATGTAACTATTTCATTACACCAGAAGCTAACCGTGTTTAAGGCCCTACCCCCAAAGCAAGTAGAGAATGACAATTATGTTGGTAATGAACAAGGGCCTTCCCACTTCCATCCCCTGAATTACACTAATTTCTGGAGTTTCCACCTTCTCTGAGCCAGTGCTTCCATTTGGGAAATAAATATGAAATGATTTCTCCATTCAAAGTGACAGATCACAGGTTTCTAGGTAGCAGACAGGGGAACCTGCCTCACAAAGGTAGACATCCTTTATGACTTTGAGGGGAAAAGGGCGAAGGGCCTTGTGGGGAGTGGGAGCGAAGATCAGATTTCTCCAGAATCACTTGGAGTAATATCTATCCTCAGCAGCCGCCCTGTGGATTCTGACACATCTCAAAAAAGCAGGGGTCTGGAAAAAGCAGTCAGCATCTCTTACCTTCTGCAAAAAGCTACTGTGCAGACTGTTCCTTTGTAGTTTGGGCTTAAAGAAAAAAACTCAAACCATCTTGGAAAAATCAGAAAGCAGATGCGCCCATAATTGAACTTGGCAAGAGCAATAGAAACCTCGTTATGGTGTTACAGGCACTCACACCTCAATTAACCTAGGGGGCGTGGGGCTGTTGGTTTCTCTGCACAGATGTCAGGGTAAGAGACCCTCATGGGCAGAAAACTTAGATACCCTGAGACTCCTTCTGAAACCAAGGACCCGGGATCCCCACCTAGCCCTGGCCTAGGATCTTTCTCAGAGCTTCGGAGCCTCATGTCCAGGGTAGTCCGTGGACACGGGGCCGCCTCTGGTGCACCCTGGGCTGCCTAGGCCGCCGAGCCCACCCTGGAGTGGCAGGAGCCCAGCCTGTGGCCAGCTCTGCACCCACAGCCACGACCTGGTGCCGAATTTTACTATCTGCCATTTACCATTCTGACGGGGAAAACAAATTTAAAACACCTGGAAATTTATGTCTCTGATGGGTCAGGTTGCACTGTTCCATTATATTAAATAATCCAGGCTGTGCGCTTCAAAGGCCGCCGGCCTCGGGAGGCCGCCAGGGCGCGGGGCCTTTGTTAGCGGTGGGGATGCGGGCAGCCCATGGCCCACCTGCGCCTGGGAGCGCCCCAGGGTGCTTGGGCCTGAAGGCCGGGGGTGGGGGAGAGGGTGGCCTTCAGAATCAGCCCCAGGCACTGGCATGTGCTCTTTCAGAGGCCTGCTTTCCCTTTCCCTGAACTGGGTATGACTCTCATCTGCACCGGCCTGGGTTCAGATGGTGGAGGTTTCCTTTCTCACCATGTCATTCACAGGCTCAGTGACGTGGGGCCCCAGTCTCCTCCTCTGTGTAACAGGACCTTAGTGGCGGGCAGCTCTGTTCGCATGGCTGACGCCCCTCCCCAGCCCCATTCTGTGCCCTAGACTTACCAGGGGGGCTCAATTGACTCTGTTCAAACTCCCAGAAGCTCTGAAGGTCAAGGTGAGCACAAAGGGTTGAGAAGATTGGAATTTGGAGGAATGATCAAACTACTTAGACTTGGGTGGCTAGCGGGGTCAGTAGCAGAAGCTGGGAGAACGCTCAGGAGGCTCTTGCTAAGCAGAGCTCTCAAGGCCAGGCTGGCCAAGAGTAGCACTGATTTGGGGGAAGAAGGAGTTCCGTACCCTGGGACCATCCGGCGAGTGACCCTCACCCAGCACTGACACTGCAGGGGAGGTGGGAGGGCCAAGGGGCAGGGGTGAGGACTTGTGTCCCAGAAGCTGGGCAGGAAGGATAGGTGAGTTGTGCCTGGAGTCTGAAACCAACAGACTGGTTTAAGAACTCACATGAGGTATTGGAAACTTATAGAGAATGCTAGAGGATGGGATGGGAGCGGGCTCTGAGATGTTCTCACCCTATGGTGAGGCCTGTGAAGCTTCTCAACATTTGTGTTACATCTATAAGATGGAGATGAAGCTTCCTGCTCCCTCTGCCTCACAGCACTGCTGCAAGGACCAGAGCACATGTCTTCTGGAAGCACCTTGTAAATCTAAGATTCTGTAAATGAAGTCTTATTTTTGCAGTTGGGAAAAGGAAGGCTGGAGGAGGCTGGGAACATGGCAAAGCCACAGCAGAAAGAGAAGACAGAGCTGGGTGTTCTCACTCCCAGCTCTGTGCTGTCCAGCCCCCCGTCCTGCTGGTCATCAGGTCTCCTGCCCCCTCCCCCATGTCTCCTCTAATCCTCTAAGTGTATCATGGGTCCTTCCCCAGGTCACTGGTGACACCCTGCTCAGCCACAGCATCAGAGAGGAGAGAAAACACCACAACAGTCTTCATAGAACTAAAAGACTTCCTAGAGCGCGCTTGCCCTTTGTTTTTATAGCTGCTGCTATGCGGATGAGTCACTAGTTCAGCTCATACTCAGGACAAACAGAACACTTCCAAAGGTGGCCCACCTCAGAGACTGGGACTCCAGAGGTCAGCGTGCCTCCATCTAGCTGTGCTTTATAGTGAACATGTTACTTCATCTCCCCTGGGCTCAGTCTTGTCACTTTGGCAATGAGGGCATTTGGCGGCATTCTCTGAAGCCACCCTACCCCCTTCAATGGTCTGGAACCTTAGCAGCACATTTGAATCATCTGAGGAGCTTTTTAAAAATACCATGGCCTGGGCTCTGCCCCCAGAGGTTCTGATCTAATTGGTCTGTGATAGAACCTCAGGTGGTTCTCATGTGCGGGCAAGCTCGAGGACTCCTACACTAGTTGCTATGAGGATTTTGTTCAGCAAACACCAAACCCCACATGGAGTGGTCCAGGGGCCAGAACCTAGACGTTCAAGAGGGAGCTCCTGTGAGTTTAACTTCCTCTCCTGGAATAAAAATTTTAAGAACTCAAAAAGCACAAAAGTTGATTTTTTGGGGGGTCTCTTTTCAAATTATGACACTAAAGTTAGGCCGCCATCAGTCATACATAGCTCAGAAGGGAGCCCAGTCCTGGCCTGGATGTTAGATGAGTTTATTGGCCACAGAGAGACTAAATCTTAAAAGACCCCCTTGGCAGAAGGAATCAGCAGCCAGCGTGGCCACTTGACTGCCTGACCCAGACCCCCAAGGTGAAGAGGCCCTTTGAGCCTCCATGCAGCAGCCCTGCCAGGAGGCACCACTGTGATGTATCACCGTGGTCAACCATCCCTCCAAGCCTCAGGGCAGCCTTTGAACCGGGTTGCCCTGCCCACAGTGTGAAGCCAGTGCTCTGAACAGGCATGTCGGAGAATACTGCCAGAAAGTCACTCCTCGGGACCAAGTAGGGAAGGGCCTTAATGAGCAGCAAAAAGTTATCCATCAATGTGTTTAAAAGAAATCCTGTGTTAACCCTTTTAAGGATACCAAATGGCAGATGTTGGTGCTTGAAGAGGCCTGGCCCAAACCCTCCCCACAGGCAGAATAGGTTCTCTTATCCCCATGTTACCCCTACAGTCAAAACCCAGAGGAAGAGCTGATCATGTGCTGCCCACCTGGTCTACTCCAGTGAAACAGGATCATTTCTAATTAGCCAGACTCTAAACAAATGGGTGCAATTGACATGCTGGGAACATTTTCCTTTCTTAAGTGATAATGAAAATATTTTCCCTTTATTACATGCTTGACTCCGATGTGTTGCACAGGATGGCACTTCATAGCCCCTTGAGAAAGTGAGGCAGGTATTCATGTCACTATTTTACAGATTAGGCACCCAGCATAAGTTAATGCCAGGGCAAGACCGTTTGTAAGCCAGGTCTCCTGGCTTATCCCCTCCTCACGTTACTGTTAATTCTCTCTCCAGCTGCAATCAAGCTTACATTATCTGTGTGCTCAGCAATTTCATTTTTAATTTAAAGGCATATGTTGTGTTCCCAATTATAATTTAAAAATTTTAAAGTATATTATGTTTAAAGTATGAACCCAAGTCTGAAAAAGTGTAAGTTATACTCATGTAGAATAAAATAACCAAAATACAATACTTCAAAATATTAACCATGGTTATCTATGGATGGTGAGAATGTGGTTGACTTTCACTATCTTTATTCTACCTTTCTATATATTTTGAGAACTTTAAAATGAGCATGTGTTAACTTCGAATTTCAAAACAAGATGTTTCAAAAATTGAGTTTTGGTTCAGCAGACTGTACAAGAATAAGCTTCTGTTGGCCCCATCTGCATCATCATGAGTTTCAAAATGGCACTGATCCAGTTGGGAATGGCAATTACCAAGGGAAAGCTTGTAGTTTAGCACCCCAAGCAAAGCCCAAAAATTAATGGCTGTTAGCCATCACAATGGCCAATTTCTCAGGGATCACTCCAATTAGGATCTTCTCCATGGCTTACAACACTAGCCCTCTGACTTCAGACAAGGCGCATTTGCAGCACAGCTGGAGCAGCTGGGTTGGAAAATCAATCACTGCCCAACAACTGTGCAACTGATGGCCCATCAATCAGAAACATAAGGCGTTCACTCCATTTGTAAAACACATACGTTTGCTTGCAAATCTGCAAATGCAATAAGCAGCCCAAGCAGCTTCAGCCCTGGAAAAATGGCAGCACCAGTCAATTTTGCCTGTAGAGAGTCACAGACTGTCAACCCAAATGAAGCACTCCCATTGCAAGAGTCCACAAAGACCCCTGGCCCCACACTCACTGGCCCTCAAAGCCCCTACAACCCACAGGACAGAGTTCTCCAGATATATTCAAAACCTGACAACAGTCATGCTTTAACTCCATGAGAATCCATCAGTGCTTGAACAATTTCTTTGAGACCTTCTAATTGTTCCTTCCTTCCTTCCTTCCTTCCTTCCTTCCTTCCTTCCTTCCTTCCTTCCTTCCTTCCTCCTCCTCATCCCTTTCTCCCTTTCTCCCTTCCTTCCTCTCTTCCTTTCTTCTAAAATTCAAATATCAAAGGAGAAATGTCTTTTCCCTAGGTCATGGTCAGATGAAGACCTAGTTTGTAGAACTTAAATGCACACCTGCACACGAACCAATTTCTTGGGCAAATTAACTTTGTTGCAAGGTCCACAGACAACATCACTCCACGCAGCATTTTAGATGCCCTCAGTAAATGTATTCAGAATAAATATATGAACAGAACACTTTATAGCCATAGCCGCCTCTGTTCCCTCCAGGACACCCTAACACTGCCTCGCGATATCTCCCTCATTTGCCTGTGGAGTAAGATGAACAGTCCTTGGCCTTTGGCCTGGCACCAGGGTGGAAAGATAGCCCAGCCAATATTCCTGATTCCTATCAAGACCGCTTAATATGTTCCTCTCCGAATAATAATAATGGTAAGTATAAGCATCATATATCACTTTGTAATTTATAGATAATCTCACTTGATCCTGAAAATCCTGCCAAATAAGCATTATGATCACCAAGAAAGATGAGAAAACTGAAAGGGAACCAAGGGAGAAGAATATTTAATAAGGATCTATCAGTGATGTGTAGCACTGTGCTAAGTAGTTTTCCAATGTGAGATCATCCATTCTTTAGGATACCCCTGAAGAATGTAGCATGTAGATATTATTAGACCCAATTTATGGATGAGGAATTAAGACTCAAAAAGGAAAAAGAATCAGAGAGGTTGTAAGACATACCAAGGTCACATGGTAAGTGATGGAATGAACTTGGATTTAAACCTGAGACTTCTGACTCCAAATTCTCAAAACTTTCTGACTATAGTTTTGTGAGTCCAAGTGTGTTAGTGGCATAGTTCTTAAAGTCACATGAGCTTTCCTGGTTGGTTGATAACCTGAAGCTCAGGATTTCTTTTCTGGAGCAGAAGACTGGACGAGGAAAACCCCAAACAGCCCAACCTGAAGTCCAAACTCAATCTTGGGGATAGCCTTCCATGACCCACCCTAGCCCAACTCAGCCCTGAGGCTAGAGCTCAGGATTCCAGAGGCACCATTACATGAACAGCAAGTACAGTGTCAGGCCAACTCCCCCATTCCTGTCCTCTCAGCCCAGAACTGCAAGCTCTGTTTGCTCCTGAGGGAGTGCTTCCTGAAGCTCCAGGATCCTCCACCTGCACTGGTTTGGGAAAAGAAAGACCGAGCTGCCTCTGCCTGTGGCTTTCAGAGCCTTTCCCTCTGTGAGCACGGAGTGCGTGCCATTGTGGGGGCAGGAGGGAGTGCTGCAATGGGCTCCACTCCTGTTCTGAGAAACTTAACAGTGGTATTACTAATGCATCAGAAAATTCCAGGCAGCAGAACCAGACTGCCAAACCATATCGTGCTTGGGGGTGAGCTGCAAAATGAAGGGGGCAAGCGGTACACAGGGAGCTTGGGTTCATGGGGCTCAGAAATCATACTTGTAGACAGCAGTTATTGAGCATTATTTACATGTGCCAGGTGGAAGAGCAATCGAGCTTTTCCACATGGTTCCAAGGAAGGACCACAGGGAAGAAGCTAAAGGGAGAGCCAACTCAGGTTGTAAAGGGAAGAACAAGGCTATGTAGAGTTACAAAGGCTGCCTTGGTGGGTAGTGCATTTCTTGTCACTGGAGGTATTCAGACATAGTGTGGACAAGGCCTTGCTGTGAGGCTGTAGATAGAATCATGGATTAGGGCAGACAGTAAGATCTGAAGATCTTCAATGTCCCTTTCAACGATGAGGTTTCTGTGATTCTACTTTGGTGCCGCAGCCTGGTACTCCTCTCTTCCATCCTTCAAACCAGGCATTTGCTGAACAAGGAGCAACGTTGGCCCCCCATACCAGGAAGGAGAGGAGCTGCGGAGCTGCTCGGCTGCTCAAGGCCGCTGCGCCGCCCTTGGAGTCCAGGCGCGGTGCACGGGGAAGTGGCTAGGTTCGGTTATGGAGAACTATCCCCAAGACTGAGTTTGGACTTTAAGGAAAGCTACATCTATCAGGCCCTTCCTGCACTCCCTAATCTCACAAGCTCTTTGTAAAAACTCTCAGAGCCATGGTGCTCTTTTTGGCATTTGCAATGAACATAGAATCCAAAACTACTTTCTGTTACTGAAATAAGCCCTGATTCCCAAAGAAACAGGTCTTTTGGACGGCATCGGATTCCTTCCCTTGCTATTGCCAATTGCTGTTTTTCTTTACTTTGTAACTTTCCGTTTTTCCCACAGTTTGCCACTCTGGAAAAAATGTGGAAACGGGGCTCTCACATGTTTGCGATGGAGAGCAAACTCCTGCTGGAAAAAATGAAATCTCCAACCTGGAGCCCCAAGCCTGAGTCAAACTTTCCACTGAATCAAGATCTCTACTTACAACTTGAGAGGCAAAATTAAGTTGTAATATTCCAGCAAATAGCTGCAGCCATTCAGAATGCTACTCCTGGCTCCTTGGCTGGATCACAAACCAATGCAGAGGCAAATTTAATTACCTGTCAGGAACTAAATAAAAGGTTTGCTTCATCTAATATTCCCAGTGTGCGGGACAGCTATGAAAACAGTCTGACGCTCAAGCGATTTGCTGTTTACAGAGGCCCAAAGAGGCTCTGAGACACACAAGTGGGCTACTTGAAGCTTGCGCTAGTTTAAATATTCTTTAGTGTATTTGCCAACTGCTCCCTATTCCTGAGCTACACTCAAAGCCACTGCCTATCCCCAAGGGCTCTTCCATCTGTTCCTTAAAAATATTCCACGCTCTTTCCTTTCAGATGTCAAAAATGGCTGGTAAGGCAAGTCCCACTCCATTAGATTACCCATAGCAGAATGCTCATCTCCCGCAGAGAGAATCTGGCTTTCTGAGGTCCACTGCCTACTCAGCAAGAGTCCAGGCTGCCTTTTACCTCTAGCAGCATCAGCCATCAGGGAGTCAGGACAGAAAGGACATTTTTGCACCAGGAGACTTTGATTAACAAGGCTAAGTTCACATCCATTGCTCTAAACCTCAGTTTCCCCAACTGCAACCTGGGGAAACCTGCCCTGCCCACTCACAAGGTTGTAGTGAGCCTAAGTGTGATGATGAGCCTGAAAGACCTGGGCTGATGTAAGGAGGTGTTACTGCTGATTGATACGTGAAATGGCATTTCATTGTCTGGAGTTGGAGAACCCAAGGCTGGGGAAGGAGCAATTTCTATCTTCATGGAAGTTGGAAATGGCAGCTGTGAGCAGCACACGGAGAACACAGAGGAAGGGCAGGGCCTGACTGTGATGGGAGATGGGCAGGACACAGCCAGCTCCCAACAGAGCTTCTCCTCCAAGGCTTTGCGGAAAGCAAAGTCAGCCCACAGAATTGCTTGAGAGAGCCCACCCAACTTGTTTAAGGTAAGACCCTGAAGATGCTACAAAAGCAGCAGTTTGTTGGAAATGAAGGGCAAAATCAAGACTGGAGACAGAAGCTTTAATGTTTTAGAATCATTTCTTCCCTGTGCCTAGTCAGAAGTATGGGTTTTTAGAGCAAGGACTCCATGTTGCTGTATCACTTGGACACGTTACTTAACGTTACTTAACTTCTCTGAGCCTCAGTTTCCTTACCTATAAAATAGATTTTGAAAAAAGCAAATAATCTTATAAGTGAAAATCATTATGTAAACAATTCTTGTACCATGATGGCTTCTGCCAGTTTTCACCTAGAAGCCTGGAGGACCTTGGTAAATAAATGGACTCATCTGTCCTCACTCTATCTTCAAGAAGGTTGTTCCAAAAAGGGCAGTGTATTAGTCTGTTCTCACACTGCTATAAAGAGCTGCCCAAGACTGGGTAATGCTTAAAGAAAAACAGGTGTACTTGACTGGCAATTCCGCATGACTGGGGAGGCCTCAGGAAACTTACAATCATGGTGGAAGGAGAACAGGCACATCTTATATGGCAGCAGGTGAGAGTGAGTGTGTTAAGCCCGGGGGGATCTGCCATTTATAAAACTATCAGATCTCGTGAGAACTCCCTCAGTATCACAGGACCAGCATGAGGGAAACTGCCCCATGATCCAGTCACCTTCCATGAGGTCCCTCCCTCAACATGTGGAGATTATGGGGATTACAATTTGAGATGAGATTTGGGTGGCGACACAGAGCCAAATCATATCAGGCAGCTTGGTGCCACCCAGGAGACACTGCAGACCTAGGTCAGTCTCCTCACCTCTGGGTCACTGGGCCAAGGAGACTTTTTCAACATAAAGGCCCCAAGCTCTTGGCATGTATGTCCTGGAATTATGAAGCACGGATTAAAGCATGGGATCTCCCCATCCAGCCCCAAACCCTGACATCCAGGCACTATCACCACAACCAGCAGGGCTCCCAGGACCAGAGAGGCCTCCTGCCCCTTTCTTCACACCCCTTAAAGACAGATTCTGGAAGGTGCCTGACGCAGCTGGGCTGGGACCAAAGTCTGTGGCTCAGTCGCCTCTGTCATTGTAGGAGTCATGAGGGGCTGTATCCATATCCCCACCTCGTTGTCTCCCCCAGATCAGCTTAAAGTGTACTTTCTCTGGCCATACTCCCTAAGCCCTAGAGGGGACTGAGCACAATTTCACTCATCACCTGGCCAAACTCAGGGAGGGTCAAGTCACCCCAGCACTCCAGCCATAGCTAAGGATGAGCTAGATGAAAGCTTTTGGAGGGCCTCTGGCTTCTTTTTCTAAGAGTAGGGTAAAGAAAGATGCTCCCTGCAGCATCTTCAATGATCTAATTATCAGGAAGACACCACATTTTAAATTTCTCTCCATGGTGGCTTTTTTCCAAGGCAGTGCTAATAAAATCTCTAACCCACGTGGAGCCCCCCACTGCTCATCAACTATTAGCTGCCCTCAGGCTGTACCAGTCTGTTTATATTATAAATAAAGGCTGAAATATGCAGCTTGCTCGGTGCAGGCTCCTTGGGGGCTGTGGGGAGCACAGCCAGCCCCTCCACTACCTGCCCACCCCAGGTTGGGGAGGGATAGCCCAGCAGAGGTTATGCCTGAAGCCAGCTCCTTTGGACATTAACAAACCACTACAAGGACCTGCAATCCGTCCCTGGAATCCTGCTTTAATTATTTAGGAGGAAGAGTGTTTTTGCTTCCCCCAAGCTCTGCAGCCCCCCCGAGCCCCCAGAATCATTGTTCAATGCTTATTACCGCCGCAGGCCCGGGCACAGTGTTGCAGAGACCTCATTTCAATATTTACCACTTAGATCACTTAAGGGCTGTCAGCTTTAATAACATTTTATCAATTGGATACTTATATTATTCACGGCTTCATAAAAATAACAAGACCTGCCTTAGCATTTCAATCATACCCGGACTAATTTCAGTGACTGCTCAGGGATTTCGTTTTTATTAACATTTAGATCCGCTGCGACTGATTCTCTTCCTGGACGCATAGCACATGAGGTGGCCACCGGCAGGCTGTGGGGGCGCGTGCGGAGCGATCTGCCCTGGGCATGTGGTCAGGGAAGGCACGGAGTTGACACGCCAAGAGGCCAGGCTGAGATCCTGCCCCATTTGTGTGACCGTTCATAGTGGGTGGCCTGGCTCAGGGCTCTGCTGGGGGAAAACTCCCCCCTCTAGCCTTTGACAATCTGTTCCCAGCCTGGCCTCCTTCCTCCCAGTCCTGGGGCTTGCAGCCACAGTGACTAACTCCTGGGCTCTGAAAAGCAGCGCTGTACTCCACAGGGCTCTGCCTGGAAGGCCTCCTACCTGTCTTCCACCTGCAGAGCCCTACTCAGCCTTCCGGGCCCACCTCCAAGGTCACAGCCATGGAGCCCTCTCCTGCTGCCCAAGAGCCAGCAGCATGGTCGGGGCTCAGGGTATGTCTGTGGAGGGAATGGCACCCTCCTGGTCCTTCTGGTCACTTCCTGCCCAGATTCTGATGTCCCTTTCTCCCCCAGGCACCAGAGTTCTGGCCTTCCCTGAAGGCACCATCACACGCCACTCTCCCTTCTCCATCCCTCAGGGGCGTGGCATCGGAGCCTGCTAGTAACTGCGAGGCAGCTCCAGGCCTTTTGTCCACTGTCCATCTTGGCAACACCCCTTGGAGATGCTGTCCTAGAGGAAACACCGCCTCGCCCAGCAGCTGCCACATCTTCAGGAGTGGCTCGCTCTCTCCTTTGCTGCTCCCGGGCCCCAGGGTCTTCTTCAGCGCCCTGTGACCCCAGGCATGCTGCTGCGGCAGCTTCCTGCCTCCCTGGCCTTGCCTGCTCCTTTGCTCTCCAGTCATTCTCACAAAGGCCAAGGTTCTTTTATGTCACTCTCCTCTGGGAAGCTTTCAAGCTTCTTCAATAAATTTTTATTGCTCTCAGAACCAAATAAAAAGTCCCCCTCTCCCAACCCCTTGCTCTGTGTGCCCCCACCCTCTGGCCTCACCATGCAGCCTTTCCCCCACTCACAGTTGGCTGGCCATCCTGGTCTTTCAGGTTCTCAGTCCACCAAGCCTGTTTCCCCCAGCACCTTTGCAATGACAGCCCTCCCAGGAAGCCCTTCCCACTGCTCCCCACACGGCTCACGCTAGCCCTTGCTTCCATGTCACCTAAGAGAGACATTCCCCGATGCCCTCTCTAACTTGCGTTTCTGCCTCCAGCCCTGTCATTCTCTATCTTGGTCTCATTTGCTACCTCCATGGAACTGATCACCACTTGCAATTTTTAAACTTCTTTGTTGATTTGTTCTGCTCCATGAACTCAGAGACTGTAACTGGTGCATAGTAGTTGCTCAGTAAAAATGAATTGACTGAATGAATGAGTTTATCCACTTCCTTAATCCTTTTCCCTTATGAGAATTCTCCCCCATCGGCATCTTTCTTTCTCACATCATCTTGACTGTCTGTGCTGATAAAGGGAGTTTGACTCCTATGGGCCACTCGCGTCACTGGTAAATGTTCAGACTAGTGTCCACGGTCCACAGACAGGAGCACAGTAGTTGAGCACAGCCTCCCTTGTCAGCTGTGCCTCAGTCTGTTCATCTGTAACTTGGGGTTAATATTATAGTATCTACTTCATAGGGTCATTATGAGGATTAAATGAGTGGATATATGTAAGGTGCTTAGAACAGTGCCTGGCACATAGTAAGTGCATGATAAATGCCAACTATTATTATAGTAAGTTTAGAATGGCCATCCCTATTTCCTACAGAGAAAATCGCCCTCCAACACACACACATACACACAAACTCTGTTTATCACACCCTGTGGGTCGCAGGGAGGTGATTTAATGAAGCTGTGACTCCCTCACTTCCCTGCAGTTGCTGTGAATGGCCTCGGGGTGGGGATGGGATGGAGGTTGGGTGAATGCTTCCTGCCAGCTCTCCAGGCAGATCTTCACATTCAGGGGGACAGGCTTTCTTGCAAGAAAGTACTTCTCATTCCGGCCTACCATCCCAAGGTAGACTCCCTGAATCTCCATAGAAAAAGCCTATTCTCTGCAGTGGAGACTTAAGGAAAGTCAGTGCCCAATAACTGCTCCCAAGAGAGGATTGCCACAGCTGCATGCCCCAGGGGGGCAGCAAGTGCTGCTGGAGGGAAGTAGATGGGGAAGCCTGGGGCTGGCCAGATTCCAATGTCCTTTTCTCCCCAGGCACCACTGCTGTCCTGGCTGGAGTCCTCTAAACAGAGGCAGATATTCCAGAGCTGCCAGGCTCCATTTGTGCCCCATAATCGGTACGGATTATGTCAGTAAATTTGTCTATTGCTTGAAGCTTCTATTTCTGTTAAAGAGATGTTAAATGCCTCCCAAGTGACTGGGCTGCAAGGTTTCCAGTCTCCCAGGGGCTGTGTGTGGGGTGTGTGTGTGTGTGTGTGTGTGTGTCTGTCTGTCTGTGTGTCTGTGGTGGGGGAGCTATGTGAAGTAAGACCTATCCATTTTGACATCCTGAGTTGCCTGGGTTCTGTCCTCCCAAGTGTTCTAAATTGCAGGAGAAATTGCCCTGACAGAACCTCCTGCTGACAGACAGTGTCTTTTGTTATAGACGGAGGTGTTGATCCTTCTCTAATCAACAGCTTAATTAGGTCTGCCAAGATGAAAGAGCCATTTTTACTTTGGGAACTAATATTTATAGACAACCTTCTCCCCAACCCCTGCACTAGAGGTGTTAACAACTTGAGGGCTAAATCAAATAAAAATTATAAAACTCATTTCTTCACTCTACAAAAACCACTGGCAAACTCAGAACTCTGCAGACTGTAAGCTGCCCCACCGAGCAGCTTCATTCATTGCCATAGAGCCCAGCACAGGTTTTGGCACATGGTGGGCACTCAAGAAGCATTTGTTGAATCTTGAAAGAGTGGAGAGTCAGTTTGGTGGCTTCCTTCTCTAGCAGAAAACACTATGGCATTGTGGTTAAGAGCTTGGCTTGAGAATTAGACAGTCCTGGAATTAAATCCTAGCAGCCTCACCACTCAGCTGTATGACCTTGGGCAAGTTGTTTAACATCTCTAAGCCTCAGTTTCCATGGCTGCAAAATGGGACAATAATAATACCTATAATTAGGGCTGTTGCCCTTAAAGCCTGTATGTAGCACAGTCTTTGGCACAGAGAAGTTCCTTTAGTATTGGCTACTTGGAGCAGAGGTGGTAGCAGTAGGGGTAGAAGTGACAAGTCAGCCTCAGAGCCTCTATTGCTATAGGAAGGTCTCTGGGTAGTTTTTAAGTTATCTTGTTTTCTAGACTGCTCAGTCCTGTTAAGAATGTATTAGGCTTCCTTATTTGGGAAATGAAAATTAAAACCACAATGAGATACTACTTCATACTCACCAGGCCAGCTATAATAAAGAGAACTGGAAAATAACAATGTTGGAGACGATGTTGAGAAATTGGAACTCTCATACATTGATGTTGGGTACAATCGGTGATGCAGCCAGTGTGGAAAATGATTGGGTGGTTCCTTAAAAAATTCAGCATAGAATTACCATATATCCAGCAATTCCACTCCTAAGTATATGTCTTAGTTTGTT
This sequence comes from Hylobates moloch, assembly GCF_009828535.3. Classification (NCBI taxonomy): domain Eukaryota; kingdom Metazoa; phylum Chordata; class Mammalia; order Primates; family Hylobatidae; genus Hylobates; species Hylobates moloch. Next base: position 79,651,342 of record NW_026652290.1, on the reverse strand, counting down.
TAGGCTGCTATAACAAAAATACCTTAGAATGGGTAATTTATAAACAGTAGACATTTATTGCTCACAGTTCTAGAGGCTGGGAAGTCCAAGATTAAAGTGCCAGCAGATTCAGTATCTGATGAGGGCCTATTTCTCATAGTTGGATCCTTCTATGTGTCCTCACATGGCAGAAGGAGCAAGGGAGCTCCCTCAAGCCTCTTTTATAAGGGCAATGATCTCATTCATGATTGTGGACCCCTCGTAACCTAATCACTCCCTAAAAGCTCTACCTGTTAATACCACCACAGTGGGGATTGGGTTTCAATACGATTTTTGAGGGACATAAACATTCAGACCACAGCAGTATATGCTCCAAAGAATCAAAAATAGAGGCTCAAACAGATTCTTGTTCACCCATGTTCATAGCAGCATTATTCACAATAATCAAAAAGTAAAAACAACCGAAATGTCTGTCAGTTGGTGAATAGAAAAACAAATTGAAGTGTATTTACACAATGGAATATTATTCAGTCATGAAAAGGAATGCAGTTCTAACACATGCTTTAACATGGATGAACCTTAAAAACATTATACTAAGTAAAAGAGGCCAGACACAAAAGACCACTTGCTGTATGATTCCATTTATATGAAATGTCTGGAACAAGTCCACACAGACAGAAAGTAGATTAGTGGTTGCTATGGCTGCCCATTCCTCCTTAAGCTGGGGAGATATAGGAGAATGGCCTTGGGACGGGGATAGGGTGGAGGTCAGGTGAGTGCTTGCTCCTGGCTTGCTTGATAATGGGTGTGGGGTTTCTTTTGGGGGTGATGGAAATGGAATTAGACAGTAGTGGTGGTTGCACAACATAGTTAATATACTAAAACCCACCAAATTTTACACCTTAAATTTTACATTATGTGAATTATACCTCAATTTTAAAAAAAGAAAAATGAATGTGTTGGGCTCCCAGTGGTTGACACTCAGCACTCATTCCCATGGCACCTATGTGCCCACCCCTGCAGGCGGCCTTCTTCATCAACTTGCTGTCTGGGACATGAACCAACAACTGTAGTCACAGCCCATACAGCATAAAACTTTCTCTAACACTTCACAATTTGCAAATCATCTTCCTATTTGATCCTTACAATAGCCATGAAGGCAGGTATTATTATCACTATTCTACAGATGTGGAAACTAAAATCCACAAATATGAAGCAACTGGGTGAAGATCACCCAGCTAACAAGTGAAAGAGTTGGAACTGGAATGCAAGTCTTCAAACCCCAACACTCTCTATTTTCCCTACTGATGATATATAATTTGCTCAACAGTGCTTTCAAATCATCACAACAGTGACCTACTTCTGAACACAGGCCTGAGTTATCTCTGATTTTAGCCCTCAGCCTCATCTACAAAGGCAGCATTCCCGACCCTGTGAGTTGAGGGCCTCCAGAGCGCATGTCCCACAAGAAAGAGAAAAAGCTTCACATTCTGTACCTACAAAACAGGTCGCTCAATTCCTGTTTCACCCAGGCAAGGAGTTGGCCTGCAGTATAAGTCAGTATTCAGCTGCCAGGTACCCCTCTGTATGTCCTGCTGATTTTGACAGTGACTAAACACCTCAAGCAAGAAGCAGTAAAGAAGTCCCGGTTTTCACTCATTTCTGTCGCCTTCCATAGTCTGCTGCATTTGGAAGAAGGCTTCTCATGAAGTTCAGTCTTTTTACTATCAAGATGAATCAGGTGCTGGGGTCATCTAACCATCTGGGTCAAGAAGAAAAGGCCAGGCCGGGCGCGTTGGCTCACGCCTGTAATCCCAGCACTTTGGGAGGCCGAGGCGGGCGGATCACCTGAGGTCAGGAGTTTAAGACCAGCCTGACCAACATGAAGAACCCCGTCTCTATTAAAAATACAAAATTAGCCGGGCGTGGTGGCGCATGCCTGTAATCCCAGCTACTCAGGAGGCTGAGGCATGACAGTCACTTGAACCTGGGAGGCAGAGGTTGCGATGAGCTGAGATCATGCCATTGCACTCCAGCCTGGGCAGCAAGAGCGAAACTCTGTCTCAAAAAAAAAAAAAAAAAAAAAAAAAGGAAAAGTCCAGATGCAAAGAAGCTGAGAAGAGTGAAGAGGGCTTTGCATTCCAGATGTTAGAGGAGTGAGAGAAAGGGAGGCAGAGGAGAACCAAGGAATAGAGTGGAGAATATGCAGTGTGTGAAGGGAACCATAAGGAGCCCTGCCTTCCTGGAGCAAGAAAGGCAAAGATGAGGCTGCGAGAGCAGGTGGGAGCCAGATTTCAAAGGCCATGGACAGCAGGCTAAGGAGGGAGGCCCTCTCTAGCAGGCAGTGGGAAGCCACCGGAACTTCTTGAGTAGGAAACTGATATGAGAGTTCATATTAGTCTCCAAGATGTAAGTTGTCGATGTGGAAAAGCCATTAAAAAGAAAAAACACCTGCTTATTTATGGGCCTTAGATGTAGTTTCTGCGGGTGCCCAAGAAAGACTTTAATGAGCAACCAAGTTGGTGTTTGGTTGCCTCATGAGGAATGGAAGTAGGGAGGTGTATATGGAAGTATATACCCAAATTTTTAACTATGAGATGTTGGGGAAATGTCCTAAAATCCCAACGCTCTCTTCTTCATTTGACTCCCTGGTACTTTGTTGAAATAGAAGCTGACCCCTTCAGAACTGGTCAGATTCAACGGATGCAAAGATAATGGCCTTGTCTTCTTAAGGCTGAAAATGACCTTGAAGTCACTGATGCCTCCACGTGAAGCCCACATTCTGAAGTAACATCCTTGCCAAACTGTTGTCCAGTCTTTGCCTGAACGCCTGGCAGTGACAGGGTTGTCACTGTCTATGGGCGTAACCTTCTCTATCTTTAGAAATGTCTGGCTTTTAGAAACTATTTCCTTAGATAAAGTCAAAACCTGACTTCCTGTGACCTCCATTCACGGGCCTCATTCCATCTCTTGGGGCTGCTCATTCTTGCACATGGCGGCTCTTCCATATTTTAAGGCTGCTGTTCATTCTCCATGCCTACTCAGTGAGTCTTCCCTTTGTATTTCTAATATGACACTGATTTGAAGCTCTAAACCATCCTAGTAGTCATTTTGGTCCTTTCTCTTTTCTAACAATTTACTTTTCAGAGAAGGAAAAGTTCATATTCTGCATTTCCTCTGAGATACTTCTGAACTTCCCCTCCATGGGTTAGCGCAGCATAGGAAAATTCAGTAAAGGGATGGTTTATCTCCTCCTCATCTCTCAAATGTTCCGTCTGTCTGGATGACAGCAGGGATGGGGACCTGGAACTAGACGCATCAGCCGGGATATAGCTGCTTCTGAGGGGATGTCAACTTTAACAGCAGAATGTGACATGAGTTAGTTAATGGGCATGAATTAGCAGATGTGACATGGGTTAATGGGTGTGAGCTAGTCTGACAATGAAGGTCTCAAGGAGGGTCTCCCCATAGATCCAAAGATCAGACATCCAGGAACAAGCAATACCCCAAGAATCAAGCAGACAGTGGCACCAGGAAAGCTGCACAGCAAGTGGCCATGCCTCAGGCCCAGGGCCCTCATCTTAAGGAAACTGGTATTCTGTGAAGGCCAACAGTAACAAGGATGCGGGCACAGAAAATTGAGCACCAGATCTGGGTCTGGATGAGGGACTTTTCTTGGCCAGGTTGCATACTGGTTCTGATTAGTTGGCAGTGAGTCCTGGGGCCCGAGGCTGAACAAGATTCTGGTTCTACCTGCTCTTGCAACCTCATCTCTGCCCTTTTTGCTCCAGGAAGACTGGGCTCCTCATGGTTTCCACCACACACTTTGTATATTCTCCACTCTATTCCTTGGCTCTCCTCTGCCTTCTTTTCTCCCACTCCTCTTCTCAACATCAGGAATGGAAATCCCTCCTCACTCTTCTCAGCTTCTTTATGTCTGGCCTTTTCTTCTTGACTCAACTGGTTGGATGCCCCCAACACTTGATTCACCTAAGACTCTGGGAATCTAAGACAAGATTCTAAGATTGATTCCAGAAAAGACTTTAATGATTGATTACAAATGTCATCCCAGGCACAGGAGGGAAGAGTAATGGCTTGAATTGTTGGCTATTTCCAAACCAGCAACAAGGTTTGTCTGTAGAACTGGGGCCAGGGTCAGAATGGGAAGAGAATCAAATGGTACTTGAAGTTATTGAGTCCTGATGAGGAACCAGAGTTGCATCAATTCCTCCTACCGGAGGACAGGACTTATCTGCATAGAAGTGTATACCAGAATTTTAAACTATGAGATGTTGGGGAAAGCGCCTAAAGTCCCAATGCTCTCTTCTTCATTTGACTCACCAGTACTTCATTGAAATAGAAGCTGACCCCTTCAGAACTTGTCAGATTCAATGGATGCAAAGATAATGGGCTTGTCCTCTTTTTCTTGGGATATACTTCTATATGGGGCAGATGGCAACATACTGAACCTGTAGGGGTTACGGGGGGAGAGACTGCCAAGGCTGGACGATCAGGCAGGACTCAACAACCACAGTCTTCAGGCCAAAATGAGCTTCTGGCCATTTATAATTCCTTCAGATTGTAGTGATGCTTGACTTTCCTCAGTTTAAGTGGCAAAATTATGCAATCGGGAAGCATTCTGCAGAAGCAATTGTTGCAGTGAACAAAAAGAGAATTCCAGCTGTTTCAGGTCAACAAAACAAAACAAAACAAAACAAAATAAAAAACTTACAAAAACCAGGGGGCAGGGAAGGGAGATGAAATGAGGATGGAAATGGTAATAAAGAGATTCACTTCCATGATAAATAACTGGCAAAATATTTGAAATTTATTTATGTATATTTAAAAGCTTCATATCACTACTTGGGAGGTTATCCTGCATGGGAAACCTGTGATAGAAACTGATCGCATTTTCTCTGAATGACTTTATTGTAAAAAAAACCGTACATTCTTAATGAGGCAAGGGAAGGCGGGAGGATGGACCACAGCAAGGAGGGCAGAGAATCCTGAGGTGTTTGGAGCCTGTAAAGACATTTGAGTAGGATTTTATGCAAACCTAATCAGTTCACAAATCAAATCACAATTATTTAACCCATTATCACTGGTCCAGAGTAATGCCAGGCATATTATTCTTATCAACCCCTCACCGTGTTAAGACCAGGAAAAAATATGCGTGTTTACTTTTATTATTATGCATCCTGTTATGAGTGCCACAGTTGCTAAGTGCATGCAGCACCTTTAACTAAAGAAACTAATTGCAAGCCACTTTCAATATCTCTTGTTTTTTAATTTAATGTCCTCAGAGAGATATAATTGGGCTGGAGGGAAGAATTTTCACTGAAGTCATGAATTTGCTATATAAATACAAACAAGAAAGAAAGCTAATACAGTAAGGGAATATGGGATTAATTTTGAAATTGTCTGATTAGTGGATTGCTGCCCATCAATAATTGCCTTATATTTTCCCAAGGCCCTCTCTTTATTGGAGTCTGGCACTGCATCTGCCCACAGTCTGTCAATCAGCCTGTGCAGCTGGGAGGGTCTAGGGAGACCACAATTGGAAGCCTGCTGGGGCACCTTGTTAGACAAAGCAATATATCCCAGACGTGAAAACACTCCCATCTCAACTCAGCTGCTAACATCTTTACACTCAATCCTCCTGCCTTGGAGCAGGACCTCAATGTGACTAAGTCTGATTTTTAAAAAGGAAAAGAAAAAGTCACAACTGCCTGTTTACATGTATTTTACAGGCCTGGGCTCTACTGGAATTGGAGGTCAGAAACACCTTCCCCCTCGCAGTCGCTAAGTTGCCTAGTAACATCCTTGAGAAGAGCTCTGCAACAGCTGGAATTTTTAAAACAACATCGGCGTCATGGGGGACACCTAAACACGCTTCAGACATTTAAAAATTAAGAAATATGATCAGAAGGGCTATGAGCAAGTGCGCAGATGGTGGGTTTCTAACTTAATCAATGCCTAAGATCTGGAATGTTCCTTAAGCTCCAAGAGCATTTCCCATCTATCCTCTCTGGACCTGGTGCTCCCAAGTCCTTAAAGACTTGATCACAGAGAAGAGAGGAGGGTCTGCTGACTGAACTCACCATAAACATCTTTTCAAACCACATGTACACGTGCATGCACACATACACACACACACACACACACACACACACACACACACACACAAAGTTGCAGCCCTGCTAATGATGTGTTTATGCCATGCCCATTTCCCAAAATATTTATGTCTCTCTACCTTGCCAGCAATCAGTCAAAATACACAAAAATGGATTTGCATGTAAAGATGCTTCATTTAGAAGACCAAAAATATGATAATAGAACAAAGATGGCCCAGAGCATGCTTTTTGTTTTGTTTTGTTTTCTTATCTTCTACTGTTTTCCTTTTCTGTTTGGTAAGCTGAGCATTTGTTTTAAATTGGGATTTTGTCCTTGCGAGGTAGGAAATAAAATGATCTGGAGCTCAGGTACCTAAACATGAGTTTATTAGTGTCAACCAAAAAGTGACTGAGGCAGATGTCAATTGATTTAGAGGCTGATTTGGCCAAGGTTGAGGATGCACCCAGGAAAGAGACACGTGGGTCCCAGTAGGATCTGTGTCCTGCGCTTTTTCCAAAGAGGGTTTTGAGGACTTCGATATTTAAAGAGGAGAGGGAGAAGGCAGTGGAGGAGGAAAGGAAAAAAAAGGGAGAGGGCAGGCAATGGGGCAAATGGTCACATTCTTGTGAGGCTCTGACTGGCACTCAGTGAAGCTACATTTTACATGTGAGAAGAATGGAGTGGTGGGGAAGTCAAGCATGTATTCCTATCTTGCTCAGTAGATCTACATTCTACATGAGATAAAGTAAACATGTAAAACTACAGCTGTTTGGGAACAGAAGGAAGGTAGCTTTTTGCATGACTCAGTTCCCAAGCTTAACTTTCCCTTTGACATAGTGAGTTTGGGATCCTGAGATTTTACTTTCCTTTCACATTAGTCAATGAAAGGCAATTTCCTTTCCTTGTCACAGGGGCAGAGGTCTAAAGGACAGAGCTAGCTGCGACCAGGCCTGCGTGGTAAGAAAGCCAGCCCCTGGTACACCGAACGGCGCACATCCATGTTCACCACAGAAACCTTAGGAATCATCCATTCTTTCCTTCTACTTTCCATTTGGTTTCCAGCCTTGAAGTTGGTCACACCTTCCTCTAGTGTGTCTTCCTCCTGTGTGACTAACAGGAGCAGGTGCTGGTGCTTGGAGCACTAAAATCACCCCTGGTGGGCCAGGCGCAGTGGCTCACGCCTATAATCCCAGCACTTTGGGAGGCCGAGGCAGGTGGATGACGAGGTCCGGAGATTGGGACCATCCTGGCTAACACGGTAAAACCCCATTTCTACTAAAAATACAAAAAATTAACCCGGCGTGGTGGTGGGCGCCTGTAGTCCCAGCTACTTGGGAGGCTGAGGCAGGAGAATCACTTGAACCCAGGAGGCGAAGGTTGCAGTGAGCCAAGATTGCGCCACTGCACTCCAGCCTGTGCGAAAGAGTGAGAGTCCATCTCAAAAATAAATAAATAAATAAAATCACTCCAGGTGGACAGCTCAGTGCCCTGGAGTACACACTTACTGTGGCCTTGCCAATTAGCAGGTCCGGGGCCAGTCCGACATTGTACGTCTCCTGTTGGGAGAGAACACAAATACTTAAATCACAGAGTTGTTGGGAAGCTTAAGAGATAGAAGGCAGGTGGAAACACATTTTCAGCTCTAGTCTAGAGTGTTCTGTCAAAGTAAGGTGATTTTTTTTCTAATTCTTTTCATGACTGGTCATAAGGGTGGTATCAAGTCAGCTGCCTTGGCTGTTTGCTTTGCTTTGGGTGAGTGGGCAGCCACCAGCTTAGGTCACAGGTCCATGGGACTTGTACTCACAGTAGTGACCTTCCCAGGTGCTGGGCTTGTGGCCCCAGGATGGAGGAATCTTCCCTGCCTCTGTTTCTCTTTTCAAATATGCTGCCCCTCTAAGACCTGTCAGACATTGGGCCACTTCTCACTCTGGCTTAAAGGAAATCACAATTTCTTTTCCTTATGAGTTCAAACCTCCAGAAGGGCAAAGCGGCGGCAGGTAAAGTCCTTCTCTCCAGGTACCAAGTTGGCTCTTGGGACCTCTGTAGTGTGTACCTGCTATCCCTGCAAGATGTCCTCATCCTCTTCACAGGCTGATCCCATCACCCCGAGAGGGGCTGAATCTTCTACTTTTTCACATTCTTTCCTCACTTGCAAGGCTTCTCTTTTTCCTCTGGGGCCCAAGCCTACCCTTCTTTAAAGCCACCCCTGACCTCATGGCTTCCAACTGCATCTCCCTCCACTTTCTCCAACCACACTAGCCCTTACTCATGTCCTCCTCCCTGAAACTTGCAGCATTCATGGTTGGTAACGGTCACTGGACAATGATGAACTTCTATGGGCTTGTTCCTTTCACATTTGTTGAAAATTCTCTATGGGCTAAGCACTGTGCCAGGGCAGATCCAAGGAAGAATATATAAAGTTATGCCGTTCTTCATTTTATGCTAGCAATTTTCAATTGTCTGGCCTGATTCTAAGCTCCTGGAGGGCAGGAACCAAGTCTTATACTATATTTTGCAAGTTTCATAGTATCTGTCAATAAATATAGAGTGAATGACTCAGCGACAACCAGTGTTTGGAGAGATCCAAAGAGTGAGCTTAACCATAGAGAAAACGATCTTGAAAATCAAAATGTTGGTTCCCCAATCAGGACAGCAATGTCCCTTGCCTCCTAGATGGCCTGCCCCATATTACCAACACATAGCATTGGGAAAAATCAAAGTGTCACAAAATAGTCATGTCTCCTGTCACAAAATAATCAACTCTGTGGTTCAGGTATAACATGGAAATAGTACTAGGACTGGAGCCATCAGTGTGTTCATTCTAGGTCCAGACACGGGCTCCCTGCTTGTGAAGAGAACCCAGGGCTTCTGACTAGAGCACAAGAAGACCACCAGGACCTGGGCCAGGGACTAGATCCGTGAGATCTCCAAAGTCCCCAAGGGCAGAAGCCTTAAGCCACCAAGACATAAGACTTGCTCCTGGATGGCGGGCCAGGAAACCAAGTGGAGATTCCCACAAAACCATGAGACCAGGAAGGGTGAGCTCAGGGGAGGTCTTCACTTCTAGGTTTGTAAGTGCTGGAGAGCCCTATGGCTGCCCTTGGACCTATCCTTTTCTCCACCTCCCTGAGTAACTCTGTCCAGTCCCATGGCCCTCATCTGATCAGTGATGATGCCTATATTTACAGCTCCAGACCCAGACTCTTCCTGAGCTCCAGATACTTTGATGTCTGATAAGTATCCCAAAGTCAACACGTCCAAAATACATCTCATGATTCCTATGCCAAACCAGCTCCTTCTCCACATTTCCCTTTCTCAGGAAATAGCATTGCTGTTCAGCCACTCCGGCCAAAATCCTAGGAGTCATTTTTGAGTACTCACTTTTCTCTCACATCCCACATACAATCCTTCAGCAAGTTCTGTTGGCTCCATCTTCAAAAGATATGCTGAATTTGATGGCTTCTCATGACCTTGACCACTATGGCAATGTGTGAAGCCAGCCAACCCCACCTGCCTGGGCTACTGCTGCCATATCGTGGGTCTTCTTGCTTCCTTCTTTCTCCTCACTAGTCTATTCTCCACACAGCAGTCATAGTGATGCTTGAAAACCATAAATCAAACCATGTCAGTCCACTACTCAAAATCCTCTCGTGGCTTTACTGTATGCCTAGAATAAGATACCAACCCCCTCCTGTGGTCTACAACGCCTCACCCAGTGTGGCCTCATTTCCTGCCATGCCTTCCTTGCATATTGGTCTTTGGTCACTTTGACCTTCTTGCTCTTCCTTGAACCCTGTTTCTTGCCTCTGGACCTTTCTACCTCCTCAGTGTTCTTCTCCTGGGTCTTTGTATAGCTCCAACCTCATTTCACTCTCGCATCCACCCAAATACCTTCCGAAGAGGATCTAGCCCATCTACTCTCCCTTCCCCACGTCCTCATCACTCTTCACCCCATTTCCTTCTTCATTTTTCTTCATCGTCACTAACTGAAACTATCTATTTTGCTGTCATTGTTGACATCTTCCCCATATCAGACCCATGAGGGTAGAAATTTTGTCTTTTTTGTTATTTGTTATATCCTTAGGGCTTGAATTGTGTTTGGTACATAAGAGGCACTCAAGGAATATTTGCTGAGTAAATAACCTCTAAACTTAATGCCATATTACTATACTCATGATCACGTATATAGTAACTCTCATGGAGTAATTTTTAAAACCAAAAGCCCTAGATTTGTAGGATGGCCTTTCTTCGTGGGGGAAAAATGGTCCCCAAAAGAAAGGAAAACACTAGAGTTGCTGACAGGACAGAGCAGATGATAAAGAGAATGACTAGTTGCCTTCATAAAGCAAAACTCAGGTTTTGCAAGGTCGAGAAAGTGTGGCTGGGCCTTTCCTCCTCCGCCTCATTCTTGTCTCAAAGTTCCCCTGCCCCTGCCCCAAGACCTCTGAACTATTAACACTTGCACCCTAGCTCCAATTTCTTGCAGCAGAACTGAGACCACAATGGATCATTTCAACAAGACTTCACCAACTCAGCGAAACCGAAAGAAACGCTTGGTATACAGTGAGCCGGGTGCTGTGAGAGAGCACAGGGGAGGAGGAGGAGGAAAGAGCTCTGGCAATGTCCTTCCCTGAGGGCCAGGCTCACTGGCATTGCAGGATGGCCACTTTGGAGAAGACAATGTAAGGTTTGGGAGGTAGAAGGAGGACTTCGAAATGGAGATGGGAAGGTGCTTATACTTCCAATTGTTTATGTCCATCTTCCTCACCACTCATGAGAGATGAAAACTTGAATCCCAGTTTTTACAAGGAAACACCGTGCTTGGAGGCAGGAGTGGCAACAGGTCTGAGTGCTGCAAAGCCGGTGCTATTTAATCACCTTGGATCCCCATTCCACGAGGACCTATGGAACCAAAGGCCACTTCTCCAGCTGGGGCCTGAGGAACACCAGAAGTGTCCACTTACAGTCTATGGCTTTAAAAAGTCTACAAACATGTGTGCTGGCTTGTTTTAAAATAAATGGTGTCACCCCTGGTTCCCCATGATTCTCACACCAAAGTGGGAGTGGAGGAGCCCGCAGGGGAAGGAAAGCTCTGAAGCAAAGCTGCTCCCTAACCATAAGGCCAGAACCCAACTAGAAACATGACTGATGATGTGATAAGAGGGTGCCTGAACCATACGGAATGCAAAACAGGAATTCCAAGGTAACTGGCTGCATCTTAGGAACACAGTTTCCATTTACCCATTTGGAACAGAACAATCTGTAGCATAAAAGGAAAGTAAAATTTGGCAGGGCTCATTGTAAGCTGGTGAGGAGGCATGAGTGGAGAGAATTCCTAAAAGAGATCCTAACTTAATCAATCACTTGAAGCAGGAGGCAAAAAGCTGCTTTCAGAAATAGATCAAAAGGGTTGGATTGGCCCAGGCGTGCACACACCGTATCAATCTCTGGCCCAACTGTGCGAGGCTCCAGGCATCACCTCACAAGCGTGCACAGAGCAGCCTGGTTTTATTTGTAAATGCACAGGAACCACCTGAAACCCAACCCCAGAGTAAGGCTGATGGGGCAGGGGCCATGTGGAGTAGGAGTCAGGACCAAATGGAAATTCCCTTGTATTTATTTTCCTCCTGATTTCATGCCGGTGGAACACACACTAAATTCATCCCCAAACTGACAAATTAGTGGGGCCCCATCTAAGAGATGGAAAAGGGCCTGAGGAAAGAAAGAAAAGCCAGGGCTGGCTGGTGCCAAGGACAGAAGACCTGCCTCCCTGGCCTGTACCTGCATGAACTCAACTTCCAGGAACTGAGGCCACTCCTGTCTCTCACCTCCGTGCTCAAGGCTTTGAGCCCAGTATCCAGCCTTAGTTCACCTAACCCTCTGCACATGTAAGCGACTATATTAGTAGCTTCTTTACTTACACAGAAGACATTAATTATATACTTTGTGGTCCATCTTGCTTTTCTCACTTTATATCTTTCCTCACTTTACAGTATCACTTGGAAATATTTCCATATTAACTTTGGTCCTATGAAAGAATTAAGCCCAAGCACTTTAAATCAGCAATGAATATCTGGAATTACGTTTTCTCCTATGCGTTCAGAATGGCACTAGTCATGTACAACGCTTGGGAGAATTAAGAAAACAGTCACTCAAAACACTTTCTGTTTTCTGGGGTTTGGATGAGGATGTGGGTTAAGAAAGGCTGATGGAGTATGGTGAACTACAATTTAACCAGTCCTGTATTAATGGACATTTAAGTTGTCCCCTCACCCCTCTTATTTTCCTATTACAAACGATGGTGCAATGAATATCCTTGTAACTGTAACTTGGAGAAGTTTGGTGAATATCTCTGTAGAGTCAATTCTTAGTGCAAAAATGCTCCACAGCTAGATTTTAAGCTCCTTCAGGATAGGAAAAAGTTTTAATCATCTTTCTTGCTCCCTCACTTAGCACAGTCAATATATAGTAGGGACTCAATAAATACTCGTTGACATGGATTAGTGAAAAAGATACAATCCATACGCTGAAATAATAGAGACATAAGCACAAAACAAACAACAAAAAAATGGTTTATTATAAAGTGGTAAGAAAAGTGGCATGGACCTGGTAAAAAGTGCTGCAGGAATTCCAAATGGAAGGTGTTAGGTCTTTGATTTTTTATCCTTTTTCCTACATCTGAATTTTACATAACATTGCTAATTAACATCTCATTCCAAGAGACCAACAATGGATAGATCACTCCTGCCTTCTTACTCCTGGAAATAACAAGCAGGTGGAAGAAAACGAACCTGGTCAGAGCTTACTCCTTTCATTGTAATTTTTGGGAGACATCTAGAACATCACAGACAGGCCTGATTTCAAAACACAATCTTCTATTAAATTGGCTCAAGATGTTAGTAAAAATAAATATATATATGGGAAAAAGCTAGAATTTGGAATTTCATATTTTTCTATCTAAAATAATTTGGATCAGGGCTACTTATGAACATATCCCACTGCAAACCAGCAGTTTCTAAATTCATACTGTACCACAGATATGAGGATTCCAGGCTAGCTATGGGATTTGGGACAACTGTTGTTCACTTTGATAACAGCTGGTATTTCATTAAGATGATGTCATCATTATCTTATTAGCAGCACAGCACAACGCTGTGAGATTGTATCACCACTTTGCAAATTGGGAAACTGAGGCACAGAGAAATTGAGTACTTGACATCCCATAATTCCTAAATAGCAGAGCTGGCTTTGAATGTTATAAATGTTAAATATTAAAACCAGCTTTAGGTGGAGCCAAGACGGCCGAATAGGAACAGCTCCGGTCTCCAGCTCCCAGCCGCAGCAACACAGAAGACAGGTGATTTCTGCATTTCTGCTTGAGGTACCGGTTACATCTCACTAGGGAGTGCCTAACAGTGGGTGCAGGACAGTCAGTGAAGCGCACTGCGCGCGAGCCGAAGCAGGGCGAGGCATTGTCTCACTCGGCAAGCGCAAGGGGTCAGGGAGTTCCCTTTCCTAGTCAAAGAAAGGGGAAACAGACAGCACCTGGAATATCGGGTCAGTCCCATCCTAATAATGCGCTTTTCCAACGGGCCTGGAAAACGGCACACTAGGAGATTGTGTCCTGCACCTGGCTCGGAGGGTCCTATGCCCACGAAGTCTCGCTGACTGCTAGCACAGCAGTCTGAGATCAAGCTGCAAGGCGGCAGCGAGGCTGGGGGAGGGGCGCCCGCCATTGCCCAGGCTTGCTTAGGTAAACAAAGCAGCCAGGAAGCCCGAACTGGGTGGAGCCCACCACAGCTCAAGGAGGCCTGTCTGCCTTTGTAGGCTCCACCTGTGGGGGCAGGGCACAGAAAAACAAAAACTCAGCAGGAACCTCCACAGACTTAAATGTCCCTGCCTGACTGACAGCTTTGAAGAGAGTAGTGGTTCTCCCAGCACGCAGCTGGAGATCTGAGAACGGACAGACTGCCTCCTAAAGTGGGTCCCTCACCCCTGAGCAGCCTAACTGGGAGGCACCCCCCCAGTAGGGACAGACTGACACCTCATTCAGCCGGGTACTCCTCTGAGACAAAACTTCCAGAGGAACTGTCAGACAGCTGAATTTGTGATCTCATGAAAATCTGCTGTTCTGCAGCCACCGCTGCTGACACCCAGCTAAACAGGGTCTGGAGTGGACCTCTAGTAAACTCCAACAGACCTGCAGCTGAGGGTCCTGTCTGGTAGAAGGAAAACTAACAAACAGAAAGGACATCCACACCAAAAACCCATCTGTACATCACCATCATCAAAGACAAAAAGTAGATAAAACCACAAAGATGGGGAAAAAACAGAGCAGAAAAACTGGAAACTCTAAAAAGCAGAGCACCTCTCCTCCTCAAAAGGAACGCAGTTCCTCACCAGCAACGGAACAAAGCTGGATGGAGGATGACTTTGACGAGTTGAGAGAAGAAGGCTTCAGACGATCAAACTACTCTGAGCTACGAGAGGAAATTCAAAACAATAGCAAAGAAGTTAAAAACTTTGAAAAAAAATTAGAAGATTGGATAACTAGAATAACCAACGGAGAGAAGGGCTTAAAGGAGCTGATGGAGCTAAAAGCCAAGTTTCGAGAACTACGCGAAGATTGCAGAAGCCTCAGTAGCAGATGCAATCAACTGGAAGAAAGGGTATCGCTGATGGAAGATGAAATGAATGAAATGAAGAGAGAAGGGAAGTTTAGAGAAAAAAGAATAAAAAGAAATGAACAAAGCCTCCAAGAAATTTGGGACTATGTGAAAAGACCAAACCTACGTCTGATTGGTGTACCTGAAAATGACAGGGAGAATGGAACCAAGTTGGAAAACACTCTGCAAGATATCCAGGAGAACTTCCCCAATCTAGCAAGGCAGGCCAACATTCAGATTCAGGAAATACAAAGAATGCCACAAAGATACTCCTCGAGAAGAGCAACTCCAAGACACATAATTGTCAGATTCACCAAAGTTGAAATGAAGGAAAAAATGTTAAGGGCAGCCAGAGAGAAAGGTCGGGTTACCCACAAAGGGAAGCCCATCAGACTAACAGCTGATCTCTCGGCAGAAACTCTACAAGCCAGAAGAGAGTGGGGGCCGATATTCAACATTCTTAAAGAAAAGAATTTTCAACCCAGAATTTCCTATCCCGCCAAACTAAGCTTCATAAGTGAAGGAGAAATAAAATACTTTACAGACAAGCAAACGCTGAGTGATTTTGTCACCACCAGGCCTGCCCTAAAAGAGCTCCTGAAGGAAGCACTAAACATGGAAAGGAACAACCGGTACCAGCCACTGCAAAAACATGCCAAATTGTAAAGACCATCGAGGCTAGGAAGAAACTGCAGCAACTAACGAGCAAAATAACCAACTAACATCATAATGACAGGATCAGATTCACACATAACAATATTAACGTTAAATGTAAATGGGCTAAATGCTCCAATTAAAAGACACAGACTGGCAAACTGGATAAGGAGTCAGGACCCATCAGTGTGCTGTATTCAGGAAACCCATCTCACGTGCAGAGACACACATAGACTCAAAATAAAGGGATGGAGGAAGATCTATCAAGCAACTGGAAAACAAAAAAAGGCAGGGGTTGCAATCCTAGTCTCTGATAAAATAGACTTTAAACCAACAAAGATCAAAAGAGACAAAGAAGGCCATTACATAATGGTAAAGGGATCAATTCAACAAGAAGAGCTAACTATCCTAAATATATATGCACCCAACACAGGAGCACCCAGATTCATAAAGCAAGTCCTCAGTGACCTACAAAGGGACTTAAACTCCCACACAATAATAATGGGAGATTTTAACACCCTACTGTCAACATTAGACAGATCAACGAGACAGAAAGTTAACAAGGATATCCAGGAATTGAACTCAGCTCTACATAAAGTGGACCTAATAGACATCTACAGAACTCTCCACCCCAAGTCAACAGAATATACATTTTTTTCAGCACCACACCACACCTATTCCAAAATTGACCACATAGTTGGAAGTAAAGCTCTCCTCAGCAAATGTAAAAGAACAGAAATTATAACAAACTGTCTCTCAGACCACAGTGCAATCAAACTAGAACTCAGGATTAAGAAACTCACTCAAAACCGCTCAACTACATGGAAACTGAACAACCTGCTCCTGAATGACTATTGGGTACATAATGAAATGAAGGCAGAAATAAAGATGTTCTTTGAAACCAACGAGAACAAAGACACAACATACCAGAATCTCTGGGACACGTTCAAAGCAGTGTGTAGAGGGAAATTTATAGCACTAAATGCCCACAAGAGAAAGCAGGAAAAATCCAAAATTGACACCCTAACATCACAATTAAAAGAACTAGAAAAGCAAGAGCAAACACATTCAAAAGCTAGCAGAAGGCTAGAAATAACTAAAATCAGAGCAGAACTGAAGGAAATAGAGACACAAAAAACCCTTCAAAAAATTAATGAATCCAGGAGCTGGTTTTTTGAAAAGATCAACAAAATTGATAGACCGCTAGCAAGACTAATAAAGAAGAAAAGAGAGAAGAATCAAATAGATGCAATAAAAAACGAAAAAGGGGATATCACCACCGATCCCACAGAAGTACAATCTACCATCAGAGAATACTACAAATACCTCTATGCAAATAAACTAGAAAATCTAGAAGAAATGGATAAATTCCTCGACAAATACACCCTCCCAAGACTAAACCAGGAAGAAGTTGAATCTCTGAATAGACCAATAACAGGTTCTGAAATTGTGGCAATAATCAATAGCTTACCAACCAAAAAGAGTCCAGGACCTGATGGATTCACAGCTGAATTCTACCAGAGGTACAAGGAGGAACTGGTACCATTCCTTCTGAAACTATTCCAATCGATAGAAAAAGAGGGAATCCTCCCTAACACATTTTATGAAGCCAGCATCGTCCTGATACCAAAGCCTGGCAGAGACATAACCAAAAAAGAGAATTTCAGACCAATATCCTTGATGAACATTGATGCAAAAATCCTCAATAAAATACTGGCAAACCGAATCCAGCAGCACATCAAAAAGCTTATCCACCATAATCAAGTGGGCTTCATCCCTGGGATGCAAGGCTGGTTCAACATACGCACATCAATAAATGTAATCCAGCATATAAACAGAACCAAAGACAAAAACCACATGATTATCTCAATAGATGCAGAAAAGGCCTTTGACAAAATTCAACAACCCTTCATGCCAAAAACTCTCAATAAATTAGGTATTGATGGGACGTATCTCAAAATAATAAGAGCTATCTATGACAAACCCACAGCCAATATCATACTGAATAGGCAAAAACTGGAAGCATTCCCTCTGAAAACTGGCACAAGACAGGGATGCCCTCTCTCACCGCTCCTATTCAACATAGTGCTGGAAGTTCTGGCCAGAGCAATCAGGCAGGAGAAGGAAATAAAGGGTATTCAATTAGGAAAAGAGGAAGTCAAATTGTCCCTGTTTGCAGATGACATGATTGTATATCTAGAAAACCCCATTGTCTCAGCCCAAAATCTCCTTAAGCTGATTAGCAACTTCAGCAAAGTTTCAGGATACAAAATCAATGTACAAAAATCACAAGCATTCTTGTACACCAATAACAGACAAACAGAGAGCCAAATCATGAGTGAACTCCCATTCACAATTGCTTCAAAGAGAATAAAATACCTAGGAATCCAACTTACAAGGGATGTGAAGGACCTCTTCAAGGAGAACTACAAACCACTGCTCAATGAAATAAAAGAGGATACAAACAAATGGAAGAACATTCCATGCTCATGGGTTGGAAGAATCAATATTGTGAAAATGGCCATACTGCCCAAGGTAATTTATAGATTCAATGCCATCCCCATCAAGCTACCAATGACTTTCTTCACACAATTGGAAAAAACTACTTTAAAGTTCATATGGAACCAAAAAAGAGCCCGCATCGCCAAGTCAATCCTAAGCCAAAAGAACAAAGCTGGAGGCATCATGCTACCTGACTTTAAACTATACTACAAGGCTACAGTAATCAAAACAGCATGATACTGGTACCACAACAGAGACATAGATCAATGGAACAGAACAGAGCCCTCAGAAATAATGCCGCATATCTACAACTATCTGATCTTTGACAAACCTGACAAAAACAAGCAATGGGGAAAGGATTCCCTATTTAATAAATGGTGCTGGGAAAACTGGCTAGCCATATGTAGAAAGCTGCAACTGGATCCCTTCCTTACACCTTATACAAAAATTAATTCAAGATGGATTAAAGACTTAAATGTTAGACCTAAAACCATTAAAATCCTACAAGAAAACCTAGGCAATACCATTCAGGACATAGGCATGGGCAAGGACTTCATGTCTAAAACACCAAAAGCAATGGCAACAAAAGCCAAAATTGACAAATGGGATCTCATTAAACTAAAGAGCTTCTGCACAGCAAAAGAAACTACTATCAGAGTGAACAGGCAACCTACAGAATGGGAGAAAATTTTTGCAACCTACTCATCTGACAAAGGGCTAATATCCAGAATCTACAATGAACTCAAACAAATTTACAAGAAAAACACAAACAACCCCATCAAAAAGTGGGCAAAGGACATGAACAGACACTTCTCAAAAGAAGACATTTATGCAGCCAAAAAACACATGAAGAAATGCTCATCATCACTGGCCATCAGAGAAATGCAAATCAAAACCACAGTGAGATACCATCTCAAACCAGTTAGGATGGTCATCATTAAAAAATCAGGAAACAACAGGTGCTGAAGAGGATGTGGAGAAATAGGAACACTTTTACACTGTTGGTGGGACTGTAAACTAGTTCAACCATTGTTGAAGTCAGTGTGGTGATTCCTCAGGGATCTAGAACTAGAAATACCATTTGACCCAGCCATCCCATTACTGGGTATATACCCAAAGGACTATAAATCATGCTGCTATAAAGACACATGCACACGTATGTTTATTGTGGCACTATTCACAATAGCAAAGAGTTGGAACCAAGCCAAGTGTCCAACAACGATAGACTGGATTAAGAAAATGTGGCACATATACACCATGGAATACTATGCAGCCATAAAAAATGATGAGTTCGTGTCCTTTGTAGGGACATGGATGAAACTGGAAAACATCATTCTCAGTAAACTATCGCAAGGACAAAAAACCAAACACCGCATATTCTCACTCATACGTGGGAATTGAACAATGAGAACTCATGGACACAGGAAGGAGAACATCCCACTCCGGGGACTGTTGTGGGGTGGGGGAGGGGGGAGGGACAGCATTAGGAGATATACCTAATGCTAAATGACGAGTTAATGGGGGCAGGAAATCAACATGGCACATGGATACATATGTAACAAACCTGCACATTGTGCACATGTACCCTAAAACCTAAAGTATGATAAAAAATAAAAATAAAAAAAATAAATAAAACCAGCTTTATAATACAATATTTTATAATATTCTTTCTTGATTAATATTAGACATTACCTATTAATTTCTTATTTCAGTAGATAAAGCTCTCTTCAACCTACCCCCTTCCTTTCTTTCATCTTCTTTTTATAGTTATATTATAATTTTTTGGTTAAACCAATAGTCAGAGTTTACATTTTATATGATAGGGATACCATTTTTAAAAAAATTTAATTAACATTTTTCTTTTTCCCCTCAAATAATTATTCCCCACAGAAAAGCATGCGTGTGTTCGTTCACCAAGAAGACAAATACAAGAATGTCCACAGCAGAATTAGTTATAATAACCTCCTACTAAAACCAACCCAAATGCCCATCGACAGTCAAGTGTATAAATAAATTGTGTTATACTCATATAATTGAGTACTCTACATACATAATAATTAACGAGCTATTTTTATATGCAACAAAATGAAAGAATCTCAAAAACATAATATGGAGCAAAAGAAACCAGACACATCACAGTACATTAATCTAATTATATAACATACAAAAACAGACAAAACTAATACTTCAGTTAGAAATAAGTACAGTGGATGCCCTTGAGGGAGGCATAATGACCGTAAAGAGGTGAGAGGGAGGCTCCTGTGTTCTGGTAATGTTCTAGTTCTCCATCTGGGTCCTTTATGTATGAGTATATTCATATGTTCACTTTGTGAAAATGTAACAATATGTATACTTAAAATTTCTGTATTTTTCTATGTTTTTTACTTCCATAAAAGTTTTTTTTAATCATTATAAAAAGATATTCACATCTTTATTATCTTTTGACCTCCCAGATTTTAAAGATTTTGTTGTACTTGTAACATCTGCGTGTTTATCCCTTCTCCTCCCAACTTTTATTACTTTAATGCTTTTTCACAATATCTTGGTTTATCTATGCTGATATTTACATTCTCTTCCGTTATCAAAAACCCTACATTTGTTTTAGTTTTAGTTCTGCAGTTAAATACACTCAGGGCTCACCACCAGATTATTTTCCTGTAGTTTTCCAGTCTTCTCCTAGGTAATTAAAATGCATGCTCTTAGTCATCAAAAAAGCTCAATGAAATAATATTTCCTCCACTATGTTCTCATATATTCAAAACGGTTTGTTGGGTGCTTTAGTATAGTATTAGAATGATAGTTTAAGAAAGTATGTTCTATTGTCTTTTAGTCACTCAGAGGCTTGTCTGTTAAAGCCCTGTATTACCTCCTATAAGAAATCAATTTCTTTCTTTCCTTCTTTCTCTCTCCCTCTTTTTTCTTTCTTTCTTTTTCTTTCTTTCTTTCTCTTTCCTTTCTTCCTTTTTCTTTTTCTTTCTCTCTCTTTCTCTTTCTTTCTTTCCTTTCTTTCGTTCGTTCGTTCTTTTCTTTCGCCTCTCTTCTCAAAGGATTCTTTGATACGAAGTTCAGTAATTTTTTGAGGATATATCTCTAAGTTGACCATGTTGGCTCATTTTTTTTTTTTCTGGCTGTGTCCTTTCCATATAAAGATTCATACCTCTCTTTTATTTCAGGAAAGTTTTTTTTACCTTTAAATATTTGTTCAGTCCATTATTTCTGCCGCCTTCTTTGAAGACCCTACATTGAACCCCTTGGCTTGTCTTCCATAACTATCATTTCTCTTCTAAGCCTTTCTACTCATTCATTTGCTTTCATTTCATTTCATTATTTTTCTCATTTCTATTCTGTATGCTAATAGTCTTAAATGAAGAATGCATACCCCTGGGCAAAGACTTTCCTAAGGGTATGTAAGCATAGTTTTAAGAGCATCAATTTCCATGTTCTCGATTTCTTTACGTATTCTTTCCAAAAATCAATCTGCCAGGAAATATATCTTAAGTCGAGATGTTTTATGAGTTATTTTTTTCCCAGCTCCTCTTCCCAAATCACCTACCATCACTGGTGTTGGTGAAGGCTCTTCTAATCAAGGCACCATAAACTCTCAGTAGGGCTTCATATCTTTCCTTCTCTCATATATATTTATAATAAGTTTGAAGGAAGACATCAGAAAATGAGAATTTTGCCTGTGTTGGCATGTTCTGAATTCATTGTAACATGGGGACACAAAAGAGATGACAAATTTTGTTTATTAATCTCACCTCTTCCAATTCTTTTTTTTTTTTTTTTTTTGAGACGGAGTCTCGCTCTGTCGCCCAGGCTGGAGTGCAGTGGCGCAGTCTCGGCTCACTGCAAGCTCCGCCTCCCGGGTTCCCAATTCTTAACTATTGTCAAAAAGAGCACTGCTGTTCAGGGACAGACTTGTGAGGGCCCGCAGGGAACAAATTGATGACAAGCCCTGGCTCTTATCTATCTTATCTACATATCCATTAATCTAAAATTTTGAGTATTAATATTTATTTTTAAATGATATCTCTACCACAACTTGCTCTTTCTGAATGCCCACCATTCTTGGTGATAGAGCTTAGAGAATTCTCTCATTCACCCATGCCCTGGTCTCTTCAGTGATATATCCACATGACTTTGAGGAGGAGGAAGTGAACAGTTCCACACTCATTTCCAATGCTCTAGCAAGTTAGTGTCACATCTGGAAATGGAACAGATACCTAAGTTAGGGGTTTGTATTTCCTTGAACATTTATTCAGACTGGTATGAGAAACATTTTCCTTAACTTTTGCCAATAGAGTATGCTATAAACTCCTGTTGATTTTTTATTAGAGCATACATCTCCTTCTCACTGCTACTAGTTAACCACTTGCTCCTCAATTACTCTGTTTTGCCATGCAGTTATTAGATTTATATTATATCAGGGATATGCTATAGATACCACTGTAAATAATGCCCACAGCAACATTTATTAATAAAGTTTTCATAAGTCCTCCACTTAACTAATGGCCCAATACTTTCCTTTTGCTGTTACTTTCCATAAAGTAGTTTAAATTGCATTCTTAAAAGTAGAACATCTACCTCTACCCATGTAGGATAAAATGTTCCCCAAACATATTACAGAACATGATATCCTGAACTTTACCAGTGCAGCTTTATTTAATTAGAGATAATTCCTCCCCTTCAGATGTTGATTGTGCTTCTCTAGTCATATTAAACACAGCACTATAAACATGCTCCTTTTCAACCATTGAGTAAATGACTAACTTATCTCTATATAACAACTGTCAAGGATACAACTCTGTTCATCTGTCTTGCCTTTTTAAGACATTTTAAGTTGTCCTAGAAAAGTCGAATTCAGCATGATTATACTGTGTTCACAAAACATGGACAATTTCTAATTTTTTAAAGTGAAACTGTGAACTGAATTTCCAATTTTATGCTGTTCTTTTTAAAAATCTGTTTAAGCTACAAAAATGAAGTTTCTCTAAAAATAACAAGAATAATTAATAGCAATTTGATAAATCATGAAAAGACTTTTTCTAGGAAAATTGAGAAGTTGAGAAATTGAATGGCTCTAAAGACTAGAAAACAAAATCTTTTGCAAGTTAAGTGGGTTCTAATTCCTGGGTTCCAACAAAATTGAGGGAAGATCTAATCAAGTTAGATCATTAAAAAGAATTTTTGATGATCACGATATAATTTTGGCATATGACGTGAAAGAGTTTTCAAGTCTTTAGTGAAATTAAAAAAAATAAGACTACTTTGACCTCCATCTACTTATTTATGTGATCAGCTGTACCTATAAAAACTGAAAAGAAGAACAGAATTGATGCTAAGCCTGTTACATCCTGGAAATAAGTCATATTTATATATGTACCTATGGATATGTAAATTGAAAAATGCCTCATCCAATATCATTAAGTGGTAATTTTCTAATAAACTTTTATTTTATACATTTAATCATTATTTATCAAAATTTAGAACATTTATTTTGCTTAACTGTATACTGCTAAAAATTATATGATTTTGGTTGCAAAGAAAAATGATAAGGTAATCAATGAACATCTTTTAAATATAAAGATATTGTACTGACATAAAATTATATGGAAGAAGTGGAAAGGAAATAGGAGTTAAAGGAAAAAAGAAACGATGTACAATATTGGACTACTAAAAAGCTCATGCATTTTGGTACATATCAAAGAACTGTGATATTTAGGTCTGAACGGATAATTTAAAAGAGTTATGCAAACAGTTGAAAGTGGCTGTTGGGTTATAGTTTGCTAATCCCTGGTCTAGACCTAAGAAAGTAATGGGAAAAAAATGTTAATAATGTAGATGAAACTTAAAAGTGTGACATGTCTGTAGCCATTATATTGTGAATAGGAAAGAAAAGTATTTTTCCAAAATTCAAAAACTATTATCCAATTCAGCAAAGTCAGACACACCATTGACAACTGAACTAGTGCAATTCCAACATACGTCTTTATTGTTTCACTTGCGTCTTACTTGTTAATGTAAACAAAAGCATCCATCAACGCTCATGTCAGAATCACACTTGGAGAGTTGGCTGCTAAGCATTTACCAAGAGCACACACTACTCAGCTTCCATGTGGGATTCCTCGTTTAGTCCAACTCCTTTTGCTTCTCAAAACCAATTTTCGTCTCAGGACACTTCTCCCATTAGCCTATGCATTTTTTTCTTGCCATCATTCACAAAGGATTAGGTCTTATACTTTAGGATGTTTCTCTCAACTCTGAGAAAGACGTTTGCTAAGGCACTTCTGACATTTGCAGAATGAATCCTCTCTGCTGCTTTCTGCATGCTCTCCTGTTTGAGTTCCACAGCTTTTGTTTTTATCCAGGCTGTATTATCTCTGCCTTTTAATCAAAGTATTTATACTTAAAGTAATTACTGATTTATTCAGATTTAAATCTTACTATTTATTTTTTATTTGTCCCATCTGTTCTGTGCTTTCACTCTTCTCTCTTGCATTTTAAATGAAAAATTAATCAAATTATTTTTTATCATTGCATTTCCCTTTTGATTAGCTTGTTAATTAAACATTATTGGCTGGGTGCGGTGGCTCATGCCTGTAATCCCAGCACTTTGGGAGGCCAAGGCGGTAGGATCGCTTGAGCCCAGGGGTTCAGAAACAGTCTGGGCAATATAGTGGGGCACCGTCTCTACAACAAATAAAAATAAAAATATTAGCTGGTTGTAGCATGCACCTGTAGTCCCAGCTACTTGGGAGGCTGAGGTAGGAGGATTGCTTGAGCCTAGGAGGTTGAGGCTGCAGTGAGTGGTGATAACACCAGTGCACTTCAGCCTGGGTGTGCAAATATTTATACACACACACACACAATTATTTTACTACCCTTTTTGTGGTTCGCCTAGAGATTACAACATGCATCTTAATTTGCTAGGATCAGATATAAATTTATATTTTTACCAATGCAGGGACTATAGAATATTTTAGTTCCCTTTACTCTTTTCCTGCTTTTTGTGCTATTATTGTCATGAAGGTTTTTTTTACATATTTTAAACACCTCAAGATAATATAACTGTTTTTATACAGTCAGTATTCATTTTATATATATATATATATCCACATACTTTTCTGGTTTTGGTATCAAGGTAATGCTGGTTTCATAGAATGAGTTGAGAAGTATTCCCTGCTTCAATATTCTAAAAGTGTTTGTGTAGAATTAGTATTTTTTTCTTAACTGTTTGGTAAAATTTCCCAGTGAAGCCATCTGGACCTGAAGTTTTCTTTGTAGGAAAGTTTTAAACTATAAATTCAACCTCTTTAATAGATACAGCACAATGCAAATTATCTATTTCTTTTTGATTGAGCTTTGGTAGTTTGTGCTTTCATGGAATTTTTCCATTTTATCTAAGTGTTGAACTGATTGCCATAAAGTTGTTATTTTACTCTTTTTCTATCTTTTTAATATGAATAGGCTTTGTGGTTATGTTAACGCTCTCATTCCTGACAATGAAAACTTGTGTTTTCTTTTTTTTTTTTTTCTGGGTAGAAGTTTACCTCCTCCCCGAGCCCCCCAACCTCCCACCCACTGAAAGAATCAGTTTTTGGTTTCATTGATTTTCTTTCTATTTCATTGATTTTTGCTCATGTATTATTTTCCTTCTTCTGCTTATTTTGGCTTCATTTGCTCTTTTTTTTTTCTTTTTTTCTTTTTTTTTTTTTTTTTTTTGAGATGGAGTCTTGCTCTGTTGCTCAGTCTGGAGTGCAATGGCGTGATCTCAGCTCACTGCAACTTCCACTTTCCAGGTTCAAGTGATTCTCCTGCCTCAGCCTCCCGAGTAGTTGGGATTACAGGCGCCTGCCACCACACCTGGCTAATTTTGGTATTTTTAGTAGAGACAGCGTTTCACCACGTTGGCCAGGCTGGTCTCGAACTCCTGACCTCAAGTGATCCTCCCGCCTCGGCCTCCCAAAGTGCTAGGATTACAGGTGTGAGCCACCGCACCCGGCCTGCTCTTCTTTTTCTAGCTTTTTAAGGTAGAA
Source organism: Hylobates moloch (assembly GCF_009828535.3). Classification (NCBI taxonomy): domain Eukaryota; kingdom Metazoa; phylum Chordata; class Mammalia; order Primates; family Hylobatidae; genus Hylobates; species Hylobates moloch. Next base: position 79,625,391 of record NW_026652290.1, on the reverse strand, counting down.
GTCAAGATCACTGACAGGACTTGAGGGCAAGAATCCCAAATAGAAGGGTAGTATATTTTGCATAAGTTTTCCTTTCAGTGAATCTGCTGATCTTAAAAGCTTATGTATAAGAGTGGAAGAAACAAAGCAAAGAGCAGCAGCTTAGAACCTGGGAATCCAGGTTGGTCTTCCAGCAATCTCTCAGGCTAGGTGACAGAAATTAGAGATCAGTTCCTACCAATGAGAGGCCCTAGTGTACCTTCCAGGCTTCCTGTTAAGATGCTGGAAGAGTAACAGCACAGGTATTAGTTGGAAATAGAACAGCATGCACAAAGGACTGAAGCTCAGCTTCAAATAAGCTCATTCCGGACTGGATTAAAGTGATCTATTCCTACTCTGCCTACCTGCCAAATAGTAGTAAATCTTCTCTAGAAAACGAAAACATTGGTCAGAGACTCAAATTACACTTACAATTTTCAAATATAGTATCTGGCATTCAATCAAGGAATTACCAGACATGCCAAAAGATAGGACCATTTGAACAAAACCAAGGAATAAAACAGACTTGAGAACAGACTCACAGATGATACAGACATTAGAGTTATCAGGCATAGCTTTAAAATAACTGTGATTAATTTGTTCAAGACAATACTGGGCAAAATGGAGAATTTCACTAGAGAAGAATTATCAACAATAAAAAGAATAAAATGTAATTCTCCACCTGAAAAACACAAATTGTTGAAATTAAAATTTTGCTAAAATTAAAAACTGAATAGACAATGAAGAAAAGAGGATTAACTAAAGGACAGGTCATTAAAAGATATCTAGAGTGAGCAGAGACTTAAAAAGGCTAGTTTCACCAGTATATGCAAATGTTAAAACTAATCAAATGGCACACTTTCAACATATGTAATTTATTGTATATCAGTTATTCTTCAGGCGTGTATTGTTGCTACAATGGAACAAGAATCATGGTGGCATCATATTTCTTTTCTGTAAAATCATTTTCTAGAAGACAACAGAGCAATAATTTGAAAATTCTCAAAAACTACTACTTTCATTCTAGGATTCTACGCTTAACTAAATTAGCAATTATGTGAGGACCATTTTTAAACATGCAAGTCGCAAAGTATTTACATCCTGGGCATATTTTTTGAAAAAATCTTAATAACATATCATAAATAGAAAACGGAGTACAAGAAAAAAGACTGAAGCTTCAAGAAACAGTGATATTTACCTAAGAGTGTGACAAAAAGAAATCCCAGAATGACAGATAAGCAGTAGGCTTGGAAAGCAACTGGTTCCAATTGGACCACGGAAAAGCTATCTTACAGAAGACAGTGAGTTTTATCAAAAGGTTGTATGGTGAAGAAGATGAATGTTTTAATGTTATGGTGAATGCATGTATTGCGTATAATAAAATTAATGTGTATAACGTATATATTGAAAACAAAGAACAAAGGTAATTAAAAGCCTAGGTGGGCATTGTACAAGAAATGTGAAGCAACTAAAATAAAGTACAATTTTCTCAGTGTATAAGAAAGATAATTAATTTAATGTGATGCCTGTAACATTCTCCCTCAACAGGTAGTGACATACGATTCTGTTTCCTTCTCTGAGGTTCCAAAAACACTGTTTGACTTCACAATTCACCACATTTTCACAGTCCACTGTATATGTTCAGTGTGTAATAGTTTAATCAAACACTATTTTTTTCTAGTTATAGTTACAGAGAAGAATATAAATGCCTTAAATCTCAGTGTTGTAAAAATAATGAAATACTAGCAGATGTTGCAGAGTAAAATTAGAGAAAGAAGAAGGAACTGTAAATATGCTTATTTTCTTACTTTACAAAGTGATATACATATATTATATATACATATATACCTATATTTTATATATTTACATATATATTCTATAGTTGATTGGCAAAAATAGAGGTTTAAATATATTAGGTAAAATTTGAAAATAACCAAGAGAAGAACTAGACTATTAATAAAATTATCCGTCTCTCATTTTAAGATGGAGAAATATATCTCTGACCCCATCTGTTTTCTAAAAATCAATCAGAAAAAAAAAAAAAAAACAAGAATAAAAATGGAATTAAAAAACTCTGGCTAAGAGGAAATCAAGAAACACCTATGACCTGAACTTTAATATTTATAAAGAAGTGCTGCCAAGTGCAGCGAAGGTCAGACCAGGGTGAGAAAGGAAGCCAAGAGGCCATGCTTATGGCTGCAGATCCCACACAGAGTCAACAGAGCACATTTTTCCAAGTTAGTGCTGTGTCTGGAGGAGCAAAAGCAACAGTTCCTTGTTTGAGAAGGCCTGAGGTTTAAAACCCGGCTACAGAATTCTCTATGACACCCTTTTGAAACAATATACATATGACATTCCTGCCAGAGAAGATTTTGAGAGAGTTCAGAAAGTAAGGTTAATAGGTGGCCTCGAAGCTAGCAAGCCTTGTAAATTAAAATTTTGTAAAGTCTGAATCCACAACTACAATACACTCCACTGAACCTTACATATGTAAGGCTTCGTTGTAAGTTAGGAGGACTTCTTCTTAGTCCAGATGTTGTTCAAAACTTCTGAAATCGCTGGGTGTGGTGGTTCACACCTATAATCCTAGCATTTTAGAAGGCCCAGGCAGGAGGATCGCTTCAGCCCAGGAGTTTGAGGCCAGCCTGGGCAACATGACAAAAACCTGTCTCTGCAAAAAATTTAAAAATTCGCAGGGTGTGGTGACAGGCACTTGTGGTGCCAGCTGCTTGGGAGGCTGAGGTGAGAGGATCATCTGAGCCTAGGAGGTTGAGGCTGTGGTGAGCTGTGATCGTGCCACTGTACTCTAGCTTGGACAACATAGTGAAAACCTGCCTCAAGCAAGCAAGCAAACAAACACCTCTGATATCTCTCTCACATTTTCTTTCCCCAAAGAAAGTCCTACACAGAAGGAGTTTGTGTCCAAAAATGAGAATACCCAAGAAAAGGAACCAGGGGGTGGTTTCACGACTCTGTAAATATGCTAAAAAAAATTGAATTGTACACTTTAAGTAAGTGAAATACATTGTATGTGAATTATATTTCAATAAATCTTTTTAAAAAAGAAGCCAGGAGACAAATTCATTACAGAAAAAAAGGCAAAAGAGATAAAACAAATTTGGCATTTGCCAGGAAAAAAATTTATTGTAGGATAGTTGAAAATTATCCCACATATTATAACTTCATATGGATTCAAGGAACTTGGTGAAAAAGTCGCCATCATGAAGGAAGAGTTCAAAGTGCAGATAAAAGAAGTGACAAAAGTAATGATAAGACAACATAAGCAGGTAAAATGAAGCCCAGGAAAAATGTAGAAGAGAAAAGTAATAACATCACAGACATAGACATCACAGAAAAAACAATAGATATTGTTGAAAAGCTAAGGAAATGGAGGACAGGTTTAAGAAAACTGAGCACAAGAAAAAATAATTTTAAAGAATTACAGAAAAAATCATACACATGGGAAACAGCTAAGGGAGAGTTCATGTTCAATTATGGATGCTTCAGATGACAACAAAACAATCAAGCACACAAAAAATTTTCAAAGTGTAATCCAAGAAAATTCTTCTGAAATAAAAGACTTGAATCTATAAAGAGGCATACTATCTTTCAGGAAGAAGTAACAAAGATTAATCAGTGTAGAACATACTCTATAAAAGTTACTGGACTTCAAAGATACGATCTTTCAGACAAAAATCAAATTGCTTCAAGGGACGAGATAGAAATCAGGCTGGCTTCATACTTCCTTAAAGCAACAGTCTACATTGCAGAAATTCACTATCTTCAAACACCTCATGGAAAGTATGACTCAAGAATTTTATTTCTAGCCAAAGTATACTTCAAGCATAAAGGCAACATGTGGATGATTTCAAATATACAAATATTCAAAGAACACAGTTCCTAGGGCTCTTTCTTGAAAAAAGCTACTAACAATTAGCTCTGTCAGTTAAAGACAAATGGAGAATGAAAATAATTAAATGTCCAATACAATAAGTTACAAAAAGAATAACAGAGTAATCTTAAGAGCAAAAGAAGGGAAATATTAGTAAAGATAAGATCAACAATTAAAGAACTAGAAAAGAGAAGAACTGTAGGACAAACACCTCCTAGAGAATGTTCTTAAGGAACAATAAATGGTAAACTTTTACCTAAGCTAATCAAACAACATAAATAAAAAGGGAAGACATGAATAAATAATAAAAATCAGCATGAAGAAATAAGCATAGATATTGAGGAAATTAAATTTTAAGAGAATACATTGCTCAGCTTTATGCAAATAAATGTAATAGATAATTAGCTCGAGACAAACAAATTATCAAAACTGATCCCAGAAAAGACAAATCAATTTCTAAAAAATTTTACAAGTTAATTATATCAAATATTTAAGGAACATAAAACCTTAATATTATCTAAATGCTTCCAGAGTATAGAAAGGAAAATTTCCAAAATCTTACCAACTCAACATTAACACAGTCTAATTCCTAAACATTATAAATAAGGATATTAGCTGGTAGATTCTAGTCTATTATTAAGCAAATATATATCATGATCAAGAAAGACTCATACAAAAAAATGCAAAGGTGGGCTGGGCACGGTGGCTCATGCCTGTAATCGCAGCACTTTAGGAGGCCAAGGCTGGTGGATCACTTGAGGTCGGGAGTTTGAGACCAGCCTGGCCAACATGGTGAAACCCTGTCTGTACTAAGATACAAAAATTAGCTGGGCATGCTGGCACATGCCTGTAATACCAGCTACTTGTGAGGCTGAGGCAGGAGAATTGCTTGAACCTGGGAGATGGAGATTGCAGTGAGCCGAGATCATGCCACCGCACTCCAGCCTGGGCGAAGAAGTGAGACTTCGTCTCAAAAAAAAAAAAAAAAAACAAAAACAAAAACAGCAAAGGTGGTTTATTATTAAGAAATCTATTATTATAACTTACACATAGATCAAAGGAGAAATACTGCATAAACATTTCTGTAGATGCTGCAATTCATCTAACAACATTTAATATATCTGCTGAATTACAAAAAAAAGTGTATTAATGCAATACTAATAGATGAGTAGTTCCTTAACATGAAGAATATACTATTTTATTTCAAAGGCCAGAAACTTGAGTCTCAGTAAAATCAGAAACAAAATAAGGGTGTACATCATTATCACTATTACTTAACTTTGGGCAATACTAGCCAATGTCATTAGAGAAGAGAAAGAAAAAAAATTAAGATCAGAAAGGAAAACAAAGAAAACATTATTATTTGCAGATGAGATGATACTATGCCAGAAAGGCCAGAAAAATCAACTTAAAAAAATCCCTATTTCTAAAAGTAAGAAAATTTAGCAAGGTGGTTGAGAACAAAATTAAAATACAAAAATCAACAGTTCTTTCTATATAAACAATAATCTAGAAAATATAATAGAAGTATCCAATTTATATTACAAGAAATATAATAGAATCCTTAGGAATAAACCTAAGAAACATGCATTATTCACATGAAGCAAACTTGAAAACATTATTTAAGGCCATTAAAAAAGACTTGAATAAATAATAAGATGTATCATATTCTTAGATAAGGATGATGGTAATGACGGCATCCTCTCCAAATAAATCTATAAATTAAACTTTCTAAATAAAAACATTGACATTATTATTTTTGGAATAAAGCAAGAAAAAAGCAGTAAGGGATAATCAGCCCTGCCCGGTACAGAAAAGCATTATAAAAATTACAGTAATTAAAGTAGTTTCGTACCAGCAGATGAATGGGAATATCTATGGAAAGGAATAGATATCCCAGAAACACAGATGTAACTATGTATTGGGATTTTGTTTCTGACAAAGTTGGCATTTCAAATCAGTAAAATTGTGTATGTAATAAATGGTATTAGGATAAGAGGGTAGCGATTTGGAAAATATAAAATTCTTTCTTTCACCCCTTACACCAAAATAAATTTTAGATAGATTAACGATTTAGATTAACTATTTAGATAAGAAAAAAAGTAAAAGAAATTATATATTTGACTTTATAAAAATTTTGATGTTCTTCATGGCAAAAACCCCAATTATATTTTTTATTTCCAAGCATTAATTTAGCCTGTTTTATCAGACCTCTATGGTCTTTTAAAAGTATTATTTTTTCTCTTCATATAAATGATTTGAATATTCAATCCCTTCTTTCATTTAAACAGATTAAATACACCTATTTTATAAATCTTGTCTAATAATTCAATATGTGAACGCTTTGTAAGTCTCATTCAGCTGTTTCTTTTCCACTGGCATTTAACTTTGAGTGGCTTATTGCTTGTTTTGATTTGTTCGTTTTTAGATTCTTGACTGTACTATCACATTCCTTGGACCTTTTCTAAAAGAATTCTTCTTCAGAAGAGATTTGCATTCACTTCAGCAGTGGCCAGGGAGCACGGTCATTTTAAATGATATTCTTGGCTTGAGGATTTGTGGATCACTGAGATGGTACAAAATCAGTGGTATTAGGTAGCATTTTTGTTCATTTTGATAGGTGGTATTTTCTTCTTTTTAAAAAAGTTCTAAGTATTTTCTAATTTTCACTTTGATTTCTTCTTTGATTGATGGATTATTTCAAAGCTTCCAGACTTCTGTTATTGTTTTTTTTTTTTTTTTTTTGCTACCCTCAATTACCTTTATGAGCATTCTGCAAGTGAACCTTCATCACTACTCTTTTATTCAGGCCTTGGATACCTCTTGCTTGTACTAGAATAACCACCGCACACTGTCTATGGCACCAATGTTGCCTCTCCACTCATGTTCTTTGTTTTTTGTTGCTGTTGTTGTTTTAACTGTATGTAATGGCATGTCTAATTGAGATCTTACAGAACTATTCCAGAGAAAAATTCACAGACAAAACCTCTTAGAGAGGACATCAGAGAGGAATCGAATCACCTGGGTTCACCTGAAACAATAGAGCCCATTGAATCAGGGCAGTCAAACATGCTTCCTCTGAGGACACAGTATTGATTTGTTTAATTTCTGAAAGGTCATCTGCCCTGAGAAAGGAAAGGGGAATTGTTCATTCTCTTCCATGGTCTGTAACCTCATCCCTAACAGCTGCAAGGACATGTGTATGGAGAAGAATCTCTCCTTCTCCTCATTCCCCCTCCTCCATTGCTATACAGACATAACTGCTCGAATTTACGTTCATCACCATGTCCTGAGATGGGCTTTATTTGCCAGGCTTTATTTTTTCCATAGCGGCTTGCCATGGGAAAGCCTCTCCTAAGCCTCTCAAATCAACAGATAAGGCATTATTCTCCACTTGGATTCATCCTTGGATTATCTTCAGTTCACTAACAATTCCTGATCAGTATACCTATCCATGCCTGATTTTAAGTCAGTGTCTATTCACACTGACTTACATATTACCAGCTCCAGAAGGCAAAACACAAGCCAACAGAGTCAAAATCAAGCCAAGTCCAGGCCCCCATTAACTTGTACCAACTGCAGCAACTACCTCCTGACTGATCTCCTTGACTTAGTCTATTCCTCCCACCACCCGCTACACATCTGCCAGAGAAATTGTCCTCAAATAGTACATATTTAAATGCCCCCCAGATGAAATCCTTTCCCCCACCAACAATCTTCAGTGGATCCTCTTTGCTTAAAAAATAAGGTACAAATGAAGAGAACCAGAAATGGTGGATAACAAGGTTAATATAACATACTATATAAATATATATGGTTAACCCCCTGTATTTGTGATTTCCACATCCATGAATTCACCCGATTGCAATGAAAAATATTCCTCTACCCGAAAGTGAATGGCTGAGTCTGTACTGAACATGTATGGACTTTTTTTTCCTGTCATTATCCCTATGTAATGGGTATTTACATAGTGTTTACATTGTATTAGGTATTGTAAGACATCTAGAAATGATTTACAGTATATGGGAGGATGTGCATAGGATATATGCAAATACTACACCATTTTATATATCAAGGACTTGAGCATCTGTGAATTGTGGTAGCTTCGTGAGGCCTGGAACCAATCCCTATGGATACTGAGGGAAAACTGTACTTGCTTTCTTTTCTCAGCATCTTTAATAGACATAAAGATACATAAAGTAATAATTATACCAACATATTGTTGGGTTTGTAACATATATATATATATATATATGTAACAACAACATAATATATAACATAACAGTAATAGTATAAGAAGGGAAGAGAGGGAATAGAGTTATAGGAGTAACATTTCTTTATCTCACTGAGATTAAGTTAGTATAAATCTGAAATAGGTTATGCTAGGTTAATGTGTATATGGCAAGCCTAGAGAAAAACTAAAAATATAACTCCAAAGACATCACAAATAAAGAGAGTGTGTTAGTCTGTCCTTGCACTGCTATAAAGAAATACCTGAGACTGGGTAATTTATAAAGAAAAGAGGTTTAATTCTGCAGGCTTTATAGGAAGCATGATGCTGGCATCTGCTCAGCTTCTGGGTGGGGGAGCCTCAGGAAGCTTACAATCATGATAGAAGGTGAAGGGGGAGCAGGCATGTCACATGGTGAGAATGAAAGCAACAGTGTGAGAGAGTGGGGGGAGGGGGGTGCTTTTAAATACTTTTAAATGACCAGATCTCATGTGAACTCGGAGTGAGAGCTCACTTATCACCAAGAGGATGGCCCAAGCATTCATGAGGGATCTGTCCCCGTGGTCCAAACACCTCCCACCACGCTCTGTCTCCAACACTGGGGATTATATTTCAACATGAGATTTGGGTGAGGACAAATATCCAGACTGTATCAGAGAAGTACAGACCAATATCTGTTATGCATGCAGATATAAAAACCCTCAGCAAAATACTAGCAAATCAAATCCAGTAATATATACAAAGGATTATACATTATATATAAGTTTGCCAGGCTGCCATAATGAAGTTCCACAAACTGGGTGGTTTAAACAACAAAAACTTATTGTCTCACTGTTCGGGAAGCTATAAGTCCAAGATCAATGTGTTGGGAGGGTTGGTTGGTTCCTTTTGAGGGCACTAGGGAATGATCTGTTCTAGGCCTCTTTTCTACCTTCTGGTAGTTTCTCAGTTTGTGGCAGCGTAACTCCAATCTTCACATGACATTCCCCCTGTGTATGTGTCTATATCCAAATTTCCCCTTTTTATAAGGACAACAGTTGTATTGGACTAGGGCCCACTTTAATCCCATATGATCTCATTTTAACTAATGACATCCACAATGACTCTATTTGCAAATACAGTCACATTCTGAAGTACTGGGGATTAGGACTTCAACATATGAATTTTTGGAGGTCACAATTCAACCCATAACATACCCCTTGACCAAGCAGAATTTATCCCAGGAATGCAAAATTGGTTTAACATTTGAAAATTAACTAATGTAACATACCATATTAACAGAATAAAAGACAAACCCTGCAAGATCATCTCAATAGATGTAGAAAAAGAATTTGAAACAATTCGATACCCCTTTATGATAAAAATACTAAAAAAAAAAAAAAAAAAGGAATAGAAAGGACGTTTTGCAACTTGATAAAAGGTACATACAAAACCCCCCACATTGCTAACATCATACTTCATGATGAAAGACTGAATGCTTTCCCCTGAAGATCAGGAACAAGACAACAATGTCCACTCTCACTATTTCTATTCAACATTGTACTGGAGGTTCCAGTCAGATAAATTAGGCAGGAAAATTAAATGTAAGAAATTCAGATTAGAAAGACAGAGATAAAACTCCATTCACAAATGGTATGATCTTATAATACAGAAAATCCAGAAAAATCTGCTAAAAAACTATTAGAACTAATAAAATGAGTTCAGCAAGGTTGCAGAATACAAGATCAATATAAAAAATAAATTGTCTTTCTATACAGTTGCAGTGAACATTCAGAACAGAAATATAAGAAATCAATCTCACTTATAACTGCATTAAAAATTAAAATACTTAGGAATAGATGTAACAAAAGAAGTGTAAAACTTATACCCTGCAAGCAACAAAACATTGTTGAAAGAAATTAAGGACTGCATAGATAAATGGAAAGACAGCCCATGTTCATGGATTGGAAGACAATACAGGTGTGCCTCGATATCCGTAAGGGATTGGTTCCAGAATCCCCCTTGAACACCAAAATCCACAGATGTTCAAGTCCCTTATATAAAATGGTATAGTATTTGCATACAACCTATACACATTGCCTCATACACTGTGCTTTAAGTCATCTCTAGATTACTTATAATACCTAATACAATGTAAATGCTATGCAAATAATTGTTATACTGTACGGTTTAGGGAAAAATGAAAGAAAAAACTCTGTATATATTCAGTTACAGATGCAGCTATCCATTTTTTTCCAAATATTTTTGATCTGCAGTTGGTTGAATCCACAGATGCAAAACCCATGAATATGGAGGGCTGACTGTTCTATTAAGAGGCTATATCCCCCCAAATTGACCTACAGATTCAACACAATCCCTATTAAGATCTCAGCTGGCTTATTTGGAGAAATTGACAAGTTGGTCCTAAAATCCATATGAAAATGCAAGGAACCCAGAATAGCCAAAACAACCTTGAGAATGAAAAACCAGGTGCAGTGGCTTACACCCGTAATCCCAGCACTTTGAGAGGTTGAGGAGTGGATCATGAGGTCAGGAGTTCAAGACCAGCCTGCAAAAGATGGTGAAACCCCGCCTCTACTAAAAATACAAAAATTAGCTGGGCCTCGTGGTGGGCACCTGTAATCCCAGGTACTCGGGAGGCTGAGGCAGGAGAATCACTTGAACCTGGAAAGTGGAGGTTGCAGTGAGCTGAGATCGTGCCACTGCACTCCAGCCTGGGCGACAGAGCAAGACTCCATCTCAAAAAAAAAAAAAAAAGACAAAAGGAAAAACACAATTGGAGGATTCACGCTTCTCAATTTCAAAATGTACTACAAAGCTCCAGCACTCATGATTGTATGGTACTGGCATAAGTACAGACATAGATCTATATGTCTCTAGAACACATACATCTATGGTCAACCGATTATTGACAAAGGTACCATGACGATTATTAGTTTGGTGCAAAAGTAATTGCGTTTTAATTACTTTTTTTAAGTAAAGTTTTTATAAATGCCATTAAATGGCAAAAAACACAATTACTTTTGCAGCAACCTAATAATTGGGGAAAGAATTGTCTTTTCAACAAAGAATGTAGGGACAGCTGGATATCCACAGGCAAAAGAATCAATGTGGACCTCTACCTCATTCCACATGGAAATTAATTCAAAGTGGATCAGATACCTAAATTTAAGAGCAAAAACTATTAAACACAAGAAAACAGAGGCATAATTATCCTGACCTTGGATTAGGCAAGTTTATTAAATGATACCAAAAGCTCAAGCCCAAAAGAAAAAAATAAATTGACCCTCATACCAATTAAACATTTTGTGCTTCAAAAAACACTATTAAGAAAGTGAAAAGAAAACTCACAGAATGGGATAAAGTTTTTATTTATCTGATAAGAAACGTATTTAGAATATATAAAGAACTCCTACAATGTAGTAAAAATAACCTAATTTAAATGATGGTCAGGCTGGGCGCAGTGGCTCACTCCTGTAATCCCAGCACTTTGGGAGGCCAAGGTGGGTGGATCATGAGGTTAGGAGTTCGAAACCTGCCTGGCCAATATGGTGAAACCCCATCTCTATTAAAAATACAAAAATTGGCCAGGTGTGGTGGCATGTGCCTGTAGCCCCAGCTACTCGGGAGGCTGAGGCAGAAGAATCGCTTGAACCTGGGAGGCAGAGGTTTCAGTGCTCACCTGGATGACAGACAAACCCATCCAAAAAAAAAAAAAAAAAAAAAAAAAAAATATATATATATATATTATATATATACTGAATAGACATTTCTTCAGATAGGCAAATGACCAATAAGCATATGAAAAGATGCTCAATGTTATTATTCATGAGGGAAATGCAAATTAAAACCACAGTGTGAAACTACTTCACACCCACTAGGATGGCCATAATAACAAATACAAACAATAACAAGTGTTGATGAGGATATAGAAAAATTGTAACCCTCATACATTGCTGGTGAGAATGTAAAGTGGTACAGCCACTTTGGCAAGCAATCTTTTGAAGAACTCCTCAAAAGATTAAACATAAAGTTACCATTTAAAGACTCAGTAATTTCACTACCAGATGTACACCCAAGAGAAATGAAAACATATGTTTACACAAAAACTTTTGTTTGAATGTTCATGGCAGAATAATTCATAATAGCCAAAACATGGAAACAACCCAATGTCTATCAACTCATGAATGGATAAGTAATATGTTGTATATTCATATAGGAGAATATTATTCAGTAATAAAAAGAAATAGACTATTACTACATGCTACAACAGGGATGAACCTTGAACACATTCCACTAAGTGAGAGAAGCCAGTTGCAAAAGACCACATATTGTTATGACTGCATTTATATGAAATGTCCAGAATAGGCAAATCCATAGAGACAAAGTAGTTGTCTGCTAATGGGGGTACAGGATCTCTTGATGGGATGATGAAAATGATAATATGTATTGTAATGGTTGCAGAACTCTTTGAATATATTCAAAACCATTGATTGGTGCCCTTTAAATATGTGAATTGTAGGATATGTGAATTATATCTCAATAAAACTGTTAGAAAGCAAAAGAGCAAGAGTGTGCAAGGGAAAGTTTCTAGACATAAAATTTTTGATTGTAGACTATTTTCTTTGGTTCTGGCCCTATTCACTCGGCCAGCAAACTGTACTAGGAAAGAGTTGGCCAAAGCCCAAAGGAACTCTCTTGATCTGTGCTTTGCCCTGAGCAATTTATTTTTAAATAACCCTTTGTCAAATTAGACATACACAGTCTAGTTTTGCATATCCTCTCCTAGGGTTTTTGATGTTTTTATCTTAGGAGGACAGGGGCATGGACAGTATGTTTTCTTGTTTGAAAGATGTGATGGGTTAAGGGCCAATTGTCAGTTTTAGTTTTCTTGGCCCCTGACTCATCCATTTTCAACTCCAACTGCTTCCAGTATCAATCACACAGGAGCCAAACTCTCCGTGAGCCAGAGAGATCTCCCCACTGCCCAGAATTTCTAATCTTCTTTCTTTAATGGATATGCAGCCACTTCTCAGTGCTCTTGGAGATCTAGGTGAGAGGGAAATGATCCAAGGGAACCTTGTAAACAATGAAGAAATAAGAGAAGTTTTGGCGCCTTGGTCACCTGGTGCTGCAACAAATTGTGAGGCCAGGGATAAGGTTCTGGGACTGGATTGCCTTGGAGCTGGTTGTGTTGCATGGGTTAGAGTTGAGTTCCACAAGTAGAGAACAGGAGCAAAAAACAATTGAGGTGGAAGGGTGGGGGGCAGTTCAGGTAAGCTAAGTTAGTTTGAAAGACTCAATTCTAATGCTCTGGAAGCTGTACTGGACTGGTTTATGAAGCTCACTCAAAGCCCCATAACCCACTCAGATTTACTCAGTCTTGCCTGCATCCCTCCCACCCCTGTCCTCAGCCAGTGGCTCCATGGGAAGCCTGTTTGCTACTGCAGTCATGGTGCATGCTGTCTCACCTTAGCTGGGGGTGGTAAGAACCAGACTTCAGTGTGGTCTCCTTCTCACCTGCTGCTGTGGGATCCAAAGTAGCTCAAGCACAAGGGTCTGACCCAACTGGTTCCACTTCCTTAGCAGCTGTCCACAGAAGCCAAGTAATACAACCTTGAAGTATGGAGGAATCAATGCCTGGTAAGGTGAACATTAACTAGTAAGAAAGAAACAAGAGTCAGGAGGGAGACAGCCAATGAATTCTCTTCCCTACCTTCCTTCCACCATTCCACAGTTCTGTGCCACCATCATACCACAGAGCTTCTTCCATGACAACCTGGTGACTAAGAAACTGGCAATGTTTTCTTATGAGTCAATGACTAGCTAAGTAACACAGCACTTTGTATTTGCTTTCTCTGCTTCCTGGCTCACTTCCTTTTTTCCCTTCTTCTTCCTGCTCTGGGATTATAACCCCCAATAAAGTATGAGTACATATGCCTTTTTCATTCTCTGTTTTCTCAAAAAAATGAGCTAAGAGCTAAGACAGAGCCCAAGGCCAAACACTGTATCTAGAAGAATCAAAGTAAAAAGATGGAAGACTCAGGTCTGACAAAGATGGGGGCAAAATCAGAGAAGGAATGAATAAAAAGGGGGTGGTGAGTTTCCTGATGATCACAAATAGTGGCAGATATTAAAGGTTGCTATCCTCAGAGAGTCCTCAGAGGAAGACATTAATTACATGCTGTTATCATGTACATAAATGTATATGTGCAGGAAGTGAAGGAAAGTCATGTGGTATAAGGAGAGCCTGTAATAGTGAACTTGATTTAGTCTGGGAGAAAATGCCCTCTGAGGTAAGATCCAATACTGGGACCCGATAAACGAGTTGAAGTGAGAGGGAAGGGAGCCCGTTTCAGGCAAAAGGAATGACATCTACAAAGGCTCTGTAGTGTGAGGTACCATGCCGAGCAGGGGAACAGCAAGAGTTCTTCCCATAGAGAAAAGTGTCTCCCAGTTTTGACTTTCATTTTTTAAAACCTCAATCCACAATAAAGACTATATTTTACATTTTAACCCAGTACCAATACACATATATGTGCTCATACAATTGAAACAAAAAGTCATGAAAAAATATTTAACCTTACTGTATTGGTGGTGGTGGTAGGGGGTTCACAATAGCTATTGACCTTTAAATGTGCATATTCTTTGACAGAGCGGTACCACCAGGACAATGTACGATGGTGCTCACCGCAGCACTGTTTGCAATTGTTTACACACACACAATGAAACATATTAAGGTAGATATGTAGGTACTGACATGGGAACACATACATGCCCGATTACAAAGAGAAAGAGAACAGTGTACATATGATGCCAGTTTGTTAAAAATCTTTAGGAAGGAATATATACATAGAAAAAGGGACAGGGATGTAAGTAAACTATAGAAGGTGGCTACTTAGCAGAAGAGATTTTTATTTTCCATCTTTTGTATTTCATTATTCCTGCCTTTTAGACTACACATATTACTTTTTCAATCAGGAAAAATCATAAAAATACAGTTATAGCAAATGGTCCAAAATAACTTGATGTTTCTTGTGGGTGATAATACAGGTCAAGTGACAGTGTGCTTCGTTGGAAATTCAATTATATTGGTAATTGAAGTAACAAATTACATCAAATTTGACTAAACTGGGCATTTTGAGTTTTAGCTTCATAAAATCAACTTAACCTGTGAAACAAAGAATGTGAGTATATCTTAGTTTTGACTTTCACTGGTGTTGCCTTCTCTTTCATTGCTAAGAGACTTAAACCTGGGAAGCAGGTGGGCAAATGTCAAATGATCAAAAAACCAATCGTTAGGACTGGAGAGAGACTTCCAAAAGCATGCTCCCTTGGGGGAAATTCCCCTAGTTACCATGGGCCTGGCTATAAGAAGGTGGAAAGTTTTGTAAGAAGTGAAAAGCTTTCAGTAGCACGCTTTCATTCGTCTTACTTGATTGCTTTTGCAAAATACTGCAATAAATCTAGAGAGTTGTATTTGACCTAATTGCTTGGATAAAAGTGAACTCTTAAAACTTCGTACCCCACCAACGTGAAGCTATTAAACTGCTCTCTCCCCCTCCGTCCCTGTTACCCCATGTCTCCCTTCACCATTGTATCTTTAACTTTAGATTTTTCTGGTACAATTGGGCTACATAACATTTCAGGCAGCCATATTGGATGGGCCATACAGTTAGGATAAACTCTCTGCTATCTCAGAAGTTTCCCTGAAGCATTTAGAGTAATAATTTACTTCCTTTCTTCAGGATGAGAGTTTCTTCTTTAAAATATTTAAGGGGTGGCTATATAATCGTTAGATTCTTGATATGAGGCAAGAGAACAACAAATCTTTCTGGGGGTGGTTTTTAAATTAATTTCTAAAAAGGTAATGTTTAGTGCTGAAAGGACCAGAGTCTGCTTATCCCACTCTCTCCCTAAATAAGAAACCCAGCCTTCATGCACAGAATCATCCTCACTATATAAAATGAGTGAGTGAGAAGAAACCTAATCTTTCTTCCTGTGGAACATACTGCTTTGGCAATGAGCCCAGTCATTCAGGAGTTCTCCATGATCTGTTATTTAAATCCAACTCATTATGACTGATTTGAGGCAGGAAGCCAAAATGAAAAGATGGACTAAATATATTTTTGGTTTTTCCATCCTGTCCCTTCTCGCCATCTCCAATTTTAACACAAGTGCTAACTCTGAGGTCAGGGTTAGATATATAGACACCCCAACATGAGCACTCCATTAATCCAAAGCTAAGCTTTCCAAAAGGTCCTGTGGTTTCAGATAAGATGGGATGCCACCATATTCTCAAGTAGACAGCAGCCAGCTGAATTCCAAAATTCTCATGATATTGAACTTAAAACACCCCTTACTGTAGCTTAAATTCCAACTCCTTCAGGCTGAAAACATCCTCACAAGATATGCTATCTTTTTTATCCCTAGAACCTGGCACATGGTCTCACAGGTATTCAGGGAATGTCTTCTGAATGAAATTCTTAGGTCTATAGGTCTGTGTTTCCCCTATTTTTCCTCACATTCCACAACTGTGGCTACTCAATCGCTTCTTAAAGCCCTTCTAGTTTGCTCATAATTAAAAACAATTTATGTATAATCCATCTGGAATGTACTTTTGTTTGTAGTGTGGCAATATAATTTTGCCCCAATCTGAAGTGCCATTTCTTTACATTATATTTTCATTGATTCTGAACTGTTTTTTTTCCCCTCACTTCAATAAGCTGGTCTATGAATTGTTTTATTCCACTCTTCTTTTCCTGTTAGTAACATACTATTTAAATGATGGCAGCTTTAGAGTATACTTTAATAGCAGGGCAAAGTCTCCCAAACCATACATACAACTCAATTATTATTATTATTATTATTATTATTATTATTATTTTTTTTTTTTAACAGAGACAGGGTCTTGCTGTTGCCCAGGCTGGTCTCGAACTCCTGAGCTCAAGTAATCTGCCTGCCTCCCCAAATGCTGGAATTACAGGTATGAGCCAACACATCTGACCTCAATTATTCTTTTGAAGTACTGACTTGATTTTTCTCACACACTTTTCCAAATAAATTTTATTTTTAAGTTTAAATAAACATACAGACAAAAGCAAAGCCAATTGGAATGATGATTAAAATTGTGGCAAAAAAGATATATATCATTTTTGGAGGACTGGTTTTTCTAGAATACTAATTATAGCCTTACAATTTAGGAAAATGGTATACCTTAATATTTTCTGCTTTTTAAATATTCATTAGTAATGCTTTATAATTTTTCTTCATACTCATCTTTTATATTGCTTGTTAGAGTCTAAATTTTTTTTTTTTTTTGAGAAGAAGTCTCGCTCTGTCACCAGACTGGAGTACAGTGACGCGATCTCGGCTCACTGCAACCTCTGCCTCCTGGGTTCAAGTGATTCTCCTGCCTAGCCTCCCAAGTAGCTGGGACTACAGGTACATATCACCACGGCCAGCTAATTTTTGTATTTTTAGTAAAGAAGGGGTTTCACCACGTTGGCCAGGATGGTCTTGAGCTCTTGACCTTGTGATCTACCCGCCTTGGCCTCCCAAAGTGCTGGGATTTCAGGTGTAAGCCACTGTGCCCGACTAAGTCTAAATATTTTATACTGTGTTGTAATGAATAGGGATCTTTACTCCATCGTATCGTTTTAACATGATTTTTTAGATGTTTATTTTACATTGAACCATTTTATGGAATTCTTAGATGTTCACTTATTCACTCAATCAATATTTATTGAGCAACTGTCACATGCTGGGCATTTTTTCTAGATATAGGGGATAAGGTAGGGAACAACATAAATGTATATTAAGGAATACACTTTGCTGTAAGCCCCCACCCCACTCCCCTCAGCTTAAACGAATGAGGAGTTTTGCTTTTTCTCACAAAATATGAAGTCCATTGCAGGCAGTTTGGGGCTATTTTGATTATTCCATAATGCCAAGATAAATTTGGAAATTTTCAGTCTTTCTGATGTAATCTCCAGCACCTTCAGCATTCTATCTGCATTCCAAGCAGGAAGAAGGGCAAGGGCAAAGGTTAAGAAAAGCATGATAGCTGAGCTGCCTGCGCTCCCCACCCCTTCTAACTTTCCTAGAATTCCATCCAATGACTTTTGCCTACACTTGATTGGTCATGTTCACATCCATTAGCCATGTCATTGCTCCTCTCCAGGCAGGATCTTCTTAGAAAGACGGGGAGAAATCTGAACAAGCATCTAGCAGGCCGTGCCATGAGACAAAATTCTTGCTCTTATGAAGTTCAAAAATTTTACAGCTGAGGGTCTTGGATTTCAATAACTCAGCCCTTGGACCCCTTCTCTGCTTTATCTCCACTTATCCCATTGGTGGTCTCATTCAGTCTCACGGCTCTAAGCAGTTATGCTAGTAACGATCAAATTCACTTTTCCAGACCAGCCCACTCCCCTGAACTTCAAACTCACACAGCCAACTGCCTAACTTGACATCAGCACTTGGATGTCTAATGAGCATCTCAAATTTAACCTGTCTAAAATGAATTCCTTTACCAAAACTGTTCCCCAACTAGTCTTCTCATTTCAGTAGATAATTCTATACTCCTGATTGCTTAGGTTAAAAACCTTGGGGCCATCTTAGACTGTCTGTCTCACATCTTATGCCAGGAAATCCTGTTTGGCTCTACCTGCACCTAACTACATCCAGAATCCCACCACTTCTCACCATTTTTACCACTAACACTCTGATCCAAGCCACTGTTATTTTAGCCTGCATTACTGAGACAGCCTCCTAAAATCATTCTTCACATAGATAATCCTTCCTGAGTTCTCAGTTCTTTTTTTTGAG
Source organism: Hylobates moloch (assembly GCF_009828535.3). Taxonomy (NCBI): domain Eukaryota; kingdom Metazoa; phylum Chordata; class Mammalia; order Primates; family Hylobatidae; genus Hylobates; species Hylobates moloch. The sequence goes on along the minus strand of NW_026652290.1, from coordinate 79,606,420 downwards.
AGAGGGTCTTGCCCTGTCACCCAGGCTGGAGTGCAGTGGCACAATCACAGCTCACTGCAGCCTCAACCTGCAGCTCACCTGCAGCTGGGACACAGGTGTGTGGCACCATGACTGGATAATCTAATTTTTATAGGGATGGGGTCTCCCTATATTGCCTAGGCTGGTCTTGAACCCCTGGGCTCAAGAGATCCTCCTACCTTGGCCTCCCAAAGTCCTGGGATTATAGGCATGAGCCAGCACACCTGCTCAAATTCTGTTCTTGACAGACCAGAATTTCTTTTCTTTAATTGATCTTACCTTATCCTTTACTTCTGCTACTTATCCCACTATCATTCCCTATGCTGTCAGTACCAAAAACTGCAACTCGTCTGTAATCTCAAGGTTATGCACTCCACTTTTGACAAGTATTCTTATCTAAACCTATTATTTCCTTTATTATTCCCACTCCAACATCCCTCCAACTTCATCAGGGTCTACAATCCTTTAATCCCATACTTTCCCACTGCTCCTCACTGTCCCCTTATACTCTCATTTTTCTTCTTAAGCTTAAATTCCATGGTCAATAGTTTTTTTGTCCACATGCCCTCAACTTCTTTGTCCTCTTCATCGTACTTGTTTGGCAAACCCCCAAACCTGATTAAATCACCTCTCCACCTAATCTGGGCCCGCATCCACACAGCTGGTGGGCTGGAGAAAAAAATAAGCTGACTGATCCTAGATTCAATTTATGATCAATAACCTCAAGTGAAAACATTTAACACTGCCTAGAAGTCACGCTGTTTCCCTAGGCTTTTCACTCTCATTCTCATCCGTTCCTCACACTTTCTCTTCAAACCTCCAATTCCCTTTCTCTTCAATGTTCAGTCTCATATGATGGTATTCCTTCATAATTCAATGAGAAAACTAGAAGAAATTCAGAGACTTTCCATGAGCTCCTACATTTGCCTACCTACATCTGTGCTCATATACTAGTCCTTTCTCCCGCTGATATGAATAAACTCTTTGTATTCCTACCTTAGACCAACCCCTTGTGCACTAGATTCCATCTGATCTCATTTAGTCAAGGATATCTTTCCAGTAATTCTCCCCTCTGTCTCCTGTATCATATTTTCCTATTTTACTGGATCATTTCCATTTGTATACATTTCTTTTGTCTTAAATTTTGACTCCATTTCCCCTTTCCAACCACTATGCTATTTCTCTTCTTCCTTTACAGCTAATCTCCCTGAAAGAACTGTCTAAATTCACTGTCTGTAATCTAACTCCTCCTACTCTCTTAAGCCCACTCCAGTACAGCTCATTCTCACTATTTATTGGGAAGAGTTATTATTAAAGGTCAGTAAAATTTGTCCTGGTTTTGGTCATCTTTCACATCTTAAATCCCACTGAATTACGTTGACTTTTCTAAGTCAACCCATTAATTAGACACTATCACCATTATATCATTTATCTGATTGTAATTTTACATTTTTATATGATTCTTTAATTATGCTTTCTTTCTCAATAGGCTCTAAGCTCCATAAGGACAAGGATAATGACTATTTTTTTCTTTTTCTCTTCTTTTCATGCTCCCTACCCCTACCTATTTTTCTATCACAATTTCTGGTCAGTGACTAGCACAATGCCTGGCACACCAGGAGGCCACCAGTAAATGTATATGGGAATGAATCTCATATGCCATTTTAAGTTTGGGAAAAGGAGGTCTGCAGAAGTAAAGATACCAGCTCAAAGGCACACTGTGGATTACTAGTAGAATAGGGACTAGGAATAGAATATAATGGATCACCATGCACACTTTGCAGTTATAAATGAGATGTGGCCCCTCATTTTATAGCTTAGGCCTTACACCAGCCTCCACCATGTTTGAGCTGGATGGGACAAACTACGCAATCTAGTGCAATGTCAAGTCCTTGTTGTGTCCATGAAAGCTTAGCTGCCAGGTCAACAGAGCAGCTTTACACTGTCAACTTTTCTTGTTCCTATATCCGAAGTGACCAGGGAGAAGGCCTCTTCCCCCAAAGCATTCGTGTGAACTTATATCTCAGGCTTCAGAGTAAGACTCTTCAGGTACACGTCATTCATTACTGATCTATAGACTATGAATCTGGAAGAATACTGGGAGGAGTGAGTAGGAAGATCAACTTAAAGTTATAACATTAAGATAGATCCATTATCAGTTAAAGACCAGTAAGAAACAGAGGAAAAGCATTTCAGAAATGAAATTGCTAGGCAAATAGTTGTATATATCAAAAAAGTTGATATATGCAACTTTTAAGGAACCTACTGCATTAAAAAGATCTACGTACACCAGTTGGATATATATTTTGAAAACAGCAAACCACCAGGTAGAACTATCATGAAACATAGTCACAGTCACTACTTAGTAGTAGTAGTCACATACTTAGTATGACTAGTAGTAGTCATACTACTAGTTGACCATATGATTTATCATCCAAAATGGGGCACTCTGAGAATAAAGAGAGGCAATATTAAAAATTATGCCAGGACAATGGGTGTTTCCTAGGCAAATGAACAAGACTGGTCATCTTTAGTAACTATCCCCTACTAATCATGCATGGAGAAAACCAGACACTCATTCAGTCATACAAATATCTTCATCAGGCAAATCAATAGCAGCAGCAGTAGTCAGAATGAATAGGATACCAGTCTACTGTGGGCTTTATTTTGATCCTGAATGGTCATGCTAATCCTTACCATCTCCACTAAATAAAAACAGAGTAAGAGTCACTTCCTTTATATACTTGTTTTTCTTGTCCCTTCACACCTGATCTATATTTGGTCTTTAAAACGGCCATTTCTATCTCCATTTGAAGTTTAATTTCTGATTTAAGAAAGGACACACTCTTCTATGCTAAGTCAAACAAAACCATTCTTCAAATTTTCAAAGGCTTCCCTCTTCTCCAAAGGTTGCATAAACCATATCTTCTTTCATCAAGACTGACTTCTAGGTCATTCACTGAATCAACATAGCAAAAACAAGTCACTAGCCACAAACCTTTATTGTTGGGGTCAATACATATATCCTTTTGAGAAATGTTTCGAGCCATTCATTTGGTAACTACAAACACGTCAGAATCTGTTTTACTGGTATATTTTTGGCTTGCATGACAAGGGAAAAGAGATTATTGCAAAATTATGAATGAAGTCCAAAAGGCCTGATTAAAAAAAAATCTATAAAATGGAAGGATTAAACACTGCCCAGCCCTACTGTGTCAACAAAGACTGTACAACTCAAATCAAGAAGACAATCCCATACAAGTCCAGCAAGGCAAATGCTGGCAAGTAGAAGTTAAGCAATCTGTTATACAAAATGCAAAAGGAGTTAAAGATAAATTATAAAAAATAAAAAACAAAATTTTAGTCAGGAAACTATTACTACATAAAGCCATATAAGAATGTGCATTAGTTGTTTCCTTTAAGGGGAAAGGAAATCAAACTGTTGGTTTTCTGTTTATTCAGAAGAAAAAATAAAGGAAAGTATTTGGAAAATATTTCTGATATTAAGTGAATTATTTCTCATCTGCTACCTAGAGTTTACAAATAACTGACTTATCCTTGTCAATCTGTAGAAATGAGAAAATAAAATCAGTGTCTGGCCTTCGTGGGATACTCATAACACCCGAATGAGGTCCAGAGTAATCCTAGATCGGGGGATGTCAATGTTGAGTACTTGGACTTCCACTCTTTCTCCGGGGCCCAGTCCAAGGCTCCTTCTCTTCTTTGTTTTTGAAAGTTTTGCTTCTGTTACATTTCGTATGGGAATCAGCCCAGATTTCCCCACTCCTATATCCACGAAAATTCCAAAGAGAGTGGCATTCTCAACTTTGCCTGTAAGAACTGTCCCAACCTGCAGATCTTCCAGGCATACTATGCTTCTCTTGAAATCAGGTTTATCAAAATCTGTAAGAGAAAAAAAGTAAGTGTAAATAAGGCATTGTACTTCCTAGCTACAACATAACTTTGTGAATAAGCACTTACTACATATTGATTATGTGCCCAGACCAATATTAAAGATTAAGGGGGGATTATAAAAGGAGCTGAAGACCAAGGCTTGCCTTCAGAGAACATGCATTATCAGTTGGAGACAGCATTCATGCAGTAGAAACAATTCAAGAAAATTTACTTTCTTCTACAATGCTACACACTAGCATTATACATAAGGATTGAGAAGACAGTCTTATTTGCCTCTTTGTGAAGAGGTGACGAGAATATATTTGCTTAATAAATATACAAAGCTAAACCACGGACACTGAGAAAGTAAGACCTTTGGAAACAAGAGAATGGAAGCTTTTTTTTGTTTTTTCCCCAGTGCCTGGATTATTAAATTGTTTAAAGATGGTAGAAAGTATATCAACTTTTGGTCAAATGTGGATGAAATTCAAATGTTCTTTCTTCCTCACTTCTTCCCACAAATTTAGAACTCAGAAAATCAATTCCCACCCATTTCAAATATATTTATCCAATCAACATTTATGGATTCTTATCTATGGCTCAGAATCCCACACCAGGTAGCACCTAATATTCTTTCTCTTCTTTCAATTAAATTCATCAAACATTTGTCAACTCTATTATCTCCTGGCCAGGCACTCTGCTGGGTGTTAGAGAAACAATGATGAAGATACAGATTTCTGTTTCCAAATTCTTTATAGCCCTTTTTTCTTGCTCACCCCAGCATACATTTCTTTGTTCATTATTGTCCAAAAGGTAGACATAAAGCATGCCAAGGAATCATTATGGTTCTAGTTAAAAACAAAGGTTTTTATGAGGGAGACAGAACTAACAGTTTAAACGGGGCTGCGGATTATCTGTGGACTCCATTTATCCATGCTCCTCTTGAAGGCCCCCTTTCCTAGGATTACTGAGTGTTGACTCTAATAACAAAGAACACATTCTATGCTTGGATCTCCTTTTACTAAGGCCTCATTTTCCCCTCCACCCATTCCATTTCCTTTTCCTCCACAGCTGTTGGCTTTATCCTGATGACTTGTTAAAGCTATCCTTTACATTTGTATTAACAACTGGTCACCCCTTTCTTCCCTTCCCCCAGTCCAACCATACTGATACCAAGATGTTTTAAAAATTAAGCTTTTTCCTATAAAACAAAATAAAAACCTTCTTTAAATTCCAAATCTCACTGTACCCATAAAAATGAGTACGCTAAAATTGGAATTCATTCTGTGGAATTTTACCTGATGCTAAAGCAGTGAATTCCAAAAGCAAGAAACCTACTGTAATGTAATATTACACTAGGCTAAGGCTATGTCAAAGCAAAGTGGAACTAAGTCACTGATCGGGGCAGAGGTAGGATGGTCTCCGAGACCCCACAGGCATTGTTTTTACGCTTGGAAATTCTTTCTCTATCTCTCTTTTCTTGCAGAGGTCCAGCTGCTGCAGATTCCCTAAGGGTTCCTGATCAGCTGCTTAGTTTAATCTTGCATGGAAAATCAGAGTCAGGAACTACTTAACATATTCCTGAAGACAGTCGGGGACACTGAGAAATCAGAAAATCCTCCGTGTACCATGCAAACTTTAACACTTTCATAGCCAAGCATTTTCAGCCCCTGTGTCTGGACTGCTTCTGATGAACCCAATTAGGGAAATTAACTAGTCACCATAGTGTTAATACACATGAAATTAATTACACCATTGAGAAAACAAAAGACAGAATTATTATGAGGAAAGAATGAGGCATTAAGGAAATACTTTTGAGAAAATGGAGAAAAGAGATGTAACATAAAATATCATCATGTGGAAACGCCCAAAATACTGTCTGCCCCCTCAAAAGTATAGTTTGTAAGCCTTCCTCACCTTGGGTATGTGTTTAGTAGTAAGATGAAAGTTCTCAGACATTTTGAAAATTGTGACTTACATTAGAGCAAAGGTCAGTTCCAAAGTTTGCTTAAAGAGACCTATTTAAAACTTCGCTTGCCACACAGATAGAACACTGCAATAACTGGAAAGCTCAGTCCAGAGCCCAGATGCATCTGTCTTTTTGCTCAACAACTTGGTAGTTTAATTGCACCATATAATTTGAGTGTTGATCTTTGAGTCTACAATGCAACTGGGATAATGGAACAATTGACACGATGACAGAAAAATGAAGACGGATGTGAAAAATCCAGTACAGGATACCTGCAGTTACAGCATTTTTTTGCCAACTCTCTAATGCAAAGGATGTAGCCATACCACCTCCAAATCCAGTATTTTTGAGAATCACTGCTCCACCTAGTACTCCTGCTAAAAACCAGCCAAGAAATTCCCATAAAAGGATACCGGGCCTCCACATGGAGATGGATTTGTCTGCTGAAACATCCACATTGTGTGGAGGACTACTAGGAGGCTTCTACTCCCACATTTTTGGGTGTCATTTTATTTTTCTTTAACTTAAAAAAAAACAAAAAACCCTACAGAAGAGGGAATAGTACAAGGAACTTACTGGATGTTTTTCAAAATTCCTTTAAACATTTTCAAAGAAGTATGTCTAATCATCTCAACGCAGCCTAAACCAGAATAAAAAGAGCCAAGCCCTAAACATGGTATCATCAAAACTGATTATAAGACCAGTGAGCGGATTCATTTAAATCTCAGGGGTTCCTATTCAAACTTCCTTGGGAAGTAGGTCATTTGATACTGTAATTCTTTTTCACTGGGTCACTGCTCTCAACAACTATGGTTGTTATACTTCCCTCACCATCTACCTGTGCTGAAAGCTGAGAGCACTTTTAATTAGAAGAAAAATCAACAGAGATATTATCTTATTTGTTCAATGTGTTCATTGACACAGAATCCAAGAACTTGGAAAGCTATAATTTAGGAAGAAGATTCACCTTTTAGCTTGTGAAGGGACTGCTTTACCTTGCACTTCTGGCTCTCAGGAGATAAAGACAGCTTACAAAAGGACCATAAAAAAATGTGTGCCTCGCCGGGCGCGGTGGCTCACGCTTGTAATCCCAGCACTTTGGGAGGCCGAGGCGAGCGGATCACGAGGTCAGGAGATCGAGACCACGGTGAAACCCCGTCTCTACTAAAAATACACAAAAAAATTAGCCGGGCATGGTGGCGGGCGCCTGTAGTCCCAGCTACTCGGAGAGGCTGAGGCAGGAGAATGGTGTGAATCCGGGAGGCGGGGCTTGCAGTGAGCCGAGATCGCGCCACTGCACTCCAGCCTGGGTGACAGAGCGAGACTCCGTCTCAAAAAAAAAAAAATGTGTGCCTCCATGCATACAGCGGTACACGCATGATGCATTTCGTTTAGTAAATGGGAAATACACAGTGAACAAGGGGTCCAGGGAGACCAACTGGCTTCTAGCTTTGGCTCTAGATATTAATTATAACAACTTTGAAGGAAGATCACTATGCTTTAATTTTCTCATGTATAAAATGAGAATAATATCCATTCTGCTTATGGCATAGGATTGCTGTGAGAATCAAAGGAGATAATGGGAGCTATGCAAATGCAAGGTGCTATAATTCAAGTTCAATTGTTTACCTGTTCGAAAGTCAAAGCTTTCAGGCTGGCTGAGACCATCTATGATGACCTGTAAGGTGTGTACTGTTGTTTGCAATCTTTCTGCAATTTTCTCCATTCCTTCCTTTTCAAGGAATGAATTTATTTTTTGTTGCATTTCAGGCTTTCCAGTCTCATACAGTGTCCCTCCAATGGATGACAAAAACCTGCAGTGGAAAAAATAAAAAGCCCAACACTTAACAATATTACTTCTTTTGCAATCTCCTTATACAGATCACCCTAAAATTCATTCATCTTAGACCCACAGGTCAATCAATCAGTCTTTATTGAGAATCTACTATGTGTCCTGTGCTGTAAACTGTCTTGAAAAAGAAAAGGCTGAGGGAGAGGGAGAAAGTGGATTAAAGATTTTTGTGCTATTTATCAAAAGAAGCACCTGCTCAGAGTCAGCACCAAAAACATTTTTTTGTTGTTGCTGAGACAGTCTTGCACTGTCACCTGGGCTGGAGTGCAGTGACAAGATCTCAGCTTACTGCAAGCTCTGCCTCCCAGGTTCACGCCATTCTCCTGCCTCAGCCTCCTGAGTAGCTGGGACTACAGGCGCCAGCCACCATGCCCAGCTAATTTTTTGTGTTTTTAGTAGAGATGGGGTTTCACCGTGTTAGCCAGGATGGTCTCGATCTCCTGACCTCGTAATCCGCCTGCCTCGGCCTCCCAAAGTGCTGGGATTACAGGCATAAGCCACCACGTCCAGCCAAAAATATTTTACAGTATAATGTTCATTGTAAGTTTAGTGTCACATATATTTTAAAAATGAGGCTATCTATATTTATCTGTTCCCTATAATTTCAGTTAGGAAAACATTTTATTTAAATTAGCTAATAGGCAAACAATGAAATGATACCAAATTCTAACAAATATGCATTAAATATTGCCAGCTTTTGAAAAATGAATTACTCTATTCATGTGTCATATCACTGCTTTTTACTTCTGTATACCCTTGATGGCAGTATTACCTGTGCAGCATAGCATCAGCTTAATAACTCTCAAATTCCATCAACGGTTGAGCCTCATATAAACTAAATTATATCAAGTATATTCAGTATTCAGAGTCAACAGAAAAAATATGGGAGGGGATATCAAAAAGAAAAAGTAACTTTCTTCCAAAATGGAAGCAGGTAAAACTTCCATTATACTATCTAAAGATAATATTATCTTTATATCCTTTATACATTATATAACTGTAATATTTGCAAAATAAAAACATCTGCCTTTTATAATTTTCTTTTACTATGTTTACTATTACCTTTGATTGCAAAGCTACCTCTCAATTACTTTCCTTTATAATTCAGTAGGAAGAAAAAAAGAATTAAAGGGTTAAGATGCATTTCCCTTTAATTTCATGTGAATACTGGGCTGTAGCTTACTTTCTTGACATTCCTTGACTGGGTATTTTTCTACACCATTAAGTTCCATTTCCTATGATTAATGGCACTTTAAACATGTCAACACAGTAATCAGGCAGATAGTGATACTAATGCCCTCAAATCCTTTCCTCTAGGGATACCTCTGGAATACAAAAAGAGAAAAAGGGAATTGTTGGAGGTTTGTCTATAATCAGAATGGGGATATATCCCATTTGGCAGGTTGCTGCACTATCAAAAAAAGAATGCTTGTGATTTTAAGTCTTTTTTGCACTGTTGTGTTCAACCAGAAAGGTCTCTTCACAGTGATACTCTGATAATAATAATCTGGCATCTAGTGGAGAAAGTTCTCCCATCACTCACTTAAGTAGGGCATCTCTTTGGATTCAAATGTGCAACACTCCTACATTAGTACAGCCATATATATGGCCAAAAATAGACACACTTTATGGCATCCGACTAATTCTCTTGAGAATGTATTTTGGTTAATGGTCTAATAAAAGACCAAAACGCTGGTGTTTGGTCTCCCTCTTTGAAAATGAGCTTTCATCCAAACTGGTGGCCAGTGAGGTAACACTGTAAGTCTGTGTGTCCGTGGCTTCCCCAGCATGGTGGAAAAGGCAGCCAGTATCTCTTAGTGCTGATGGATGGACAGTAGCATACAAGGGTCCCGGTGACAGGGAACAGCTGCTGGAGCCCTGACTGATGGAGCAGATGACACATGACAACCTCTGCCCAAATCCAACTTCCTTATACAACTTTCTAAATAATGCGTGCCCTGCTGAGCAGGCTTCCCTGGTATTCACCTTCTTGGTTTTATTGGTCTGCAACTGGCTACTTAGCGGAGTATCTTTCAAATCCTCAAGATTCTGGCTTCTAACCATCTGTTAAAAATGACAAAATGTATACTCATGCACTGTAAGTCTAGAACCTTGAATAGCATTTTATAATTAATAAGAGTAACTAAATGGCAGAAACTTCCCAAAGCACTGCATGAGTCTAACTTAAGGTTGCTTGCACATGTGTATGTGTGTGTGTGAGACAGAGAGAGGGAAGAGAGGAACTAACTGCTACCAAAGTCACTTCCAAATAAAGAATTCTGCCTATAGTGGTTGCAGATGTAACAAGAACATTGGTCTGTTTAACCTGGGTGCATATTTCATATATCATTTTCATTCTCACACACATAAGCCTGAGGGCATTAGTAACTGAAATCAATAAAAAAGCACCAACTTGTGCTGCTAGCTAATGCTTCATATTGATCAACGCTATTTTTAAATTACTACAAAGTTAAGTGCTTTTTTATTTTGAAAACTTTCTTAAAGTTAACAAGGTCATGCACACACACACAAAGAGCCAACAACAGAGAGAGGAACTGTAAAACGAACTGGGAATAGCATTCAGACTGACCTCTACCTTAATGAATTTTAAATATAGTCAACTGTACATGATAGGAAGCAATGTTTTATGCTTAGTAGCCATTCAATAAACATATGTTCCTTAAATATCCTAAGAAAAATTTATTCTACATATTCTAAATTTCACTTCAGAATTAAGTGTGGTAAGTAATATCCAATACAAAGTTTCACTTTAGAATTGAGTGTGGTAAGTAATACTCAATACAAAGTACTTTGTAGCTCAAAAGTACCAAATAAAAACACACTGCTTTATGAAGCTTGGCATACAGAAGTGAACAGGTAGTGATAAATATCTGTCAGACATTGTTCTAAATAGATTTTTCTTGTTTAATCATGACAATGATCCTAAAAGGTAGGTATCATATCATACAGAAAAAAAATAATGAGGTTCAGGGAGTTTAAATAACTTGCCCAAAGCCATGAAGTTATTCTAACTGGAGTTTTATGCCACACACAATATATATGTCTGTGTATAACAAGATATGTAAAATTTAAAGTGCTATATTTGGTTAAGATAGGAAATAATACTTTTAGTAATATTTTACAAATAATTTACTGGCAGATTACTTTTAACATTAAAAACACTGAGTAAACCTGCAAAGAAATTATATACATGCTTTTAAATAGACAATTCTCTCAAAAGTCAATGAATTATTAAAGTCATATTCTCATTTTCTCCACTGTTTTTGGAAGGCTTTTTCAGATTGGTAAGGACTGCTGTTTTTATTTAATATGTAATTTCGTCCATCTTGCTTAAAGTAAGAAAGTAGCATAAATGCAACAAATAAGCACATCATGGTCTTTAAGCACACATCTGCACAAAGTTAAAATACAGACCTTGTAGCAGAGTTAATGCTTATTTTTCAAACAGAATGCTATATAACCTAAAATGGCTAATATTTTCAACAGAAACTTGTTATAAGTGCAGGGCTTTTCCCCTCAAAGAATAAGAAAAGTCTTGTAAGGCTTTTCCCAAAGAATAAGAAATTCTCAAGATTCATGACTTCAGACATGGCCATTCAGTTTTATGTAATCATTTCCAGCATGGAGATTTAAGAGCTGAGGACTTGGTTCATTACATTAAAGCAACATGATACCCCACAGAGCATAGAAGAACCATGGTGATGCAACACAATCACTTTAAAAACAACTTAATATTAGCACGTGCTTTGTGGGCAAAACACATATGATTTACAACTCCACCAAGAACCATGCTATAAGGGCAAAGTATATCTAGTAGTCTACCCACTCTCAACACTTTCAAGAGACTTTCCTACTTGTTTATTTTTACCCATTAGCTTTACTCAGTTTTAATGGAGTAACGCAACAAGCACAAAATTAAATGCAAGAAAACATCATTTTAGAAATGAATAGGTACAGGTAGATAGAGCAGGTCTTAATTTGTAATACAGGTTAAATATTCAATAATTTAAAAAGAAAGCTTATACTCTAAGAAAAGCTGGCCTTCTAAAAAACTATGTAAACCGTGGGACATAAATGCAAGTTCAGTAGTAATTTGTTACTCTAAAAATCTGTTACTGTTTCTGTATTTTCTCTCTATATAACATATATATGTTACTCTATGTATACATTTCTTTAAAATTTATTACTCTATTTTCAAATTTACTGCTCTTAATATTAAAAATTGAATATAAATTCAAGTGTAGCAAACGAGGAAAACCTGCTGCTCCTTTATGTTATCTACAGAGGAGCTGAATTTACACAGCTGAGAATATCACAGTACATATTTAGCTTAGCTTACAGAGGGAGTGCTGGCTCCACCATAGGGGCTGTTCTAGCAGTCAAATCAAAGGGACAGCAATGTGAATTGCATTTTAATCATCATCGAGGAATCTTTTAAAACTTTTTTTAAGACAGGGTCTTGCTCTTTCACCCAGGGGCTGTAGCAGTGGTGCAAACACAGCTCACTGTCGCCTTGGCCTTCCAGGCTCAAGCGATCCTCCTCCCTTGGCCTCCCAAGTAGCTGGAACCACAAGCCCAGCTAATTTTTATTTTTTAAAAATGTTTTGTAGAGGTGAGGTCTCAATATGTTGCCCAGGCTGGTTTCAAACTTCTGGGCTCAAGAGATCCATCCACCTTGGCCTCCCAAAGTGCTGGGATAACAGGTGTAAGCCACTGCACCTGGCATTTTCAAATGTCTTACCTCCTTGTTAAACCAAGATACTGAAATAGGCCAGAATCCTTAACAATCTATGCTGGTGCAAAATATAAAAGTAATTATAAATTCAAGTATCATTCATTTATAGAGAGGCCCACAGAACTACCTATTGTACTACAGAAGCTAACAGATATCTAGTGAAAATAATATTTAAATGGCATTTCTTAGCATAATAATCAACTACAGAAAGGGCAAAGAATTATCCAGTAGAACTTACAGCTGAGACCATTTTTTTTTTTTTTTACAGTAAACTAACATACCAAGATAAACATTTTAAAAATGTAACCCCTTCAGAAAGCCATGAAGTTGTTCTGAAAGCTCTTCCAGACTCTCATGAGAGAATATAGTTTTAAAATGCATGCAGCTATCTGGGCATGGGTGGGGGCATTTTAAATGTTATTTCTTGGTACCATTTGGAGCACCTCCTGCATATATGAGTAGGAGAAAAAAAAAAAAGAAATGAAAAGAGAAAGATTTCCTGTCATAGATGAAGGAATGCAGTTTGTCTTCCAAAGGACTCGGTTTATAAGCATCAGACTGTTACCTGCTTCTAACTTCTGAAGAACTTACTGTTTCCTGCTTTTTCAAAGATCTATTATACATGTACAGAAACTGGATACTCGTTGCATGTTGCATTCATTGTATGTAGGAGAACATATCCTTAGAAAGCTGTTTTATTTTAAAATTTCTATTACTTAGCAATTTAGCATTACTGAATAAGAGTAAACATTTTTTAAAGTGACATTTAAAAAGTCCTGAGATAGAAATCTTCTAAAAGATTGGCCGGGCGCGGTGGCTCACGCTTGTAATCCCAGCACTTTGGGAGGCCGAGGCGGGCAGATCACGAGGTCAGGAGATACTATCCCACTATCGGAGGCTGAGGCAGGAGAAGGCGAAACGGGAGGAATGACACCGAGATTGCCACTGCACCACTCCATCTCAAAAAAAAAAAAATAGATTTAGGGCCGGGCGCGGTGGCTCACACTTGTAATCCCAGCACTTTGGGAGGCCGAGGCGGGTGGATCACGAGGTCAGATCGAGACCACAGTGAAACCCCGTCTCTACTAAAAATACAAAAAAAAAAAATTAGCCGGGCGTGGTGGCGGGCGCCTGTAGTCCCAGCTACTCGGAGAAGCTGAGGCAGGAGAATGGCGTGAAACCGGGAGGCGGAGCTTGCAGTGAGCCGAGATTGCGCCACTGCACTCCAGCCTGGGCGACAGAGCGAGACTCTGTCTCAAAAAAAAAAAAAAAGATTTAGGATGATCATCTTTTCAGAAATAGTTGACAGTGCTCAAATAGTTACCTCAAAGTATCTAAGATCAGTGAAATAATAACCAATGCCATACACAACCACAGTGATAATGTAGCTTTTCCTATTTCAGAACTACTCACTTTATACTGTGTAATTATCATATAATTTAAAAAAATGTACGTATACCTCTAAATGAGTATGAGTATATAAAAATAGGAAAGGTGTCACGTACTGAAATGTTGCTATTATTGCTCCAAAGACGTCTAAACTGTTGTAGGAACTATCTTAGAAATAAATTTACAAGTGACATTAAAAAATCAGTCTCACATTTTGAAAAATAACAAACCATTACCCTCCCAAAAGAGAACCAGAAAAAAAAAAAACCAACAACCCAGTGTTATGCAGCCTGATCACCCTCTTTCCTGTGAGTCTGGTTGTTTCACACACCCTGCCATTCCCCCACCCAAATGATAAAGATTTGCTAAAATCAAGGCTCTTCAAAGGAATGCGACAAAATGCTGAAACCAACGAAAAATAATTTAGAAACGCATACTCAGCTTTATTCAATAAACATTTATTTACTGTGGAGGAAGGCTCTATGAAAGATAATAGAGCCTTTGCCTTGAATGAGCTTACAATCTAATTTTAAGTAATGACAGTATAAAATAGTCTTCCGCTTATATCTGCTCTTTTAAAGGCAGGACTTTCTGGGCAGATAAACAGATACTTTGAAAGTGCCCAGTACAGATTATTTCATTTAATTCTCTCAAATATTTATTGTGAATGTAGATTTGCTGATAAGAAAACAAAATCTCAGAGCGATTAAGAGACTTGCCCACACCTGACATCATAAGGTAGTAGTAGTGAAGGTAAAAGTTATAACAGATTACATCTTCATTAGCATGCCTACCCTTTTACTACTTTGGGAGATTTTCATGCAGACAGAAGATTTAGATCTCTGATAAATCTTGGCACCCAGGATCACTGCCTGGGAGCAATTTCTTACTATTTTTTAAACCAAATTCAAAAGGAAAAAGCTTTGGCTCTTTTTGAATTTCTGAGTAAGAGTTGGACAAAATTAAGTTAGTGGTTTCAAAGGCTACAGACTCTCTACAGCTCAAAAACACTGTGTTTAGAATTAATATAATTTAATTCACTGCCTGTAAAGCCATAATGTGGATTAGTGCCTGTGAATGTTTGAAAGAAGAGGGCAAATTAAAAAAGTAGTATTTAAAAACATACAGGCTCATGGTGGAAAAGCTGAAATTAAACAGACTTTGTACCACTAGGGAATGAAGCCTAGGTATCAGAGGTAGAGGACTCTTCCTTGGGAAACAGCCTTTTTACTATAAATGCCATCCTGTCAAGGAATCCTCCTACCAAAAAATTTGCAAAAGTTAACATCTGCCATTTCAATAAATCCCTAGTTGTCCTCTGAATGGGCAAAAACATTGTTATTCCATTTAAAGAGTATGCAACTGAGGTCAAAGTAACTCGCTTATGGTGACACTGAGAATCAGAAGACAGGCTAAGATTAAAATCCATAGCTAGGCTGGGGGCAGGAAGGGCAGGAGGGAGATAATGGGAAACTAAATCAATAACCTACTGAGTTTGAGGCTCCAGACTGAGTGGTCTAAACTTGATGAAAAGAAAAAAAGGAGAAGGACAGGCAAATATTTTGAAGATGGAAGAGGCCGAAGCAAGCACAACTTTATGACTGGTCGGCAACTCCCTCACACTCCTCTTTCACTGGGTACTAATAGGTTGCTCCAGAAACACAGGAGAGAAACCAGCATTTTCTCTAGTTTCAAAACCCAATATTAATATTCATTAACAATGTTAAAAGTCTCAAATTACATCCAGATCACACGAAAAAACAACTTTTTTCCTTGGGGACCAACCATTGTAACTCTCCCCCACTCCCTCCAACTACCCCCATTTCTTTTATGGCTTAGCCCCTCCTCAATCACAATAAAAATGACAGCAATAATAATCATATTAACACTACCTTACTCTGTCCAGGTGCTAAGTATTCTACATATATTAATTAATATAACCCCATGAGATATTATTACACATGTTTAACAGACAAGAAAACTGAGGTATAGAGAGGTTAAATAACATTTCCAGTTCAAACAGCCATGATTTGAATCCAGGCAGTCTTAACATTTCACTGCCTCCAGACTGAGCTAGGGGAAAGTTATGTCAAGTCTCAGGTTCTTGATCTTCCTAGTTTCCTCTACCAGCTTTGCTAGAAACCTCATGTGGGCTGTGTTTTGGAACAGTGTGTAAGACATTGGATATGACAATCAATCCATAGCCTGATCATCTAATTCTCAAGTGGGTGAATTTTTTTCATTTTTCTCATTTGTAAGGGCACTTTTGAAAATATGAATGTTATTTCTTGGGAACTATAGTAAGATGTTTAGGTTTTAACTCGTAACAACAACAACAACACACAAAGCTGGGCCCAGTGGCACACACATGTAGTCCCAGCCACTAGGGAAGGTGAGGAGTAGGATCATCAAGCCCAGGAGTTTGAGTAGAGCCTGGGCAACATAGAGAGACTGTTGTATCTTTAAAAACAAAATTCACTTTTAGTAATCTGTCCACTTAACATTTTTATACTTTAGGTTTAGCCAGTCTTTTATGATGCTATGTCTTTTTATAAGGCAATCTAATATTGTCTAGCCATAGCTCTATTAGAAA
This sequence comes from Hylobates moloch, assembly GCF_009828535.3. Classification (NCBI taxonomy): domain Eukaryota; kingdom Metazoa; phylum Chordata; class Mammalia; order Primates; family Hylobatidae; genus Hylobates; species Hylobates moloch. Next base: position 79,589,949 of record NW_026652290.1, on the reverse strand, counting down.
TTAATGTAGGATAACTAATTGATACACATCTTACATGATCATTTATCAAAAGCCAGGAACGAGTCTTTCTGCCCTGCTGCCAATTCTTATAAGGCAAGTCCAAGTTCAGAAAAATTTGGGCTCTTTCAAATTTGCAAATAATCTCTTAGGTCTGTTTACCTAATCATCATTTATTGTACAGCATTTGCAGTTGGATTTCTTTTCCGGCAAGTTTCCCACAAAGGAACATGTTTTTATCATTGCAGGAGTTACCTGGCATGCCAATGCAGAACGAAGCTGTGGTGAATGTTAGATGTGGGGAGGTGTGTTAGACATATTCAGTAGGCTAATGACTCACCTGTCAGAAAAATTGCAAATTACAAGTCATGGGCCTTCTGGTTGCTCATAGTGAAAACTCTGAATATCAAATCTGTGAAGAGTCAACGGTTGCTGTTTGTTTTTTAAATAAAAACAATGTAAACTCTGCATTACAGTCACTTATTAGTTAGAAGACTTCTTTGCTGGGCAGTAAGCTCGGGTTGGAGAGAAGGCAATGAAGACTCTGAAGGCAGTTCTCAAGGAGCAGTTCAGAGATGCTAAATCCTTGAACAGGAATGGGAAACAGACAGAGACTGAGATATGCCCACTCATTAAGGGTCTTCAGTAGAGGCCATTCTTCACTATCTGGCTTGACTTATTTTAGCTCCACGGCAGGGAGCTAGACAGAACCTTTAAAGGCCCTCCCCCAATCTCAACTACTTTTTAGCTCAGGGCACCAGTTAGGATCCTTTATATTCATTTATCTCATGACGGAATCCTTGTGTATCTGTTGGGTTAATCTACTTTTGGTTCTAAAAACCTGACAGAAGTTTTTAGTAAATTAAAGAAAAACACTGTTTGGCTTTTGTACAGAAGTTTCTTCCCTCCCCAAATAAATATTTTGGTGTGTGATTATTCCTGTCCCAGACCTGAATTTTACATCACGGCTGTCTACTCTGATACTTTTCAACATTGATTTTAAGAGTCACAAATAAGCACATCAGCAGAAACAAAGGAAATCCTATAGTACAAATATCACATACAGGTATTGGTACAAATATCACATACAGGTATTGATACAAATCATTCCTTGATATACATTTACCTGGTCCCTTCCAATGCTACTGCATGTGATATTCCTGCTACACAGGCTGTTAACCACCTATAGAAACTAGTATTAGAATTCCTCCCTAATGGGAAAAATTGAAATAACAAATACTAGCTAATGCTTTATCAAAATGAGTGCCAAATGACAGTCTTGACATTAAATTTCCTGATATTTTTCAAGTTAAATCAAGAGCACAACCACTTTCAAGCTTAACTATCTGGAGTGAATCAAATTCTTAATGCAGCAGATTCTCTGGGAGAGTGCCAGGTCTCACTGTGGCACATACAAATCAGCATCATCTGCAGCACCAAGCACTACTCCTGGCACCTTATTCAAGAAAAAGAGGAAATCGGATACCTGCCTTAGCTCTCTGGATCAACCCAAATGGTGGGACAAACACAGAGGGGGTAGTAGTGGGGAGAATAACCCCTAAATAGGCTGTTTCTGGGTCTCATTCTACTAATATAGCAGCAATTTTACTTATGGTTTATGGCACACAACACAACGAACTCACTCACACACACAGACATGACAGTTTCTGGATGACGACAGAAAATGGTAAGAAATCCTCTTTCACAGTCTCTAGACTTTTAGTCTGCAAAATCTAGGAGGGCCTTGGCCCTGGATACAATGCTCTGTGAAGGCAAATGGGATTCAGTTTGGGGAGGTCTTGAAATTTTTTCAATCCACAAGAGATTCTGGAAGAAGTACTTACACAATATGTAGGAAAGGCAACGTTAAGAAAGGATGATCTATGTGTTCTACCAACAATTTTGTTTATACAACTGCATTGACCACAGCCAGTTTAGATTATACAAAAAAAAACATGAATTAAAGTAAAGCTAAACATTTCATTTTGTTCTACTGAAGTTATCAGTTCCTGAGTAGTTCCCTTCCTCAGTGTTCTTTTATGAATTCATCTTTCATTATTAATTTCTATCGTTTATTTTTTCATCAAACAAACATTGCCATATCAGTATTTGTCAGGTGCTAGGGATAGGGAGGTAAAACAGACTCTTATGACCCATGTCCTATTGGAGCTTACAGCCTATAGTTATAAACTAACCTGAAATTTAATTGTCACTAGTTTAGCAAATCTGGTACCAAATTTTCAGATGCATTATTTATTTTGCAGAGACAAGGACAACTGAAGGAGCTCATGGCTTTACTATGATATTCTACTATGTTATACTCCTTTTTGACCATCTGAGCCTATTATGAGTAAGTGGGGTATGGTGGAGTAACCAAAGGGTACATCAAAAGTAGCCTTTTAATGAAAAAATTAACATTATTTTTCTTGCTTTTATGCAAGATGTGTCTTAAGATTCCTGATCTCTAAGATCAGTTCAGTGTTCCCCATATTCTTTGTATTCTTATTTTAATATTTACTCTGAATTTTATTGATGATTTTATGCATCATTTAGAACGTGCAGAGCACTGTGGCAGGGGCTGAGGAATATAAAATGAATAGAGGTGATTTAGGCCCTCCAGGAGCCTCCCAAAGTAGGAAGGATATAACTTATACTCACAGATACCATAACAGAGGTAAGAAATTAGTAAATGCCCTTAGTGAAGCATAAAGATTGTTCAAGGAGAAAGATCTCATTTCCAGCTAAGGATATCTCGTAAGATCAAAGATGATTTCAAGGCTCTGAACTGAGAAACTGAAAGGATGAACTGAAATAATCCGAGATGAAAAAGGTTGTAGTTGAAGATTTTGGGGAGAGACGGGTTCAGATTTAGGCATGTTAGGTTTGAGATCTTAAGTAGGCAGATAGTTTGGAAGAGTGGTTTGGGCTAAGAATATAAATTTGGGAGTCATGTGCTTACGATAGTCCTTAGAGCCATGGGACCAGATGAGATCACTATGGGAGTGATCACTGTTTAGTTCTTTAACTTTTCCCTTTCCCACTCCCCTCCAATACAGTGAGTTTCCACTTCATCCTCCACAGTGTCTCTGGTATTCATATTATTTTTGCCATTTGTAACCAGTTACTAATTTTCATATCCTTCATCCAATCTTTCAGTAAATCCTATTGCCTCTACTTTTAAAGTATATCCAGAATCTGAACACTTCTCACCATGTCTTCTGCTGTATCATCTGGGTCTCAGTCATCATCTTTCTCTTGGATTACAGCAATTAGTTTAACTGGTCTCCCTGCTTCTACCACTGCCCCTTACAGTGGACTTAAAACAGCAGACAAGGGGATCCTTTTAACATGTAAATCAGATCATATCACTCTTTCACAACTACAGTCAAGCCCCTAAAGTAGCCTCCCAATGCCCTTTTGACTCAATCTCCTATTTTTCTCTCCCTTGCTCACTCTGCTCTGGCCACCTTGGCTGCCTTGTTATTCCTTGAACACGTCATACCTGCTCCCACATTTGAACCTTCACACTGCCTGGCTCCTCTTTCTGGAACTCTTTCTCTAGATATCTGCACAGCTAACTCTTTCCTCCGTCAAGACTTTTCTTAAATGTCACCAAGTCAATGAGGCCTACGATGACTACCCTACTTAAATTTTCAAACCCTTACCCACAATCCTGGCAATCCCTATTCCATTACTCTGCTCTTTCCCTGTTTCCCACAACATTTTATCACACTGTATAATTTATTTATTATGCTGGTTGTATACTGTGTCTCTTTGAGAGCAGGGATCTTTGAATGTATTCCAAGATTGCATAACAGTACTTGGAATATGGCAATCACTCAAAAGACTTTTTTAAATGAAAGATTCTGTCAGTTCTAGCCTAAGTTAATGGAAAGAGATTCATGCCATTAACCATTCATTATTGAGCCTTTTTTGTTTGTCTTGTTTTTGTGTGGGGCTAGTGAGGACTGATGATAAGAGAAGACAGAGTTGTAAAAGGAGGGACAAAGGGGGGTGGTACAAGTTTCAATTTTAGATACATAGACTTTCCATTGCTAAGATACTCATGAGAAAATCTCTCACAGACAAATGGAAAGGTTGGGCTACAGCTTAGAAAGGCCTGGACTAGGGATGTTAAGACATAGGATTTGAATTATATAGTCAGGTAAGAGATACAGATGGTCACGTGTATGGGTAGAATCATCCAAGGGAGCAAGTAGAACAAGTAGAAAAGATGATGAAGGTCAAAAGCTTGAAGAATATATACATCTACAGGGCCAGAGGAGAAAGAGAAACCAGAGACAACATAAAAGTCATGGTAGAAGGTCGGTAAGTTGATAGCATCAAATGTGGCAGAATGGGTAAGAGTTAAGAATGGAAAGAGGTGACTGGTCATCAGTTGAGAGAATAATTTCAGAAGAGGGGTAAGGATAGAAGCCAATTGTAAGGGACTGGGAGAAAGCAGGCAGATAGTTCTAAGAGGGTCAGCAATGAAAAGAAGGAGTGAGGGGTTAGAAGGTCTAAGGGAAAGTAAGACAAAAGGTAGCCACAGCTTCTAGCTTTTCGGAAGTGAGAAATAGGGAGACCCCAGCAATAATACATCTCTGGCCAAAAATGATGAGAAGAAGTGAAGACATTAAAGATACAAGGGACAGTTATAAAGCTTTATAAAGCTATTATAAAAAATCTTATTCATTTGGCTGCCACTCCCCCACCCCTCACATTTAGAGGTGAGGCAATTAAGACACAGAGATCAATACAATGGGCAAGGTCAGGAGTCCTCAGCAGCAACCTGGCAGAAGTCAGGGTGGGGAAGGAAAGAGAATCAAGACATGGAGGAGCAGTGTAGGGAAGGATGGAGCAGAAGGAGTAAAAATACAGAGACAATCTGAAGATAGGATTGTAAGGTAGTTTTGAGTTTTTTCAGTGAGGTAAGAAGTGAAGTCACCAGGTGAACGTTAGAAGACACTGAAACAAGTAAAAGGAATGTAGAATAGAATGGCTTCAAAGAACTATTGAGGGAAAATCTATCTGTGGCAACAGTGTAGAGCAATACTCTAAATCCCATGTTCCTCTTATATTTTCTATAATATGGGTTCTCTTGCTATATTTAATTGACATTCTACCTCCATCCTCTTGCTGAAAACCCTGCTCTGGCTCTAGGATGAACACGCTACTCCTGCTCTGTACCATATTCCTCTCCTAAAATAAGAAGACAGCAAACACATGCCTCATATAAAAAACATGATGGAAGGGAATTATTTTTAGTGGAATATTCTTCAGGAAATAGCATATCTGCAGCAGAACAGCATAAAATTCTACATACTCTAGAGAAGAATCCATTTCCTACATACCCCTTAATAAAATAAATCGGCAAAGTTTCATTTATTGGACGGGGTAATGTTTCCTTGAGAGAAAAGGCGGTGTCAAATTTCAGCCACGTGATGATAGAGTAACACTCAAAGACAGCATATTCCAGATACTCTTTTTTTTTTTTCTTAAGAAGCACATGTAACACAAGCCCTGTTACTTTTCTGTGCAGAATAATACACAGAGTCTTTAGGGTACAATACCTTTAATTGGAAAGACCATTATGATTTCATTAAAATCTGGCTGCAAGCTAGCTTTTTCATTGTAGCCTAGTTAAGAGCTCAAGCTTTAAAGTGACATAGATCTAGTTCGAATCTTGGTTCCACTAGCTAAGTTAGCTTAGGCAATTTACTTACCTATCAGAGACTCTGTGTATCTGAAGAAGTGGGAATAATAATAGTACCAACCTCACAGCATTGCTGTGTGAGGTTTAAACATGATGATGCTTCTAACATGCTTGGTAATGAGGAAGTGGCCAATGAAGGTTGTTTGTACTGGACCATTAACTATTCCAAAGCTGGCCTGAGCTATATTTTTCTGTCTCCAATCTTCTAAATGCCTCTTTCTACAGAATGAAATTTTTAAAAACCTAGCCTAAATCTAACCTTCTGCATAAAACTTTACAAGATCCCCCTATCTGGAAATGAGTTCTTTTTCCTGGGAACAACCTTTGTGCTTCACAAAGGGTACTTTCTAATTGTTCAGCACTATTTTGATATCTGTGAATGTAAGTTTTATCCTCCCCAAGGAGTTATTAGGCTCCTTGAGAGCATAATCACCTCTATTCATTTTTATATACTTCAGCCTCTACCACAGTGTTCTGTACATTCTAAGTGATGAATAAAGTCATCACCAACAAAATTCAGAGTCATTATTAAAGTAAAGAACACAAAGACTATGGGGAACACTGAAGTGATCTTAGAGATGAGGAATCTTAAGACACAACTTGCATAAAAACCAAAAAAAGTTTTAGTTCATAACAATTAAACATTTATACTTCAAAAACATAACATTATAAGCAGATATAAAAGGTAAACAAGTAGAAAAAAATGCCAGTCCATATAACAAAGGGCTTTAATATTCAAAGAACTCATACATAAATAAGGCCTTTAAAAGATTATATAAATAATAAATATAAACAAAAAAGTTGACTTTCTTTAAACCACTAAATAACTCAGGCTATAAAATATCATAATCTCAATTTTCCTAAAAACAAATATGAGACAGACTATCATAAACACGAAAGGAAAGACATAATCATGTTACATTTTGATGTATTTATATGGGTGATATTATGGAATGGTGACATTAAAGCCATTTAATTTCCAATAGTTTTCTGATACAACTAAAACATGAAATGTACTGCAACAAAAATTCTTTTAATAGAACTGAAATCAAACCAATGATGACCTAATCACATCTTAAATGGGCTTTTTTCTTCCCTGGGAAGACACTTGTGTGAGAATATATAGAGTATGAACTACCTATGCTGAGTGATGTTTAAACTAAGCGTACTTGATAGACAGCAATTGCTATCACAGCTCCAAACTGGATAATGGGGATGGCAAGATAAACTGCTAATTTCATCTCTAGGTTTTACACTTAATCTTAGCCAAAAGGCCGAGAAGCGATCATCTCTAGGTTTTAAAGGTCAGGCGTTGGACTGCAACAGAAGAAATTTCCCACTACATAGTTTACAAATACCCTCCTTCTGAGAGACAAGCTTAGTCCCAAAGGAAACAGACAGAAAGGTGAAGCCACTAGCAGGGCATTTATATTTCACATGCAGAAACTGGACCACATCAAAGTTGGCAAAAAAAAGTCCTGTTTACAGGAGAAATTCAAGATTTTTCAGGTTTGAACATTGCTGATGGCATTATAAATCAGTGTGTTACTTGGTGATGTATTTCAAGAGCCATAAAGACTTTTAAGCCCTTTGGTAGAGTAATTCTACTTCTAGGAATCCATCATAATGAACCACTATTAGCACCACTATAACTAAAATAAGTTACAGTTCAATCACTTGATGAAACATTATCTAGCTTTTAATGAGAGGGGTATGTAGAAACAAAAAAAAAATGTGTTTACAATAGAAAGCAAATTAACAAAAATTGAAAAACTTCTAAACCATATTATAACTAGATTATGGAAACAAACAAAAACATACATTATAAAAGATACTGGCCAGGTGCAGTGGCTCACACCTGTAATCCTAGCACTTTGGGGAGGCCGAGTAGGACTGCCTGAGTGCAGGAGTTCAAGACCAGCCTGGACAACATGGTGAAGCCCTGTTTCTACTAAAAATACAAAAATTAGCCAGGCATGGTGGCACAGCACATGCCTGTAGTCCCAGCTACTTGGGGCTGAGGTGGGAGGATTGCTTGAGCTCAGGAGGTTGAGGTTGCAGTGAGCCAAGATCACACTACTGCACTCTTGCCTGGGTGACAAAGTGAGACCCTGTCCACATCCTCTCCGACTGATTCTCCCCCTCCCCCTAAAAAAAGATAGTGATTTGCACAGAACAAAATGATAATTTAGTCTCCATGTACGCCTCAGAATTATTGCAAGAAGTCTATGAATCCCTGTGCACATATGTACCTTCTCATCAAACACTAAAAATACAATTATTATGGAACCACGATATTTTTTTATATTAAAAAAAATCAGAACCATGTCCCAAAGTTGAGAACAAGACAAGGATATCTACTCTCACCATTCCTATTCAACACTGTACTGAAGGTCCCGGCCATTGCAATAGGCAAAAAAAAAAAAGAATAAGGAAAAGAAAAAAAAGAAGCATGAAGATTAAAATGGAGGAAGTAAAGTTTAATATAGTTACTGATGACATACCTACTTATATAGGAGAACTTAAGGAATGTACAAATACCTAGTAGAACTAGTAAGTTAATTTAACAAGTCTGCAGGATATAAGGTTATTATACAAAACTCGTATTTTTATATATTAGCAACAAACAAGTAGCAGCAAATTTTTAAAACTCCATTTACAATAGTGTTGAAAAACATATAACACATTTAATAAAACACATGTAAAATCTGTACACTGAAAACTAAAAGACACTGCTTAGAGAAATAAGACCTAAATAAATGCTGACATAATAAGTTCATGGACCAAAAGACTTGATAAATATTATTAAGACAGCAATATGACATTTTTTTGTCTCTAAAAAAATAGAGGTAAACCACAAACTAGGAAAAAATATTCATGATTCATGTATTTGACAAAGTACACTTTTATATATGCAGAATATATTAAAAACCCCCAAAACTCAATAATAAAAGGGCAAACAATTCAATTAGAAAATGGCTAAATCATATGAACAAATATTTCACAAAGAAGATATAAAAATGGCTAGTAAGCACATTAGAAAGTGTTCAGTGTTGCCAGGGAAATGCAAATTAAAACCACATATATCTTTCCACACACATTAGAATGGCTAAAAACAACCACCACCACCTAAGGTCATGTGACAAAAATGCAAGGTAACCAGAATTCTCATGGTGAAAGTGTAAAATATGAGATGGTATGACCAGAAGAGTTCTAAGAAAACTGAACTTTCATCTACCTCATGACTTATCAATTCCTCTCCTACGTATTTTTCTAAGATAAATGAAAACAAAGGTCAAAGGCAACAAAAAAACGTGCAAGAATATTCACAGCAGTTTTACTCAGAATGGCCAAAAACTGAAAATAAGCAAGGTTCATGTGATATTGGGAAATACATATCTGGCTTTCCTCCTGTTTCCCTGCAAAAAGCTCCTAAAACCTTTGGAATCCCCAGAGTGATAGATAAGAGTGTCTTTTGTAATGACATGACTGGTAGCTGGGGTCCCCTAGATAGCTTCAGGATAGGGGATGGTCACCAGAAAAACCAAACAAGTGACTAGAGGGGTTGTCACTTTCAGCTCCAGACCCCCAACCTCCAGGGAGGGGAGAAGGGCTGAAGGTTGAGTTGATCACTAATGGCCAATGATCCAATCATGCCTATGTAATGAAACCTACTAAAAACCCAAAAGGCCTGGGTTCCAATGAGCTTCTAGATAGCTCAACACCTGGAGGTTCCTAGAGGGTAGTATGCCCACGTAGAAGTTCCATATCCTTTCTCCTATATACCTTCCCCCATACCTCTTTTCCTATACATCTTCTTCATCTGGCTGTTCATCTGTATCCTTTGTAATATCCTTTATAATAAGTAGATGAACATTAAGTAGATGTTTCCCTGAGTTCTGTAAACTGGCAAATCAATTGAACTCCAGGGTCGTAGGAATCCTGAAGTTATAGGTCACAACCAGGCCTCTCAAGTTGGGACCAATCTTGTAGTACTGAGCCCTCAACCTGTGGGATCTGACACTATCTACCTGGAGATAGTGTCAGAAATTAACTAAATTAGAGGACACCCAGGTGATGTCTGCTGGATAATCTGCTGCAGAATTGACTGGTTGGAGGGGAGAAATCCCTACATATTTTGGTGACCAGAGGCCACGAAAGTGTTCTATGTTGTACTGAGAGTAAACAGTATAAAAAAACAGTTTGGTATTTCCTGTATCTCTTAGATTTCATTAACAGGAAAATAGATAAGCTGTGGTATATTCACACAATGGAATATTACTGAGCAACAAAAAATAAGCTACTGGTACTTGTTACAACATGGATAAATCTCTAAATATGATGCTGAAAGAAGTCTTACACAGATGAGTACAATTGTATGGTAGAGGGAGAAAACTAATCTTTGGTAGAAAAAAATCAAAACGAGTAGTTACCTCTGGGAGGTTGGGGCAATAACTAATTGGAAGAGGTATAAGGGAACATTTTCAGATAATAGAAATGTTCCTGATCTCAACAGCAGTTTGGTTACACAGATGTAGGTATTTGTCAAAATTCAGCTAATATAAACTTAAAATTTAATTGTTATATAAATGTGACCTCAAAAGAAAAAAATCGTAAAGAATTATCAAATTGTAGTTAATTATATGAATGCTTAAGTATTTAGTGCAAAGTGTACCAATGTCTGCAACCTTTGGAATACATCAAAAACATAAGATGGGCCAGGTGCAGTGGCTCACACCTGTAATCCCAGCTCTTTGAGAAGCCAAGGTGGGTGGATCACTTGAGTCCAGGAGTTTGAAGCCAGCCTCGACAACATAGCGAAACTCCATCTCTACTAAAAATACAAAAAATTTCCGGCCGGGCGCGGTGGCTCACGCTTGTAATCCCAGCACTTTGAGAGGCCAAGGCAGGCGGATCACGAGGTCAGGAGATCGAGACCACGGTGAAACCCCGTCTCTACTAAAAAATACAAAAAAAATTAGCCGGGCGTGGTGGCGGGCGCCTGTAGTCCCAGCTACTCGGAGAGGCTGAGGCAGGAGAATGGCGTGAACCCGGGAGGCGGAGCTTGCAGTGAGCCGAGATTGCGCCACTGCACTCCAGCCTGGGCGACAGAGCGAGACTCCGTCTCAAAAAAAAAAAAAAAAAAAAATTAGCCAGACTGTGGTGCTGCATACCTGTAACCCTAGCTACTTAGGAGGTTGACGCGCAAGAATCACTTGAACCCAGGAAGCAACAGAGGTTGCTGAGATCACACCACTGCACTCCAGTCTGGGTGACAGAGAGACCTTGTCTCAAAAACAAAACAAAACAAGACAAAAAAATAAGATGGATGGATAAGTAGATGGATATGTGGAAAAACAGAATAAAATGTTAATGATAAAATCTAGGTGTGGCTATATAGGAATTCACTGTAAAAATTTTTTTTCCAATTTTTCTGTGTGGTTAAATTTTTTCATCATAAAACTGTTGGGGGAAACCAGGAACTAGTTGGACGTTGACAGAATATTATTTTTTACTTCTTTTTTCTAAGTTTTCTATAATATGCTATAGTCTTTTTAAATATTTTTAAAAGAGCAAATTAATGACATTTACTGAAATAATCAAAGTGATTTTAAAACAAAAATCTCATTTTAGATTCAATAAAAGTTAAAATATTCACTATATTTGTTATATTGTCATATAATTCCGTAAGAATCTTTAAAAAATGTCGTTATGTAGCAAGTCACTGTTTTTGAACTAATTAAAAAAATTTAAAGCTAATTAAATATGCTATTAAAAAGTTTTTTCTTTTTATGCCTTAAACTTCCCTTTTACTCAGAAACTTCCCCCATGTCATTCTGTTAATGTATACTCACTAAAAGTACATCATTTCTTAGATTTTAAGATTTTAAAAACCAATAAAGATAATATTACTTAAGAAAGCTGAGTTGGCTGTTTACTTTCAAAAGGGTTTTATCTTTAGAAAAGCACAAGTTTTATGCCAGGTGCTAGTCAATTGTGTCTTGTTAATTTCCAAAACAAACAGAGGGGAGTGCCATGCAATTTCCATTACACACACTTCACCGTTAGTATCAGGGTTTATTAGCTTGACAATGCTCCAGGAGTAATGGTTTCATTCTTCACTGAAATAAAATAATGTGTCACATAACTCAGCAATGCAGAACTTCTGAAAAATGTTGTCACATTAAACACGGTCATATTTTTCAGTTTCCATTATGCCAAAACAAAGGCCATTTGCTGTAAAGAACTCACTCTGGATATGGAGAATTCCCACATGGGCCTCAGACTTACCTCATTGCTATGTCATATGATTCTGGATGAATACAAGTTTGGTCCAAAGGATTTGGCTTCAGTAAAACATTCACTGCAGTTTTGCTCTTCTTTTTGCCCTGCTTCTCATTTGTGACCTCAACGTCTGCTGAAGATGTCACAGTAGCTCCTTGAATTTGGCCTGAAGTTTCAGTTTGCTGACTATGTAAAACCAGAAAAAACCACATTTATAAAAAGGGGAAGGTTGGGCAGAAAAGTCTTCAAATTAAAATGTGCTTATTTCTCTGTCATACAAATACGCAAAAACAGCAACCAGATTTTGACCTTTCACTTCATAGAAACTACCACTTATTTGTTTAAATCACTGGGAAAAGGGCTTTCTGTTACTTAAAGCCAAAAACATTCTTAACTGATTGTCTGTATAACTGCCATTCTAGGAGTGAAAAGAGGAAAATGTAGGGAAACAAATTAATAATATTTCTCAGAGCTAAGAAAAACAAGCTCTCAAAAGAATCTATTGAGTGTAAACAGGATGAATAGAAAAAGACTCATACTTGGCTTAGCGCAGTGGCTCACGCCTGTAATCCCAACACTTTGGGATGCTGAGGCAGGCAGATCACCTGAGGTCAGGAGTTTGAGACCAGCCTGGCCAACATGATGAAACCCTGTCTCTACTAAAAATTAAAAAATTAGCTGGGTGTGGTGGTGCATGCCTGCCTGTAGTCCCAGCTACTCGGGAGGCTGGGGCAGGAGAATCGCCTGGGAGGCGGAGGTTGCAGTGAGCTGAGATCCTGCCACTGCACTCCAGTTTGGGCAACAGAGGGAGAGACTGTCTCAAAAAAAAAAAAGAAAAGAAAAAAAAAGAAAAAGACTTATACTTGAAAATATCATGGATAACCTTTATAATATAAATAATCTTTAAAATTCTAAAAGGCTTTCAAGAGAGAAAATTAAAACATTACTTTAAAAAGATCTGGAATCAGACTAGCATCAGATTTCTCATTGGCAAACATCAGATGTCAGAACATAGTGGAACAATATCTTAAAGGTTCTGAGAGAAAATGATTTTGAATTTAGAATCACATACCTAGTCAAATTAGCATTCAAGTAGGAGGGCAAATTGAAATCATTTGCAGGTATGTAAGGACTTAAGTATAACCCATACCAAGCTCTAAAAGAATTTCATAAGGATTAATTCTAGCAAAAACCAATAAATCAAACAAAAATGATAATATGAACTACAAGGAACAGTGTAGAAACCACAAAAACTGATTAAATACGTGCTCATGATGTAAATATATATACATTATGTGTATATACATATATATACATATACACTATATAGTATATATGTAGTATGTATAGTGTGTATATAGTATGTATATACACACACATAGCGTGTATATATATATACACACACACATTTAAAAAACAAAAATATACATCTATAAAAATATATTTTATATATATGGAGGAGTGTGTATACATAGTGTGTATGTATATACACAACATATATATGTATTATGTATATATAGTTAAAAAAAAAATATAAAATTTTTTATATACTATAAAAATATATATGAGAAAGAGAAAAGAGAGAGAGAGGAGAAAGAGAGGAGAGAGGAGGGGAGGGAGAGGAGGAAAGGAGGGGGGAGAGGGAGAGGGGAGGGAAGGGAGGAAACTAAAATCCCAGATTGTCTTATCATGGGAGGTAGAGAGAGTTGAAGAGAGAAAGATTGGGAAGGATCCTGTTTCTAGTCTTCTCTAAGAGGACAGACACACCTATTAACTCCAGAGGTCAGTCCAAAACCAATTTAAGGATGATCTAAGAATAGAAGATGTACAACTTTGAAATCACTAAGGAGAGATAAAGATGAGATGGGAAAACAAGGATAGAAACAGAAAACTTATTAACTGATAAGTCTAATAAATAGTGTAAAAGGAAAAGAAGAATCAGAAAGCATGATGGAGGCAAAATACATAGGAAGAATAAGCCCCAACATATAAATAAACGCAAATATGAATGTATTAATAACAGATTGAGTAAAACCACAAAATCTAGCTAGATGTTTCTAAGAGCCATATCAAAAATTAAATGTCATAGAAAGTATAAAAATTAAAAAAAAACAGGCATATATAGTAACACTGCTAGCAAATAAATTTCAAAGCAAAAAACATTAAATGTGGTAGCAATATTCCATTCTGAATAAACCTATGAACTATTCAGGAGATGTAACAGTCACAAATCTTCAAGTACCTAATTATCAGCTGGAAAAGTACAAGGCTTTAAAACAAGCTGAATGTTCATCAATAAGACACTGATTAGACTAAACTATAGCCCATCCATACAATTAAATATTATGCAGACAATATAAAGAATAAAAAATTAGAAATCTATATGTAATAATTTGGAAAGAGATCCAGTAGACTGAAACAAATAAAGCAAGTTTCAAACAGTTGCAGAGCCTGACCCCTTGTGTATACATTTTTAAAATAATAAACATATACATACAAGGTGACATAACTGTAAATTTACTTTCTGGAAGCAACATATAAGAAACCTTTTCAAGTGAGACTTGAGAGGCATCTTTTACTTTTTGTTCTTTTTTTATACTGTGAGTTTTTTGGTGTTTTTTTGGTTTGTTTGTTTTTGAGATAGATAGGATCTTGCTCTGTCACCCAGGCTGGAGTGCAGCGGCATGATCTCGGCTCACTGCAACCCCCACTTCCTGGGTTCAAGCAATTCTCCTATCTCAGCCTCCTGAGTAGCTGGGATTACAGGTGAGCACCACCATGCTCGGCTAATTTTTGTATTTTTAGTAGAGATGGGGTTTCACCTTGTTAGCCAGGCTGGTCACAAACTCCTGAACTCAAGTAAAAGACCGCTCCTGGCCTATGCTGTGAGTTTTCTAAACAAGTGTTCAAAGAACATATAAACTAACAAAAACAGAATCATTTTATCTTCAATTTTTTGCAATTGTGACTTCTAGGTTTCATGATCTATTTAGAAAGAATTTCCATCACTCTAATGCTCTGCAAGATTTCCCCATGTTTTCTTCTGGTGCTTTTACAGTTTTATTTTTTTTGACATTTAAGTCTATGATAAATCTGTAATTTATTTGGGTGTAGAAGTGAGAAGTGGGACTACAGCTTCCTTCACACATACTGAATTACTGGCAGTTGTCATAATATCATTTGTTAGATAACTAATCAATTTTACCCTACCATTTGAAATGTCACCTTTACTATAAACTAAATTCTAACTATGTTTTGGTGGATTTCAGGCCTTATTCTGTGCTATTTCTACATCAAAAGCAAACTGTTTAATTTCCACAGCTTTATAATGTATTCTAGTGAGGCTTAATCAGTCTTTTCCAGAATAAAGGTTATCTTCCATATGACCTCTATTATAATTTTGTCAAAAGAAAAAAGTCCATATGAATTAACCAGGTAGTCCCAAAGTAGTAGATACGTAAATGTTCTTCTTTCATGATTATATCATGCTAAGAAGTTTATCTAACAAGCTTTTGTGCTTTCAGGATTAGAAAATAAAGAAATTTAGCTCTTGATCCACACAACTGATAATCAATGCTTTGGTCCATTTTCAGTGAGAAGGGAGTGGGGAAACACATCTATGCTTAGGGAACAGCTATGTCAATAAAAAGTGGTCATTTTGAAGTCACCATTGTCACCTCATCTTGTACCAGTCCTTCCCATTTGCTATGCCCTAATTGTGTGGGCCTTTGCCTCATTTCCTGAATATACCAAAGTTGGTCCTGCCTTAGGACTGTGCACACTTAGTGTTCACTTTGCCTGGAATGCTCTCTTTCCGATCCCTGGATGGCATTTCATTCAAAACTCTGCCCAAATAAGTTTTCAAAAAATAACGAATCTAAAGTAGTTGCATTACTCCCCTAAGACAGTGTCACATATCCCTGCTTTAATTTTTATAGCACTTCTTGCCATCTGAAACTACTAATTTTACTAGTTCGCTTATTGTCTGTATCACATGTTAAAATATAATTCCATGAGAATCTGGAATTTGTTGACTTGCTCACTGCTGTATTCCCAATGCCTACCAAAGGACAGTCACTCAACACTTACTGAATGAAGGCATGAACAATGGACACTTAAAATTTTACACTAATCAGTGGTAGGATAGGTAACAGTAACAAGAGAGGAGGTTGACAATAGAATCAAAGTGTATACTTATAATCACCTGCAAAATGTTCGGATATAATCCTGGTTGATTCTGATGAAGCCAGCACACTGCTGGAAGGATTTTGGGCCCAGCCCTTTCACTTTCTTCAGCTGTTCTCGGTTGATAAAGGGTCCATTTTTCTCTCGCCATTCAATAATATTTTTGGCCCTGTTGGCATTGAGTCCTGCAATATGCCTAGAAAAAAAAAATAAACAAACTGAAAAAAAGATCTCATCTGAAAAGACAATGATATAAAACATTTGGATCATAAAAACGACTGCAATGACATATCCTCATACATCTAAGTTAATCCAAAAGGGAGTTAAAAAAAAAAAAAAAAAAAAACGGAGAAAAAAAGAGTTGTGCAAGAGGAAAGAAGGACAACAGAATAAAAAAAAAAATGACAAAACCAATAGCTGTCATAAAGATGCTGGCAAGAAGGCTAACACTGATGCAAGAAAAAAATGTTCTTCAGTTTTTCTATACTATTCACATTCCTTATGTTTCTGGATAACGTAATAATTTTGCCTATTTTTTTCAGCATACATACAAAGTGAGTTAGAAGAAGTTATAATAGGTACGATTGTGTTATACTACCTTTTTTGTGTGTTAGCCTGTTCTCAGTAATATAGAGTTGAACTACAGAAAGGCCCTTATCTATAATTGCCATGATTAGTATAAATTATATATAAAGACTATATCATTAGGTAGTTTGCTTGGTGTTAAAAGATTATTTCACAGAATTTCAACTCTATTATGAAATTCCATATATGAAATTATGAAATGTTTGTAGTTGTATTAGAAAATCAACAACTTAAAATGTAAGGGATAGTTTCTGCTATACCTGTTTCAGTGAAAAAGGTCCAGGTCAGGGAATTTCATGCTGCATTAGCAGACTTGTGTAATAAATGCAAAACTGTGAACAAAAAAGCAGCTCTTCTAAAACCACGGGGGAAAAGAAGATTATATAACATGTAATTACAGTATGATAAAAATTTTGACAGGTGTCTTGTGGAATCAGGGTAAAAATATGGTAACCATACCTTGAACCCTCAGAATTTATCTTTTGGTTACTGCCAGGTTTGACAGATGCGTGCAAGAGGCTTAACTAGTGAAAAATCTCTACTCTCATGTAGTGGGAAACAGCTCTTTTCCATGTTAACCTTATTTAAATTCTATTAGCAACACTAATGCACTCAATGGTTACCATATGCTCTTCACTTTAGACCTGCAATATTAAAAATGATAATGTGAACTGTTATAATTCTTTTCTTAAATGATGTCTTCCCCTTTGATTACTTAAAGCAATGTATACACCCATAGATGTTCTATACTTGACAACTTATACATGTGGTCCCTTCTTCTAGCCGAGTTTGGACTAGATAGCCAGTTAAACTCAAGATTCTGTGATCTTCAGCCACATATTTGTCTCACCTTAACAAAACTTCTGAACAGATGTTAATATCCACTCCCACAAAGCTGACACATTCTTCTACGACACTGTCCAGTGTTGCCTTGAGTAAAGTCTGGGATACGTCATGCTGAAAAGACAAAGATCAAATATCAAAAGTGAAGGAGATGTAGTTCTTGGACTATTCCATTACTCTGCCTATATTACTGGTAGTTAGCTAACACACACCATGGCAAATTTCTTCATTCCTCTTAAACACACTGTTAGCCGAATTAAGCTGAAGTCAAGATATCTGTGGCTTCTTACTCTTTAAGCTATGCATATATGCCTAATTTGAATATAACAGTACCAGTATTTTTCCCTTGCCTGAAATTGTGCCCAGAGCAGTGGTTCTCAAACTTAAGCTTGCATTAAAATCACCTGTATGGCTTGGTAACACACCCACATCCAGATTCCTGATTCAGTAGGTCTAAGGTGGGGTCTAAGAATTTGCATTCTAACAAGTTCCTGGATAATACTGTGGCTGCTAGATCACAATGAGACATAGTCTCTATCATTCATGCACGGCCTTATAGTGTTATGGAGAAGAAAACATGTTACAATAGGAAGCAGTAAAATAATAGTAAGACAGTAAATCAAACTCTTGTTTCATCAAATTGAAGACAGTATTGTTTATATGAAGCACTATTTTATATACCACTAAGGAAGAAAATGGTCAATTAAACCATGACACATGCTTTCTTATTGCTTAAATTATTTATTTATTTTTTAAATATTGAAAGAGCTCTTTAGACTTATTCAGAAACTGTAAGAACCATATATCATGTACAAATAAGAAAAATATAAGCAATCTAAACTGGCTAAGCTATCCCTAAAATTTCTTCACATTCAGTGTTCAACTCTTCTGATCACTTTTATATTCAAAATCATAGGTGTCAAGGTTTTCCATGCAGTATTGTTTTTTATACTATCAAGATCCTTGATAATGTAGCATTTCTTGTTTTTTTTT
>NW_026652290.1:79530120-79571245 GCF_009828535.3 Hylobates moloch | reverse complement strand
CAGCCTCTCCAAGTAGCTGGGACTACAGGCGCCCGCCACCACGCCCGGCTAATTTTTTGTATTTTTAGTAGAGACAGGGTTTCACCGTGGTCTCGATCTCCTGACCTCGTGATCCGCCCGCCTCGGCCTCCCAAAGTGCTGGGATTACAAGCGTGAGCCACCGCGCCCGGCCAGCAATTCTTAAAAGAGCAATCCTCTGTTGTCTCTGGGACTTTCTTTCAAGCTTCAGATGCTCATTCTTACAAAGCTTTGATGATAGTAGCACTATCTTAATCTTTTTACTTTATTTTTATTATTATTATACTTTAAGTTCTAGGGTACATGTGCACAACGTGCAGGTTTGTTACATATGTATACATGTGCCATGTTGGTGGTAGCACTATCTGAATCTTAACAGAGGGTATTAACAGAAGACATTTTCGGCAGCGACAAAACTCCTATTCTTTTCTGAAAGGTCCTTAAATGGTTTATTATTCAATGGCTTGTTAGCTAAAACAGTGAAAGGTGTGCAGTTCAGTCATGTCTCTAGGATTAGCAACCAAGTTCATGTGGAAACTACACCATGATTTACCACAGGGACAAGAGCAACTGTAGGACACCATTAAATGTAAGCTACATTCTGATTTCAGAGGTACTAAAATGTCAGAAAATGGCCGGGCATGGTGGCTCACGCCTGTAATCCCAGCACTTTGGGAGGCCAAGGCGGGCGGATCACGAGGTCAGGAGATCCACACCATCCTGGCTAACACGGTGAAACCCCGTCTCTACTAAAAATACAAAAAATTAGCCGTGCGCCATGGCAGGCACCTGTAGTCCCAGCTACTCTGGAGGCTGAGGCAGAAGAATGGCATGAACCCGGGAGATGGAGCTTGCAGTGAGCGTAGATCGTGCCACTGCACTCCAGCCTGGGCGACAGTGAGAGACTCCATCTCAAAAAAAAAAAAAAAAAAGTCAGAAAGTGAGCATCTTACAATTGGTGAAATACAATATTTTAAAGTATTTGTTGACTAACTGAAGCTAGGTTACAACGATGAATATATTTGATGTTACTCATAATTCTAAAATTAATGATCTGTGGGACAGGAGACTTCTCTTTACCCAACATCAAGGAAAACAAGGAATATAATCTAGTAGAGTCCCCAAGTATTGTGATTACATTATTACCATTTAATAAGAGCAGAAGCTTTTGTTCTGGAAGACTGAAGGGTACAGGAGCACTTCTGTATTTCAGAGATAACTTATTGGTAACTAGCCAGGCCACAGCTAAAAATTTTGGATGTCATTTAAAAAATCTAATAAGCAAATATCACCATGAAAAAGATCATAAAGTAAAACCTTAGATCTGACCGAGAACTTGGTTACTCTTGAGCCACAGCTTTTAAGAAGCTAGTCTTTTGTCTAAGCAGATGAAAAGCAGCAAAATGAAAAGCGAACTTTTTAAAATGGGATTGTAGGAGATAGTATGACAATGTAAAGGCAAGCACAATGATAGCAACAAGAAAAAATATCTGAGGAACACAAAACTACAAACAAACCGGAAAAAGGAAGAATAATCGTTGAGAGCCATTTGAATAAGGGAAACAAGTTGATACAGTACTTCCTGGCACATCAGATGCTTAGGACAGTTAAATGAGTAAGCTACAGTCTCTGCAGCAGATTATTTTGGTTGACTATCCTAACCTCTAGTTGTCAACCCCTTCTTCTCCTTTCAAACAGAAGCCTGACCGTGTGTCCAGCATTTATCCCATTTCTGCAAGGCCATATGCTTTGGAAAAGCTGGATCCACCTCCCACAGACAATGGTGACTGGTTAAAACCCATGTTTTTCAAACCGAGGGTTATGATCAATTAGTGGATCATAAAATTAAATCAGTGACTTGCCACCGGCATAAAAAAATAAAGGAATAGAATAAACCACATAGAGCATATTGCATATACCCTTAACATCAAATGAACAATAGAATGAACAATGCAGCCAACTGAGACTATCATGTGAGACGAATACAACATAAATTGGTCAGGAATAGGTATTTGGTTCACTGATATCTCATTTGATCTTCTGACATAGATGGTCAATCTGACGATAATGAAGAGGTTAAAGAGTAACTGTAGAGTTATAAGCAAAGTATGTGAGAAGTTTATCTATTGGCAAAGTGCTGATTCTTTCAACCAAGTTTAGTTACAAACTTTCAGTGTATTTTTCAGAAAGAATGTTATTGAGTATAAAAATTTTCAAATTCTCAGCAACTGTAATATTTTAACTGATTTAGTACAAGCAGTCCTTAAAATGAATCACTCTATACTCAGAAGAAAAAAAGATAGTGAAGTAAAACTACAGAGGCAAGGCCAACTACCAGATTTGGAAGTGTTGATAGTGAAAAAATTGAGAGAAAATGTTGACTCCAATCAGTAATCTTTGACTTGACTTGAGCCACGTTTTATATAGAAAATAATAACCATAAGATTTTAAAATAAGCTTGATTTAAAACATCGTTTTATAAATGTGCAAAACAATAGAAATGATGGACCCCAGATGTATTGTTTGTAATGATATTCTTGTAGATGACAGTGTTAAAATAAAACCTCAAACTTAAAAAATAAAATCACTTGGAACACCCCTACCACAGGGCTAAAATGAAAACAATGGAAAATACCAAATATTGATGTGAATGTGGAGCAAATGGAATGCTCAAATGATAAGTGCATTTTAGGTTAGATATGCAAGGCAAGGCAGTTTAATGGAGGATTTATTTTAGATGGTTTAAATGTAACTTCACATAAAATTAAATCAGATATGTTTACACAATGCAAAAACGCACTATTGTTCCATATACATTAAACCAGATACATGGTAAGAGAATAAAAAATGGACAAATTACTAAGAACACCAAAATTGCCAAAACTGACTCAAGAAGAAATATAAAATCTGAACAAACATACTATAAGTACAGTCAATAAGTAATCAAAACTCTCCCAATAAAAAAAAGTTCAGAACCATATTGTTTCATTGGTGAATTCTACCAAACATTTCAAGAACACCAATCCTTCTCAAACTCTTTAAAAAAATAGAAGAGGAGCCAATACTTCTTACCAATTCTATGAGGCCAGCATTACCCTGATACCAAAGCCAAAGACACCTCAAGAAGAAAGAAACCTACAAACTAATATTTTCTATGAATATCAGTTCAAAAATCCTCCACAAAATGCTAATAAACTAAATCCAACAGCCTATTAAAAGGACTGACATACATACAATATATTCAGTATGTATGAACTTAAGAACCAGATTCACATTGTTTTCATTTTAAAACAATTTCTCTTGACATTTTTAAATTTTAACTTTGAAATAATTTCAAATTTAGAAAAGGCATGCAAGAATAGTACAAAAACTTTATTACCCTTCCTTCACATAAATACTTCAGCGTATAGTTCCAAATAACAAAAACATTGACTTACATACCCATAATACAATTATTAAAATTAAAAACATACAGATGTAATATTACCTAACATTCAACCCATGCTCAAATCATCAATTTTCTCAATTTTTCTTTACAACATTTTCTTCCCAATCCATAATTTAACCCAGGATGACATACTGCATTTAGTTGCCTCATACTTTGTGCTAGGCAGCTTCCAAGATGGTTCCCAACGATCCCCAAATCCTGGTATTGATACACTTGTGTAATCCCCTCCCACTAAGTACAGAATTCATTGATGAATCTCATCTGAATAAATTATTATTAAGATTATTTTACTACTCACAATGACCTGTTTGTGTAAAAAGGTATTTTTAATCTTGACTCAAAGTTTGAAAAAAACGGCTCAACCATGTACCATATATGCTCATAGCATTGTCCTCATGTATTCCAGACTGAAAAAAATTCATGAACAGCCCATATCTATACATCAAGTTAAATCTGTTCTAAATTTTTGTATTTAGGTATTAAAAACCTATTTAAAGTAAAATAGCATTTAACTTACAATCAGTAGTAAAGGTAAGCATTATTTTGAGAAACTTATTTTGAATTACATTTAATTACCCAAACAGAAGTGATGTGTGATAAGTGCCCTTGTCATGACAAAGTAAAATGTATTTCCTAGTGTGTCAAAATCAAAAGGTAGGAAAAACAATCGTCTAAGCTAATCATGGTGGTCCCATTCTATTTATTCAATAATGGCAAATGAAATGTGAGGGTAAATCTGCTAGGTACTTCAGAAAAAGACTTCACTGCCCTTAAATAGAGTGAGAGAGAACTAGCCTTTTCTTCTTTTGATTCAAGTATGACTCTCAGTAAGCACTGTATCATGTGATGGGACTAGCTTGAAGAAAAGCTAACTTAGCGAGAATGGCAGGCAACATACATTGAAAGACTGGTTCTTCATTGATACTCTTGAGCTTCTGAATTAACTAGTTCTGTACTCAGCCCCCCGAGCATCCTGTAATAAAATTTCTTTATCATTTAATCAAGAATCAGAAATTTCCTTATTGTTCAGGCCACTTTGAGTAAGGATCTCTGATGTTTTTCTAATTGAAGCAGTCACTTTATTTAGGGGCTCAAAGTCAAGTGGCAAGACTGAGACAATGAAAATAATCACCATACTATGAAAACCCCTTGAGATTTTACTGTCAGGCATTGTTGCAAGGGTTTATAATAGCACGTAACTGAATCCTCACAACAATTATAAAAAATGTACATATGACTTTATGCAGTATCTTCATATATAAGATTTTTTCTAAGGAAATAGCAAGACACTTGCACAAAGGGGTGTGTATGTGTGTACAACCTAAATATCCACATAGAGGTAACTTGTACAAATAAATTATGGAACAGCCTGACAATGAACTATTCTGATGCCATTAAAAAATACACAGTAGGGGGTGGCTGGCAAGATGGCCAAATAGGAACTCCAGTCTGCAGCTTCCAGCAAGATCGATGCAGTAGGCGGGTGATTCTGCATTTCCAACTGAGGTACCTGGCTCATCTCACTGGGACTGGTTAGACAGTGGGTACAGCCCACGGAGGGTAAGCAGAAGCAGGGTGGAAAGTGCAAGGAGTCAGGGAACTCACCCGGAAAGCACAAGGAGTCAGGGAACTCCCTCCCTCCCCTAGCCAAGGGAAGCTGTGAGGGACGGTGCCATGAGGAACGGTACACTCTGGCCCAAATACTACGCTTTTCCCACGGTCTTCACAACCGGCAGACCAGGAGATTCCCTTGGGTGCCTACACCACCAGGGCCCTGGGTTTCAAGCACAAAACTAGGCCGCCATTTGGGCAACACTGAGCTAGCTACAGGAGTTTTTTTTCCATACCTCAGTGGTGTCTGGAATGCCAGCGAGACAGAACCACTCACTCTCCTGGAAAGGGGGCTGAAGCCAGGGAGCCAAGTGGTCTAGCTCAGCAGATCCCAACCCCATGGAGCTCAGCAAGCTAAGATCCACTGGATTGAAATTCTCCCTGCCAGCACAGCAGTCTGAAGTCAACCTGGGATGCTAGAGCTTGGTGGGGGGAGGGGCACCCATCATTACTGAGGCTTGAGTAGGCGGGTTTTCCCTTCACAGTGTAAACAAAGCTGCAGGGAAGTTTGAACTAGGTGGAGCCCACAGCAGCTCTGCAAAGCCACTGTAGCCAGACTGCCTCTCTAGATTCCTCCCCTCTGGGCAGGGCATCTCTGAAAGAAAGGCAGCAGGCCCAGTCAGGGGCTTATAGATAAAACTCCCATCTCCCTGGGACAGAGCACCTGGGGGAAGGTGCAGCTGTGGGCACAGCTTCAGCAGACTTAAACGTTCTTGCCTGCTGGCTCTGAAGAAAGCAGTGGATCTCCCAGCACAGCGCTAGAGCTCTGCTAAGGGACAGACTGCCTCCTCAAGTGGGTTCTTGACCCCCATGCCTCTTGACTAGGAGACACCTCCCAACAGGAGTCGACAGACACCTCATACAGGAGAGCTCCAGCTTGCATCTGGCGGGTGGCCCTCTGGGACAAAGCTTCCAGAGGAAGGAACAGGCAGCAATCTTTGCTGTTCTGCAGCCTCCACTGGTGATACCCAGGCAAACAGGGTCTGGAGTGGACCTCCAGCAAACTCCAGAAGACCTGCAGCAGAGGGGCCTATTAGAAGGAAAACTAACAAACAGAAAGGAATAGCATCAACATCAACAAAAAAGACATCCACACAAAATCCCCATCCGAAGGTCACCAACATCAAAGACCAGAGGTAGATAAATCCACAAAGATGAGGAAAAACCAGCACCAAAAGGCTGAAAATTCCAAAAACCAGAATGCCCCTTCTCCTCTAAGGGATCACAACTCCTCGCCAACAAGGGAATAAAACTGGATAGAGAATTAATTTGATGAAATTGACAGAAGTAGGCTTCAGAAAGTGGGTAATAACAAACTACTCCGAGCTAAAGGAGCATGTTCTAATCCAATACAAGGAAGCTAAGAACCCTGAAAAAAGGTTAGAGGAATTGCTAACTAAAGGAAAAATAAGCAGGGGTTGCAATCCTAGTCTGTAACCAGTTTAGAGAAGAACATAAATGACCTGATGAAGATGAAAAACACAGCACGAGAACTTCATGAAGTATACACAGTATCAATAGCCAATTTGATAAAGTGGAAGAAAGGACATTAACCTTAAATGTAAATGTGCTAAATACCCCAATTAAAAGACACAGACTGGCAAATTGGATAGAGTCAAGACCCCTCAGTGTGCCGTATTCAGGAGACCCATATCACGTGCAAAGACACACATAGCCTCAAAATAAAGGATGGAGGAATATTTTTCAAGCAAATGGAAAGGAAAAATAAGCAGGGGTTGCAATCCTAGTCTCTAATAAAACAGACTTTAAACCAACAAAGATAAAAAAAGACAAAGAAGGGAATTATATAATGGTAAAGGGATCATTGCAACAAGAAGAGCTAACTATCCTAAATAGAGGGACTCCTCCCTAACTCATTTAATGAGGCCAGCATCATCCTGATACCAAAACCTGGCAGAAACACAACAAAAAAAGAAAATTTCAGGCCAATATCCCTGATGAACATCAATGCGAAAATCCTGAATAAAATACTGGCAAACCGATTCCAGCAGTACATCAAAAAGATTATCCACCGAGATCAAGTTGGCTTCATCTCTGGGATGCAAGCCTGGTTCAACATACACAATACCCAAAACAGCTGCACCCAGATTCATAAAGCAAGTTCTTAGAGACCTACAAAGAAACTTAGACTCCCACACAATAATAGTGGAAGACTTTAAAACCCCACTGTCAGTATCAGACAGATGAATGAGACAGAAAATTAACAAGGATATTCAGGACTTGAACTCAGCTCTGGACCAAGCAGATCTAATAGACATCTACAGAACTCTCCACACCAAATCAACAGAATATACATCCTTCTCAGCACCACATCGCACTTATTCTAAAATTGACCACATAATTGGAAGTAAAACACTCCTCAGCAAATACTAAAGAACAGAAATCATAACAAACAGTCTCTCAGACTACAGCGCAATAAAATTAGAACTCAGGATTAAGAAACTCACTCAAAACCACACAACTGCATGGAAACTGAACAACCTGCTCCTGAATGACTACTGGATAAATAACGAAATTAAGGCAGAAATAAACTCACGCCTGTAATCCCAGCACTTTGGGAGGTTGAGAAGGGCGGATCACGAGGTCAGGAGATCGAGACCATCTGGCTAACACAGTGAAACCTCGTCTCTACTAAAAATACAAAAAAATTAGCCGGGTGTAGTGGCGGGCGCCTGTAGTCCCAGCTACTCGGAGAGGCTGAGGCAGGAGAATGGCGTGAACCCGGGAGGCGGAGCTCGCAGTGAGCCGAGATCGCGCCACTGCACTCCAGCCTGGGCGACAGAGCGAGACTCCGTCTCAAAAAAAAAAAAAAAAAAAGAAAGAAAGAAAGAAAGAAGTTCTTTGAAACCAATGAGAACAAAGACACAATGTACCAGAATCTCTGGGACACGGCTAAAGCAGCGTTTAAAGGGAAATTTACAGCACTAAATGCCCACAGGGGAAAGTGGGAAAGATCTAAAATTGACACCCTAATAACACAATTAAAAGAACTAGAGAAGCAAGAGCAAACAAATTCAAAAGCTAGCAGAAGACAAGAAATAACTTAAGATCAGACCAGAACTGAAGGAGATACAGACATAAAAAACTCTTAAAAAAAAAATAAATAAAGAATCCAGGAGCTGGTTTTCTGAAAAGATTCACAAAATAGACTGCTAATAAAGAAGAACAGAGAGAAGAATCAAACAGACATAATAAAAAAATGATAAAGGGGATATCACCACTGATCCCACAGAAATACAAACTATCATCAGAGAATAGTATAAACACCTTTACACAAATAAACTAGAAAATCCAGAAAAAATGGATAAATTCCTGGACACATACACCCACTCAAGACTACACCAGGAAAAAGTCGAATCCCTGAATAGACCAATAACAAGTTCTGAAATTGAGGCAGTAATTAATAGCCTACCAATCAAAAAAAGCCCAGGACCTGAAGAATTCACAGTTGAATTCTACCAGAGGTACAAAGAGGAGCCGGTACCATTCCTTCTGAAACCATTCCAAACAACAGAAAAAGAGGGAATCCTCCCTAACTCATTTAATGAGGCCAGCATCATCCTGATACCAAAACCTGGCAGAAACAACAAAAAAAGAAAATTTCAGGCCAATATTCCTGATGAACATCGATGCAAAAATCCTGAATAAAATACTGGCAAACCGATTCCAGCAGTACATCAAAAAGCTTATCCACCGAGATCAAGTTGGCTTCATCTCTGGGATGCAAGGCTGATTCAACATACACAAACTACTAAACGTAATCCATCACATAAACAGAACCAATAACAAAAATTACGTGATTATCTCAATAGATGCAGAAAAGGCCTTTGATAAAATTCAACACCGCTTCATGCTAAAAACTCTCAATAAACTAGGTATTAATGCAACGCATCTCAAAATAATAAGAGCTATTTATGACACACAGCCAATATCATACTGAATGGGCAAAAGCTGGAAACATTCCCTTTGAAAACCAGCATAAGACAAGGATGCCCTCTCTCACCACTCCTATTCAACATAATATTGGAAGTTCTGGCCAGGGCAATCAGGCAAGAGAAAGAAATAAAGGGTATTCAAATAGGAAGAGAGGAAGTCAAATTGACTCTGTTTGCAGATGACATGATTGTATATTTAGAACACTCCATC
Source organism: Hylobates moloch (assembly GCF_009828535.3). Taxonomy (NCBI): domain Eukaryota; kingdom Metazoa; phylum Chordata; class Mammalia; order Primates; family Hylobatidae; genus Hylobates; species Hylobates moloch. Next base: position 79,562,001 of record NW_026652290.1, on the reverse strand, counting down.
GTCTCAGCCCAAAATCTCCTTAAGCTGATAAGCAACTTCAGCAAAGTCTCAGGATACAAAATCAATGTGCAAAAATCACAGGCACTCCTATACACCAATAATAGACAGAGAGCCAAATCATGAGTGAACTCCCATTCACAATTGCTACAAAGAGATTAAAATACCTAGAAATACAACTTACAAGGGATGTGAAGGATCTCTTCAAGGAGAACTACAAACTACTGCTCAAGGAAATAAGAGAGGACACAAACAAACAGAAAAAAACATTCCATGCTCATGGATAGGAGGAATCAATATTGTGAAAATGGCCATACTGCCCAAAGTAATTTATAGATTCAATGCTATCCCCATCAAGCTACCACTGACTTTCTTCACAAAATTAGAAAAAAACTCCTTTAAATTTCATATGGAACCAAAAAAGAGCCTGTATAGCCAAAACAATCCTAAGCAAAAAGAACAAAGCTGGAGGCATCACGCTACCTGACTTCAAACTATACTACAAGACTACAGTAACCAAAACAGCATGGTACTGGTACCAAAACAAATATACAGACCAGTGGAACAAAACAGAACCCTCAACAATAACATCACACATCTACAACCATCTGATCTTTGACAAATCTGACAAAAACGAGCAATGGGGAAAGGATTTCCTATTTAATAAATAGTGTTGGGAAAACTGGCTAGCCATATGCAGAAAACTGAAACTGGACCCCTTCCTTACATCTTACATAAAAATTAACTCAAGATGGATTAAAGACTTAAACATAAGACCTAAAACCATAAGAACCCTAGAAGAAAACCTAGGCAATACCATTCAGAACATAGGCATGGGCAAAGACTTCACGACTAAAACATCAAAAGCAATGGCAACAAAAGCAAAAACTGGTAAATGGGATCTAACTAAACTAAAGAGCTTCTGCCCAGAAAAAGAAACTATCATTAGACTTAACAGGCAACCTATAGAATGGGAGAAAAATTTCACAATCTATCCATCTAACAAAGGGCTAATATCCAGAATCTACAAGGAACTTAAACAAATTTACAAGAAAAAAACCACCCCATCAAAAAGTGGGTGAAGGATATGAACAGACACTTCTCAAAAGAGGACATTTATGCAGCCAACAAACATGACAAAAAGCTCATCATCACTGGTCATTAGAGAAACACAATCAAAACCACAATGAGATACAATCTCACACTAGTTAGAATGGCGATCATTAAAAAGTCAGGAAACAACAGATGCTGGTGAGGATGTGGAGAAATTGGAACACTTTAACACTGTTGGTGGGAGTGTAAATTAGTTCAACTATTGTGGAAGACAGTGTGGTGATTCCTCAAGGATCTAGAACCAGAAATACCATTTGACCCAGCAATCCCATTACTGGGTATATACTCAAAGCCTACTATAAAGACACATGCACACGTATGTTTATTGCAGCACTATTCACAATAGCAAAGACTTGGAACCAACCCAAATGCCCATCAATGACAGACTGGATAAAGAAAATGTGGCACCATGGAATATTATGCTGCCATAAAAAAGAATGAGTTCATGTCCATTGCAGGGATATGAAGCTGGAAGCCATCATTCTCAGCAAACTAACAAAGGAACAGAAAACCAAACACCACATGTTCTCACTCACAAATGGGAGTTGAACAATGAGAACACATAGACAAAGGGAGGGGAACATCACACACACTGGGGCCTGTCAGGGGGTGGAAGGCTAGGGGAGGGATAGCATTAGGAGAAATACCTAATGTGGATGATGGGTTGATGGGTGCAGCAAACCACTATGGCACGTGTATACCTATGTATCAAACCTGCATGTGCTGTGCATGTATCCCAGAACTTCAAGTATAATAGAAAAAAAACCAACAAACAAACCAGTAGACCAGTTATTTTACCAAAACATCCTACAAGAAAAAAGGTCCAAGTTAACACACTGAATTTAGAAGTTTTAAAAACTCCTCTAGCAGCTATTTATGTATAGAAACTTCTGTAAACACTGCCGTCAGGTCAGCTGTAAATATAAATTTTGCCTACATTCTTCCTCAATTTTTTGCTTAGGAAAGTACTAAAGAGTTAACGGTATTTATTTATTTATTTATTTATTTATGTATTTATTTATTTATTTTTTGAGATGGTGTCTCACCCTGTCACCCAGGCTGGAGTGCAATGGCGCGATCTTGGCTCACCACAACCTCCACCTCCGGGGTTCAAGCGATTCTCCTGCCTCAGCCTCCTGAGTAGCTGGGATTACAGGTATGTGCCACCACACCCAGCTAATGTTGTATTTTTAGTAGAGACAGGGTTTCTCCATATTGGTCAGGCTGGTTTTGAACTCCCGACCTCAGGTGATCCGCCCACATCAGCCTCCCAAAGTGCTGGGATTACAGGTGTGAGCCACCGCACCTGGCCAACACTATTTTCTAAAACTAAAAATCTTATCTATTTGGTGGAAGGAATACTGAACAAAATCCCATACTGTTTCCACAATAATGTCTTTGATGTTAAAGCAGAGGCATTCATTTGCCATTCTAAAAATATTTCTAAGCAACTATTCTGTACCAGACACTGTACAAGCTGGGCTATGTGTCGAAAGTATTAAAAAAAAAAATGTATTCCATGTCTTTAAGAAGCTCCATTTAGACTTGCTGAAAGCTGAGTTGTGACACATCACTCTACCAGCAGTAACTGGTACAAGAAGTAAGAGGGCCCGAGGACTAACAGTGCCAATAATCCCTAAAGACTTCATGCCAGGAAAAATGGACTGTTCCATTTTTAAATAGAAGTTACCCAACTCTGAATTTTTGGGCAAGTTACTTGAATTGTATAAACAGTTTCTCTTTTGAATTCAAGGAAATCCTAGGACATTATATTTTTATTAAAATTTATGAGATTTTTACAAAGGAATATAGGTGATCATTTATGCTAGTCAGCTTTTGTTCTAAGGTCAGAATTCTCAAAAAATAAAACTTTATTATTCTACCACAAACTTCTGAAAAACCTGCTCAAACTGCTGTGTTTTATTTTGCCCTGAAGGATGAAAACTAACAACTATTATTTTTTTAAAGTCCTTCCAGATGAAACACGGTGGACTACAGTTTCTAGGGCAACAAAATTTCACTTTACATTCCCCATACTAAACTTGAAGTTTTTCCCAAAGTGGTTTTCTAGTGCAATATTCTTAAGTCTTTATTTTACTCAGCGATCATCATCCACTCATATCTCTTCCTGCCCCTTAGTACTGCCAAAATACAAAATGTAGCTAGAAACCCAAAGATGCACAAAAGCTTTACAGGTGCAGGGTCACTAGGGTAAATGAGGATATGCTGAATTCTTTAAAAATACAAACAGAGTGGATGCTGAGTGCGCCCATCACAAAAATAACTGTGTGAGGTAATACATTTGTTAATTAGCAAGAGTTAACCATTTCACAATGTATATGCACCTCGAAACGTCATGCTATATGTGACAAACATATACAATGTTATTTGTCAAATTAAAAAAAATTAATTTAAGCTTAAACCAGGAAACAAAAAAAAAACTTTACAGGGACAGTCTATTCAATTTCAAATAAAGCAAGTTTACTTCTTCATTTTGCATCTCCTTTTCTTTGATTGACATGTGACAGTTTTTAAAAGAGTCATCCAAACGAGTGTGTGCTGAATGACCCACGATAGACAGAACTGGCAGGAGGCTGGGAAACATTTGAGAAAACAGTGTGTGCTTAAGAAAGCTCCTCCTCCAATTAATCAAATCCGGTAAACAAGAGGTCTTTATATACTCCCTTTAAAGACAATGTTCAGCACCAAAGAAATGCTTTAGTTAACTATTTAAAAACCTATGTATTCCAGCTCCTGATCACAGACAAGTACATAGAAGAAATAATATTGGAAGAAGACCTTGAAAAAGATATTTTCATAAGCACATTCTTTTGAAAATACATACTTCAAACATCAGAAGATTTTTATTTTGTAAATGCATAAACTTGTACAATAAACAACTCATTGTGCCTATAAGGCTCTGCGATTAAGATGGCAAAGGGCATCAGCACTGGAAGGATTTTTTCCAGATCCGGAAACATAGATTGAAGCATGGCCAGTGGTCATAAGAGGGAAAACAATAAACAGGAAGACATTCTCTTTGCAAATCCTCCTCCTCTGATAAAGCATATGGAAGGTATGCTGAAGATTCCTTTACTGCTAACTCAGTATTTAAGCATCAGATTTGCATGAACCTATTATTAATTATTCAAGCCAACTTGGCAGAAGGATCCTTGGGACAATGATTGTCTTATTTGTTCTGCACAAGAGAAATGGAGACTAATTTTTAAAACCCAACATTCCAGGGCTTCAATAGCCTTACTTAAGACATGGACCTTCTTGGGTATCAAATGAGTGCCCATGTTGTTCAGTGAGGTCTCCCCACTCTGGATGGCCTCAATTCTTATGTTCCCAAGACACTGTGTAACCCCTGGAATCTCCATTCACCTCACAAATCTTTAGCAGCTTTTCTGTCCCAGCCCTCATTGGATCTTGGCTTACATATGTGCACCTTAATATTCGACAAACAATTTTTTTTTTCAGAGAAATAAAGTCAGTTTATTCTGTTAAGGATCTCCTACCTCTAAAAACAGATAATAATTTCATAAACTTTTAAAGGGTCAGTGTTCTCAGATTTCCTATAGAATCAGTTATGTGTTAGAATCAATTTAATCAATCACCTCCTTTGCAGGGCTAACTCTCAATTAGAATGTCAAGGCTCTCCAGTTGACTTAAACTTTTGGCCCAGAGGTGTTTATGTCAGCAAGATCTGAAATCTGATTATGTTCCAGAATCAAGCCTTTCTTGCCTATTTGCATTTTTTTCCTTTTTTTTTTTTTCATTATACTTTAAGTTCTTGGGCACATGTGCACAACGTGCAGGTTTGTTACACATGTATACATGTGTCATGTTGGTTTGCTATACCCATTCACTCGTCATTTACATTAGATATTTCTCCTAATGCTATCCCTCCCCACTCCCCCCACCCCACGACAGGCCCCAGTGTGTGATGTTCGCCGCCCTGTGTCCATGTGTTCTCATTGTTCAATTCCCATCTATGAGTGAGAACATGTGCAGTGTTTGGTTTTCTGTCCTTGCAATAGGTTTGCTCAGAATGATGGTTTCCAGCTTCATCCATGTCCCTACAAAGGACATGAACTCATCCTTTTTTATGGCCACATAGTATTCCATGGTGTATATATGCCACATTTTCTTTATCCAGTCTATCACTGATGGACATTTGGGTTGGTTCCAAGTCTTTGCTATTGTGAATAGTGAATATTTGGCAACCAATTTTAGACAGTTGCAGGACTATGATCCCAGGGAGAGGGAAACTACATAGAATGAGCCTCAGAATTGCCCCAGCTTTCTGCCTGAGAACACTGTGGCACCAGGAGGTAACCCAAGCAGGACACAGTAATCTTACTGAGCTGGAGAAACAGACTGGAGGTCGGGATTACTGAAGGTTTTAAGAGTATGATATCAGAGAGAATGAAGCTCTGAAGAGCAGTACTCCAGTTACTCATATAAATGACATCTTAAGCATTTAGCTAAATACTAAGCTGCATATACCCAGGGCACCAAGACAAGACAATACAAGGCCAGGGGAGGAAAACAAACAAACAAACAAACAAACAAACAAACAAAAAACAGCTGCTTGTGAGTTGGCAGCTACCCAGAGATTCCTGAGATTATACAGAGCTGGGAGACATAGGACCTCCTACCAATCACAGTGAAGAGACCTCGCTGAACACCCCAGATACTCTGCTGATACCCAGAAAGGGGTAGAAGTGAGCTATTCTAGTCCTAGAGAAAGGATTACTCCACCCCCACCCTAACAAAATTTAAAAAAATAATCCTTACCCAGATGGGTTCACTGATGAATTCCAATAAACATCTAAGGAAGAAATTATACCAATTCTCTATAATCTCTTCCAGAAAATAGAAATGGAGGGAATACTTCCTAAATAATTCTATGAAACCAGCATGACCTTAATACCAAAACCAGACGAAGACATTACAAGAAAATGACAGACCAATATTTCTCATGAACACAGATGCAAAAATTCTCAAAAAAAAAAAACTAGGAAATCAAGTCTAACAATCTATAAGAAGAATTATACACCATAGCCAAATATAATATATCTCAGGTAGGCAAGTCTGGTTCAACATTCAAAAAATCAATTAATGGAATCTATCACATCAGCAAGCTAAAAAAGAAAAAAAAAATCACATAGTCCTAGCTGCAGAAAAAGCACTTGACAAAATCTAACTAACACTCATTCATGATAAAAATTCTCAATAAACTAAGAACAGACGGGAAACATCCTCAAGGTGATTAAAAACATCTACAAAAACCCTACAGCTAACATAACAGTTAATGGTAAGAAACCAGAATATTTCCCACTAAGATCAGAAACAAGACAAGGATGTCCCTTCTTACCACCACTCAACATCATACTGTAAGTACCACCTAATGCAATAAGAAAAGTTATATAAGATTGTGAGGTGTATTAGTCCATTTTCACACTGCTATAAAGAACTTCCTGTGACTGGGTAATTTATAAAGGAAAGAGGTTTAATTGACTCACAGTTCCACATGGCTGGGGAGGCCTCAGGAAACTTACAATCATGATAGAAGAGGAAGCAGGCATGACTTACATGGTGGCAGGTGAGAGAGAGTTGTGTCTAAGTGCAGGAAAAACTACCATTTATAAAACCAACAGATCTTGTTAGAATTTACTCACTATCACGAGAACAGCATAGGGGAAACCACCCCCATGATCCAATCACCTCTTACCAGGTCTCTCCCTCAACACCTGATGATGACAATTCAAGATGAGATTTGGGTGGGGACATAAACCCTAACCTTATCATGAGGAAAGAAAGAAAACTGTCTTTGTTCACAGATAATATGATCGTCTATGTAGAAAATTCAAAAGAATTGATTGAAAAACTCCTGGAACTAATACGTGATCACAGCAAGGTTGTAGGATACAAGGTTAATATACAAAACTAAACTGTTTTCCTATATGCCAGCAATAAATAAGTGGTATCTAAAATTAAAAACACAGTACATTTACATTAGCACCCTCCAAAAGCTTAAAGTATAAATCTAATAAAATATGTATAAGATCTATAAGAAGAAAACTACAATACTCTATTGATAGAAATCAACGAACTAAGAGGAGAGCCATTTCATGCATGTGGATAGGATGACTCAATACTGTCAAGATGTCAGTTCTTCCCATCTATAGATTCAACACAATCCCAATCAAAATTCTAAAGTTTATATAGAGAGCTAATAGACCCAGAACAGCCAACACAGTATTAAAGAAGAATGAAGTCAAAGAACTGACACTATCTAACTTTTAAGACATACTACACAAAGCATAGTAATCAAGACAGTGCAGTATTGGTAAAGAAAAAAAGAAAAGACAAATAGATCAATGGAATAGAAAGCACTAAAAGACCCATATACATATAGTCAACTGATCTTTGACAAAAGAGCAAAGGCAATAAAACGGAGAAAAGGAATCTTTGCAACAGATGGTGCTGGAACAACTGGACATCAACATGCAAAATAATGAATGTAGACACAGATCTTACACCCTTCACAAAAGTAAATCAAAATGAATCATAAGCCAGACATGGTGGTGCATGTCGGTAGTCCTAGCTACTCAGGAGGCTGAGATGGGAAGATCACCTGAGCCCAGGAGGCAGAGGATGCAGTGAGCCAAGATCGTGCCACTGCACTACAATCTGGGTGATAGAGTAAGACCCTGTCTCAAAAACAAAGACAAAAAAATGAAACAAAGTCACATCAAAATGAATCATAGACCTAAATGTAAAACATGAAACCATAAAACTAGGCAATAACATAGGAGAAAATCTACCTAAACTTGGATATGGCAATGACTTTTTTAGATACAACAATAAAGGCACAATTCATAATAGAAATAATTGATATGGACTTTGTTAAAATTATAGTGTCTTTATGATACTATAAATAGTGAATATAGATTATTATCTGTTTGTCCAAACCCATAATGTGTAACATTACACCATAATGTAAACTATGAACTTTGACTGATAACGATATGCATTCATCAGTTGTAACAAATGTGCCATTCTGGTGCAGAATGTTGAGAGTGGAGGGGGTTGTGCATACGTGGCAGGAAGATTTATATGGTAACTCTCTGTAGTTTTTGCTCTGTTGCGAACCTAAAACTGCTTTAAAAATAAGTCTTGAAAAAAATCCCTATATGACTCATTCTGATCTGATAGTCTGATCTGAGAGTTAATTATCTGATTACCAGAAGAAAATTCAATACTCTTTAAAGGAAGACAACAAAATTTGTATTTTCTATAACACACAGCATCCATAATATCCACCATGTAATAAAACTAGCTAGACATACAAAAATGCAGGCACATGTGACCAATAACAGAATAATGGGTCAACTTATCCAGCAGAAACCTAACTAGGATGACCCAGATGTCGGAAATAGCAGACAAGAACTTTAAAGTAGCTCCAGGACTTAAAGGAAAATATGGTCCCAAATCAATGAATAGATGGTAAATAGCAGTAAAGGAATTAAAGCTTTAATAAACAAAGAATAAAGAAATACAGCATCTGAAATAAAATTATTGAATGGGCTTAACAGCAGATTGGAGTAGAAAAATAAATAAATCAGTGAACACGAAGAGAGATATGCAGAAATTATCCTATCTGAAGACCAGAAATAAAAAAAGAAGGAGAGTTGAGGATGGGGGGTATAAAAGAACCTTAATGAACTGTGGGACAAGATCACAATGCACAAATATATGTAACTGGAGTCCTGAGAGGGAAAGAGAGAATAGGGCAGATAAATATTTGAAGTAGTAACAAAACTTTCCCCAATTTTTTCAAAAACATAACATAATGTAAAGATCCAAGAAGCTCAGTGAACCCTAATAAGGATAAAAACAAAGAAAATTATACCTAGAAACTTTATGGTCAAACTGCTGGAAAACAAAGATGAAGAGAAAATTGTCAAAGTAGCCAGAGAGAATGTACATGTTATATATGGAGGAACAACAATATGAGTAATGGTTAACTTTTTATCAGAAACAACAGAGGCCAGGAGACAATGAAACAGTATCTTTAAAGTGCTGCACACACACACACACACACACACATACACACACAACCACTTGTCAACCTCAAATTCTATATCTTTAAAGATAACGGAAAAGGGATTTTTAGATAAATGAGATCTCACTGCCAGCAGACCTACACTACAAAAAAAATTTTAAAGAGAATTTTGCAGACTAAAGGAAATTGACAACAGCGGGAAAATATATGGGTAAATATAAAATTGTGTGTGTTCATTCTAATTTTACTTAAAAGACATACAACCAGAAAGCAAAAAGTAAAACATGGTATTCTAGGATATATATATATATATATATAACAATTGATGAATGCATATATAGAGATATATATATAGATATATATATAGCACAAAGAAGGAGGCGAGGTGGTAAAATATTAACCACTGTTGACTGTGAGAAGATATGAATGTGTATTATAATCCCTAGAGTAACCACTTTAAAAAAAATGCAAAGAAGTATAGCTGAAAAGTCAATAGAATTAAAATGGAAAACTAAAAATGATTTGATTTTCTGCCAAAATAAGGCAGAAAAGGAACAAGAAAGGATCAAAAAGCAGATGGGACAAACAGAAAGCAAACAGCAAAACTGTAGACCTTAATTCAATTATAGTAATACTTATATTGTTAGTAAAAATTCCAATTAAAAAGCAAAAATTGTCAATAAAGACTGTATCACTTAAAATCTTTGCATTTTTTCTGTAGGTAGATCATACCAAAAAAAAAAAAAAAAGAACCGTAAGTTAAAAATGCAACCTAAGTTTCTAAGTTTCTAACCTGGTAGGCCAGATAATCAGTTTAGAAGACAACGGCAGTGCCCTTAACATCTGTCTGTCGGGTTTCATAGCTAGTGGCCGGGGTGCAAAATATGGAACACTTCTGGTTTTTGTCCACTGGAATATGATAGCAGATGTGCTCCCAAGATGTCTCACCTCCTGACTCTAAAAGGTAATCCTTTTCTATATAAAGTATTTTGTAAAGCCAGAATCATTCTCAGCATAGCTTCTGTAGACCACATGGGTACTCAGTTAATGACACAAGCTTGCTAGTTAGCTGCTTGTTTGGTTCTCATTCCATAAATAGACATTAAGATACTGATCCTGCCTTTAAAAGTTTCTGGTGATGATTAAAATTAAACAAAATGTATAACTTCTTTATGAATCATGAAACTAAAAAAATGAGTCTTTTTGTATGTTATCTAAGAATCCTGTGTTTAAATTTTAATGTAGACAGACTTTCATTCTTTCCTCCAGTAGGTGCTCTTATGTCCCCTAGTGGATATAGGTCGATATGGTGGAGGAGTGACAGGGCAATACTGGCTAAGTAAAGGTTCATAAATCCTAAATGTCTGCCTTGCCCACATATTTTTCCAAACCAGTACCTTGCACTATTCTAATTTACCATAAACAAAGAAAACATTAGGATATCTGAACTGGACCACACCTATCTGCCCCCATGTGTGGTCACTGGGCTAAAACATAGTTCTGGCTCATGACATATGCATGAACAAATGCACGCCAATTAGCTACACATTTTGACCTGACACAATACAAAGGAGTTGACATTTCCACTGTAAATCTCTATTTTTAGAGATTTATAGCTTAGTCATAAAAGTGGACTTTAGAAAAATCAAGAGTGCAAACTTTTAGCCATAAGAAAGAATTTTTCCCTTCTAATAAATTAAAACAGTGTGTAGAAAATCTGATCTGAAACTATGGTTGTGTGTGAGAGACACAGAAAGAGAGAGACAGAAATAGAGGGAAGGAGGGAGGGAAGGCAGGGAGGCATCCTCCTGGTGTTCAGAAATTTTGACAGCCGTGTTTAAATTATTTGAGGAGACAGAGGCTGGAGAAAAAAAAGAGTATTAATGCATAATAATAAAAAAAGGCTTTTCTTCTCCAAATGTAGAAAAAAGGCTCCTTGCTAATGTTTCCAGCAGTAAGTTCTAAAGATACATTTTCTCTTCCCAAATACACATACATGTAGGTGGCCACACATGTAGTCAGATATGAATTGGCTTCGAGCCCATTATTATTATAGACAGTAAACTTTCCAAATTAGACCTGAGGCTGACACTGCCAGGACAGGATCCACATTAATGTGGAGTCAGAGAGTTAATATGGAAAGGAAAGGTTTCTTTTCGCTTCCATGTCCCATCTCTACATAACCATGGCGACAGAGCCCAGGCACTCCATGTGATCTGCAATGATCCTCCACACCTAGCCTCCTGCACTGGTGGCAGTGAAGACCAGGCTGCAAAACTCTGCCTCCCATACTATTCCTATCCCCATTTCCTATTTTATCCATAGTATTTATTATCACCTGATGCACACAGGTGTGTATGTGTGTAAGTAAATAAATATGATTTGTTTGTTATTGTATCCTGGTACATAGTACGTACTCACTCTTACTGCTGCTTTAATTTGTATTTCCTTAAGTACTGGTTTAGTTGAAGATCTCTTTGTGCATTTGCTGGCCATTTAGACTTTTCTTTGTATTGCCACTTCTTAACACCATGCTTCTTAGTACATAGTAGCTACTCAATAAATTGGGTAGGCCGGGCGTGGTGGCTCACGCTTGTAATCCCAGCACTTTGGGAGGCCGAGGCGGGCGGATCACGAGGTCAGGAGATCGAGACCACGGTGAAACCCCGTCTCTACTAAAAATACAAAAAAATTGGCCGGGCGTGGTGGCGGGCGCCTGTAGTCCCAGCTACTCGGAGAGGCTGAGGCAGGAGAATGGCGTGAACCCGGGAGGCGGAGCTTGCAGTGAGCCGAGATCGCGCCACTGCACTCCAGCCTGGGTGACGGAGCAAGACTCCGTCTCAAAAAATAAATAAATAAATAAATAAATTGGGTAAAGGAAGGAAAAACCAGGGACAAATTTCTAACAGTTCAGCTTTTGGATTCTTCTTGCTGAAGCTGGGAATTTGGTTTAAGAAAAAGAATTGCCCTAAAATAGGAGGAGATACTGGTGACGTGGCATTGCTTGAGGGCATTACAGCAGCACAATCTCAATTCCTATTATAGAAACGCTTTCTTAGCAGGCATCAATCAACAGCAAACTCAGAAATTTTAAAGTGAAATTTAAGATGTCCTAACATGTTAAGACTGACCATAGCCACAGGCCCTCCCACTCCAAGCCGCCAAATTCTCATGCAAATAGTTTCTGGGTAGGTTTTTAGGTCAATAAAGAATTCCTGTTAACTCACACCCTAGTCAGACTAATCTCTGATGCTTTAATTAGAAATGCTTCAGTCTTTCTTTTCCTGAGAACTCAAAACTTAAGCTTCTGTCGCTTCAAACATGAACTAAAGTACGGCATCTTGTCATACAATAAAAAGATACCAAAGAAGGTGGGAGATTTGGAACCGGTATGCAAGGACACACTAGGAAGTCCTGACATGCCAGTTCCCAGGTCAAGCCTTATGAAACTCATTTATGGGATGCCATTTACCACAGACAGATTCTCTATCTTATAACTGACATGGTCAGAAACCAATTAAGCACCTCTAACAGAAAGGTCCAACAGCATACGCTGGTACAGACACATACTTTGATGCAATTAATAGATTTGGGAAAAAATGTATATGAAAATGTTGCCTTTAGACATAATCTTTTCTTTAATGTTCAATGTAGTAGGACTCATTTTCCTTCAATATCTCAGGTTCTGGGAGAATTAGTTGAAACCACACCCATTTGACCCACACACTAACTGTGCCATGGACAAGGGCTAGGTCACAGAGTTAAAGAAAATATAAATTGAAGAATTCTGAAATTTAGAAAAGAGATATGGATATTACTAACTCCTCTTTTCTAGGGAGAGAATCCTAGGGTATAGGAACCAAATGTTGGTCCTTAAAGAAAGAAACAGCTATATGAGCAAGATCAGGACTCAGATAATTCATCTTATTCATTCTCAACCCATCAAGGGAATATTCCATTGGAGTAAATCTCAGCTTAGAACTGACAGTTTATTTAAGTTTGGGTTTTAAAGTGAATCAGCAATTTATTTCCATTTTAGTTTGACAGTTTTCTGACACTGAGAAGAAATGGAGATAAGGCAGTCTAGCTACTTTACATGCCACCCTTTTATAATATTCTAACAAAATTTCTTTCCTTCTCTTGAGGCAGTAGTGTCTGGTCCCTAAAAGTAAGTTTGTAATAAATATCTACTGTTTTGAATGGCCAGACGTAGTAACAAGCTACAGTGTTGAGACTGAAAGGAGGGCAATGTGGCTGAGACATAACCAAAAAAAGGGGAAAGTACTAAGAAATAAGGCTGGGGAGTAGACAAGCTCTTGTAAGTCTCCATGGCAAGGAGTTTGAATTTTATTCCAAAGACAACGAGAACAGAGATGGGATCTGACATACTTTTGTAAAATTATGCTGTAGAAAGTGGATTTTAAAAAGACAAAAGTGAAAACAGGAAGTCCTGGTAAGAGACTTTCTCAGTATATCAAGAGGGAGATGATGGCTGCCTAGAGTCAGGTAGCTGGAGGAAAAAGAAGGAAAGAAGCAGATGGAGTTAATAGTAGAAAATGATGAAGCAAAAGGAAGAATAAAGAGTCTTAATAACAAGAAGTTTTTAACAACAACAGGTTTGCAGTTTTACTAATTGGGCAGATGATGATGCCATTAATAGAAATGGGGAAGGATAAGACAGTATTGTGGTTTTAATTTTAAAACTTCGGTGGGGGGGATTAGTGGAGGGACGTCAACAGTTTTTTTCTAGACATGTGAAGTTTGAGAAGCCAATTAGACTTCCAAACTGAAAGGTAAAGATGGCAGGTGGATATATGGAGTTTGGAGTTCAGGCAAGAGGTCAATCGTGAAGTATTTGAGGCAGAAACTGTCTAGCATGCAGATGGGAAGAGCACTGTAAACATCTAAAACTTTGGCAGAGAGGCAGGGTGTGGTAGGAAGAACCACCAGTAACATCAAGGAATAAAGTGGAAATGTGTATATTGTAAGCAGCTAAGTAAACAAAGAAAAACAAAACAACTCTTTTGCAGTGGTCATATGGAAATAATTCTGAAATTATTTTGAAAGAAAAAAAAAAAAGAGGTGAAAACTACCCACTAGTTTTACAAAGAATGTTGCTTCCAGAATTTTTCTTACGCATATCTAGTAATTTTCATCAGACCAGGTGCTTAATCTTTAATGACAGGTACTCCACAAATGTCTATTACAGGGCTGAATTTCCAGAGAAATATTCATAATCTGTGTGCAGCCGTTTTTTATTCTAAGGGGCAAAATACAAAATGTTACAGAGAATCTACAGGAAGTTTTAAAGTTCTTCAATAGCTCTACGTAAGAAAATCCATTTTACAGTACTAACACCAGAAGATATTAATATTTATACTGGCCAGGAGCAGTGGCTCACACCTATAATACCAGCACTTTGGAAGGCCAAGGCATGAGGATCTCTTGAGGTCAGGAGCTTGAGACCAGCCTGGGCAACATAGTGAGACCCTAACTTTACAAAAAAAATTAAAAATTAGCTGGGTGTGGTGGTGCACCTGTAGTCCTAGCTACTCAGGAAGTTGAGGTGGGAGAGTCACTTGAGCCTAGAAGTTAGAGATAACAATAACAAGCTTATCATCTCTTTACCAAAATATCCACATAACTTTAGTAAAGAAATAAGCTTGTTAATATATAAAGTCATGGAAACCTCCTGTATACACTTGGGTGAAGGTGGGACAGTGGTAATTTTTTTAAAATCTTTTCTCCTTCTTTTCCCAAAGAACCACTTTTAACTTTTCAGGGAAAGTTTAAAATAGCTTTGCTTTGAATGAATCCTTTTTGTTCATTATTTAAAAATCAAAATATGCAAATAAATAGACAACCACACTACTGAGGTTCAAAGTTCTTTATTCTTCTTTAGTTAAAAATAATCACATACATATGTTAGTTGGCATCATAATTGGGATAATTTCAATAATCTTTTTCTCTAAATTTCCTCTGAATGTACTTCTCAATTGCTCAAATACTAATGCTCTTCTGCACTGGCATCAGAAGCCACTCAAGGTGGAGAACTCCTTTGGTATCAGTAAGAGACAAAGCCTCTGGCCCTGTGACCACTCAGTGTTCAGCAAAGGCAACCTTTGGCATGAAAGTAAGGCTTCAGAAGTCAGTCAGAATGATGCACAATTTCTTGAAAACTTTGCCAGATGATGAACATAAACAGTAGAGGGCAAAATAACATTGTGAAATTTGCTCTCCATTTTAGGAACTCAAGGCAAGACAAAAGTCATCCTGACCACAGTAGACGATGTTTCCATTGCTTTTAACTAACCAGCAGAAAAAGCATCTAAAGTTTCAGGTATGTAAGAGTGACAATTGTCTTTCAGACAGTTGGAAAGGATGTGAAAAAACACTTGTTGGAATAAACGGAATGTGCCTTGGCTTCTGTGGTCAAAATTTCTGGGACTCAGCTGAAACAAGATTCTGGCTTAAGACTTATATGGTTTTCATCACCCCATAAACATTAACATTATTGATGCAGATCTGTCACTTGAAATATTTTACCCATATCCTCCACTGCAAGGAATTTTCTTTTTACCCATTCATCTCTAGTGACAAATTTGTGGCATTTACAAATTTAAAAGGCTGTCAAAATCTAATAATGAAATCTTGGGGGGAGTCATATGGGACACAGATCAGAAGGAACCAAAATTAATTTTAGAGGATTTACTACATAGGTTAGGGGTCACAATGAGGCAAGTTTCTCTCTACAGTGTGAAATGCACAGAAGCAATATCTTCCCAGAGGTAAAAAAAAAAAAAAAAAAAAAAAAAAAAGTAGAAAAGGAATTAGTGTTTGTCAAGCCACGGAACAAAGTTAGAAACATATTAAAGGAACCAATGTTTAGACGGCATAGAAAAACCACATGTTGTCAGTGACTTAAACCATGCTTGCTAGCGTCCATCATTGTTTTAATAATAGCTACTACTAAAAGTCATGTATACTTTTCAACTACTGATAACTCACCTATGAAACGTTTTCATCTCAACAGAGATTAAATTTAAAGGCTCAAGTTCTACAATTTTTCCCCAGTAAAGTTCAACAAAAATGGAAACATGGTTTAAAACGTAAAGGCCAGGGTGTTTTCCCTTGCCAAATCTTCTATGATGTACCTGCTACTAGAGAAAGTTCAATGGCTAGGAACAGACATTTGCCTCAAAACTTCAGTATTAGGTGTCTTGAGTAAGAAAACTCAGAAGGAAGAAGTTGTAGGCTGACACATACATAATAGGGACACAGTTAAGTGGCTCCTGTCAGGCAGACCCTCTAGAGAGGTCTGACTTGGGATATGTCAGAGACCATAGTGGACAGGATCTAGGGCATTAACTCAAAGTCACAATATAAAACAGTTGCCTCCTAAGAACGAATTGACATGCCAAAGACTGATTCCCAGCAGGTTGGCTTCACACAGATGTTGGCCTTCTGCACAGTATGCCATGGGAATGATAGCAAAGGCTAATCAATCCTGATAGAAAGCTGAGGTGCTGAATCAGGTCCCTGCTCCATAATGTCTTTAATGCTGGAACTGCAAGTCTTGAGACCCTAAGTCCCCAGTATCATGCCTGGGAGAGAGCAGGGAGTCCCCTAACCATGTATACTGAGGTAGGAGAACAAGAGAAGAGGCAAAAATTCTGCCACACACTGCCACAATCGAATCTCCTTAATCCTTAAAGATCCTCCCAAATCATTAATTCTCACATCTTAAGGATTGGGGATCCTTTTCCCAAGTCTGAGTTATCAAGTGTGAAGTCTGGTCCTAACAGTCCAATATTGAATAAGAAATCAAATATATAGCAAAAGATAATTTCCCAGAAGTGAAGGACATATTTAGATTACAAAAGGTACAAGAAGTGTCCAACCCAATTAATAAAAAGACATGAGCATCTAGGCATATAAAGATGGAAAAAAAAAACCCACGGAACACCTACAAAAAAACAAAAACACCCCAAACTTCCAGAAATTAAAAACATAGGTCGCCCTCAAAGGAATGAGCATCAGACTGCCATCAATACCACTGGGTGGTAGAAGGCAAAAGAATGGACGCAAAAAAATCACTAAGGAAAAAATATTTGCAACCTAAAATTCTACATCCACGGAAACTATTAATCAAGCAGGAGGGCAAAATACCTTTTTCGACATGCATGAACTTAGGACATTTACTTCCTACACACCTCCAAACGGTCATCCATCAGTGGCAGGGTTTTACGTCCTTATTCTTTTCTAATTTTCTATGTACTACTAGTGTAATAAATGTTTTGTATCTGCATAATGAATACTTTCTCCTTAAAGAGTTTAAAGCAGAAATTACTTCTGTGACTTTCTTCCTTTTCCCATAACTTGTAAAAAATTACCTTTAAAATGGCATGTCGAGGCCAGGTGCAGTGGCTCATGCCTGTAATCCCAGCACTTTGGGAGACTAAGGCAGTTGGATCACGAGGTCAAGAGATCAAGATCATCCTGGCCAACATGGTGAAACCCCGTCTCTACTAAGAATACAAAAATTCTAGGCGTGGTGGCGGGCACCTGTAGTCCCAGCTACTTGGGAGGCTGAGGCAGGAGAACTGCTTGAACCCAGGCAAGCGGAAGTTGCAGTGAGCTAAGATTGCGCCACTGCACTTCAGCCTGGCGACAGAGCGAGACTCCATCTCAAAAACAAAAATAAAGAAAAGGCATGTCACATTTCCTAAATGGGTCAGATACAAAGAGTTAAGTGATTTAACACTCATGAAAGTATTAAAAATTTTGGAACACATTATTTTCTGCTCCATATAGAAGCCAATTTTATCCCTCTAATCAGGATCTCCCAAACTGGTTTCTTTTGCCAAAATAGAACCAAAAGGCAAACCAAAACATATATTTGAAGAATAGGCATTAGGCATATAAAACCATGAAAGGTGAATATCAAATTATTTAACAGACAGCTTTCTTTTTATACACTTAGATAGTTATTGTAGGGGTTATATTCCGGAATATGTTATGCAACAAAAGCTGAGTATATCAGAATTACACATTTTAAGCTAATATAATTTTATATAAGTGTACCATTCCTTGGGGCAGAGAATATTTACATCAAGTTTCCATAGTAAACAGTATTTTCTCTCCATATCTTAACATACGACATACAACTACCATACATTTAAAATAACGTGGTTTATTGTTTTAATAAAAGTATCAAAGGATGCATTTTTAACAATTTGTTTAATGAGAATATTAAATAATACCATGTCGTTTATGACATACAGAAACAGGAAAAGCAATTGTTACTGAGTCCTCTCTTCAATAAAATAAGATTATTACTGGTTAAAGACTTCCAGAGATGCTAAAATATAATCATTCTGCATATAACTTAGTTACCGATATTAAGAGCACAGATTTTGAATCCAGGTAGTCTTAGTTTCAAATCTTGCCTCTACTATTAACAGATTCTTAATCTCTTTGTGCTTCAAGTTGTTTTATCTATGAAATGGGGAAAATAACAGCACCTAGCCAGACAGAATTATTAGAACTAGATAGAATAATATACTTTATTATAAACTGGGTATACAAAAGGGCTCAACAAAAAAATGTTATGATCACCATGACCATTACCATATGCTGAGTAAGGAAAAAAACCCCCAAATCCCAAACTTGGAGTGGACCATTCTACTATTACGACAAAGGTATTCAGCATTAGGCACAGAGCTGGAAAAATACAACATTTGCATCTCAGAGGCCTGGGAGGTTACACAAATGTCGAAATCACACAGGTACAAGAGAAAGATGTCAAGGCTTAGGGTAAACTGGAAAGGCTTGTGCCCTAACGACCTTCAAATTCACATTATTTAAAAATTTTAATGCTAGACAAGCAAAAATACTCTGCTAGTGGAATAGACCTGCAGATAACTATTTTTCACCTCTTGAACTAGGGCCATTCTTCAAGAACTGAAGCTACCCTGAAAGAAATTAGAAAACAGGATTCCTACATTCCAATGTGTCATTATTTTTTTCTGGATTTCTCACTTAATAAATCCTTTTTTCTCCTTAGGGGAAAAAAAGTTACATGTTTTAATTACAGCAAATTAGAGCAGTGCACAAATGCATAAAGAGAAGAAGAAAATAATACACACAATCTTATCACCTGGGGCAACTCATCTTAACATTTAGAGATTTTTCCTTCAGGTTTTCCTAGGCATATTTTTCTTTTATAATACAAATGTGAACCCAGCTTTTAACTATTTGAACATTTTATTTTCACATTTTGTTAAAAATTGTTTGGAAGCTTAATTTTAAATGATTGCAGATTATTCAATTATATGAATAAATGTTAATATCTTTTTTATTGAACATTTTGTTTTTCCAGTTTTCAATGATTATAGGTAACACTATAAAAACATGTTTATGCATAACAATTTACTTGCTTAAGACATAATGCTCAAAAGAGAACTGGTCAAAACAAAGCATGACATTTTGAGGACCTTGATACACACTGTCAGTCTGCACACTGCAACAGTTAAATCAGTTTACACTCCCTCAGAAGGACAGAGGAATGCCCTTTTGGCTACCTGTTCACTGACTGTGGGTCCATGGATATTCCTAATAAACGTCATGTTAAGATTCTAAAATTGCTCCATAAAATAAAAAAGTGATTTTAAACTCTTATTTAAAAGTAATTTTGATTCTGAAATCGCCATATGACTTCAAAGTTATATTACTTTTACTAACAGTGCATTGTAAAGTTTTACCGATCCTCTGAAATCCTGGATATGTATGGTTTTATTTCAAGTATCTAAGCTGTATGATAACAAGGGTGTGATATTAAAATCCAGGAATAATACTACGACTATAATTTTGGCCAATATTTCAACCACTTCAACCCTGAAGTTTTTTCAGAGCTATAAAAATTAAAACACTGTATTTTTACACCAACATTCTCAGAGGGCATACTATGTAGCACTAGCTTGTGCTCTTATGGATATGCTGTGGAAATTAGCTACCTAAGAGTAAAGCCGCAGCAATAAGCAAGCTACAGTTAACACGAACTAGAGTCATCTTGAGTCAACTACTTCAATTCAACTTCAGGTGTGTGAGCTGAGAAGGCGAAGATCAGTGCTTCAAAAGGGTGATCAGGGCTTCATAAGGGTGATCTGGGTCTATAGTCATTGTATGTCACAGCCCTCTCTCTTAAGACAGGTGACACCAGGTATCACATACAGCTATTCAGGGTTAATGGCTCCATATAACACCAATAATGCCCAAACACTTGGAAGTGAAACCAGGTTTTTACCTTTCTTAACAGATGACACAAGACCACAAAAAGAAGCACAAGAGGCCTAGGATACTAAATTTTCCCATGCATCTCGTGAGAGTGTTACATGGAAATCAAATACAGGAACAGTTGGCCATTTGAAAAATTAAAGATTATCACTAAATAATTTTATAAATTGGCACACTTGGAAGCATTAATTCTCTGTTAAGTATAATGAGAAGATATCGAATTCAAAGTTCCTTAAGGGCAGGGATCATGTACTTTGTGATTTGTGGGGTTTATAGCACATTTCCCTTAAAATTGTAGGTATAATTGAGTAAATGAATGAAAAATGTTAATAAACTATATATTTGTATAGTACCAAATGCAAACTATTTTTCACATAATGAATCTACAGCTTTAGTAGTAATAATGTTTCCAAAAATTTTAGATCTTCTATACTGGAAGAGTTACAATATTCTTAAATTTTCTGTGCTCTGTAACACTAGTTATAAATTAAGAAGTTCTTCTCAATTAGCATTATATCTTAAAGCACTGTCCTAGTCCATTACATGTTCAAGGGAGGGAACAAGAGAATGACTATATATGTCAATTAAAGCAATTACAGAACAGAAAGATGTTGGGATGAATACTCATCAAGTTAGTTTTAGAACATATAAGAAGCATCAGAGTTTTGAAGGGAAAAAAAGCAAAAGTGCCCTATCTTGGCTGAGTAGCACTATTAAATTCAGATGCAGGGTTCTATTTAGTTTGGACAGGTCCCAGCCACAGAACAAAGTCAGTCTGTCTTAGTACCATAACTGAATTCTACAAGTTAACAGCTTTTCATGAAAAGCTGCCATTTCAAAATGTCAATCAAATCTGAGCATAAGTGGGAACTCCTGCAGAAATAACCAGCTGCAGGTTTGAAAAACATTTTTCACTGAAAGTGGAAACACAAAAGATGTTTGAACGGGATCTCTTTTCATTCCTGTAACAGTAGACGGCCATTTTCACAACATCAAGGACAGAAAACAAAGGACAAAATTGCAAATAATGTCTTGAAAGGGCTATTTGCAGGGTGATGACTGATTCAAGTTACAAATGACAGAATTATTGGCAAATGGGAACTCATTAATATGAAATTGTTTGTTTCTCATTAAGTGATCATAGTCTTAGACTACTTTTTTTAATTGCACTTGAATGGATTATGCCATACAGAATGAAATGTAGCCTGAAGTTTTGGCATTTATTCTCACCGTCTCTACAGACATTGATGATGGTATCCCCTAGCTTTATGGGGGTGAAATTATTGAACATATGAAAAACATTATTTTGCTTTTCAGAATACCAAAGATAATAAAAATACTGTGCATTAATATTGCACCTTTCTTCCAAGAAAAAGTCCCTTATTGGCAATTATACAATAAAGTGATATTAAATGACAGAGTACTAGGTATGACATACTATGAGAGATTTTGTGGAAGAGAGATAGCATTCATTGAGATACACATCACTTTTCTTTCAGAAAATACTCTGCAGAAGATCTGCCGGCATACTGTATCTTCAGAGACACACAACAGCAGAAAGATTAATCAGAAAATAGAATTTTAAAATTGTTCCACAACTTAGAAAGTGGTAAAGCACAAATATCCTCCAAACTTTTCTTTTTTTTTTTTTAACATCACATACTTCAACAAGTCTTTTTTTTCTCCCCCATTTGCTGGCAGCAACGAAGAGACTTTAAGTTCATATAAATGATGACTCCTCTCAACACCAATGCAATTGTCTGTCTGGGCAGTAGAGATATCAATTTTGATTTTCTTTTATACAAATGAGAGGTAAAAATAAAAATTGATTTTCTTTTATATAAATGAGAGGTAAAAATAAAAATTGTGGTTAAAAAATTTTAATGTTTCATTAAAATTTTGGGGGATCCCACAGTTAACCAATTTTTATTTGCTTGAAGACTAAGTTTTGTTTACATATTTATTATACCCCATATTGTTACTTAAATATAAAAACAAAAAGGTATTTAGAAATTAGACTCCCACCCCCAAATAAATGCTACAAACTGTTCAAACCAAAAACTGCTTTCATATGTTAAGGAGTAATTCAGGGACATTAGAATCTGTCTTTAAAACTTTTATTTTACAGTTCAATTTCTCATTTTCAGAAATTTGGGCTTTCACTGTTTTGATAAAAATTTGCCACATCTAACTTAACTGCAGATTTATTTAATTGCAGCAGGATAGTTCAATTAACCTCCTTATTTCTAAGCCAAATTGTGATTCTCTGGTTTCACATGCCTACCTTTATCTGAGAATTTCTCTCAGGCTTATAATCAGCAGCAGTAGTGCCCCCAAGTAAGCATCTAATAATATCTGTAATATTTGTATATAAAATTAATTATGCAGAGATATAATCAATCTCAGTACATGTCTTTAACCTTTCCCAAAGAGCTATAACTCATGTTTAGCTAAATACCAATCACATTCTCCATTACAAAGAAAAACACTCTTCATCCTAATTTGAATAAATGAATTTGGTTTTAATACATTTATATGTGTTTCCAAATATAAGATAGCTAAGTCTTGGCATACTGGTGTCTTTGCTTTAAGAACTTTTCACCTAGTACTATAGCATTCATAGATCTTCCTATGAGAATATCCAATATTTGGTTCTAAATGTTTTTAATTCTTGTGTTCAAACAGCTGTATGGGGTTGTAGAGCTTGTTAAAAAAATTGGTTGTGGTGGGGGGGCATAAGTTGGTTACCAGTTGTCACCCAAAAATAACAGTTTCTTTTATTAGGGTATTACAAATGCAAATGGTTAATGTGGAATAAACTGTATACTATACGTTTTAGTTAGAATGTCTAAAGCTATCACACAAGGCATTCATCTGCATTCCCTGTTTATGGGGATGAAATATGTAGTCATTTGAAGTCCACAATATGTATACTGTGTTTGTAATAACTGCAGATTTTACAAGCACATTATTCTTTCCATTAGGATTAAAACCTCACCGAATAGCAATTTGTGAAAGAATTCTAGCAGGGCCCAGAGCCCAGAACTCTGACCTCTGATGAGATGCTTGGCAGCAACAAACTCTAGGTCTAGGCAAAACATCTGGTTTGAGTTAGACTTCCTGAAAAAATAGCCCCTGTACTGGGGAAACTGGTATTCACCGAGCTTTGTATATATACTTTGACTGACTTCAACACTGCTATAAGGGAAAAAAAAAAAAAAAAAAAGAAAAGAAAAGAAAAAGGAAAGAAAGACTCCACTAGAATGCTTGTCAATCATGACAGACTCCTTGGTGGCCCCTCCAGAGTTAAGCATTTTTATTAGCTAGAACAGTCTATTTCTCTCCATTCCTTAAGTACTTTTTTCCACATTATAGTACACAGAATATACAATAATGTCAAAATAAATTTAAGTTTGTTATTAACAAACAAATTACATTACTTTTAATCACTGCAGGGAAGAAATCACTAACTTTAACTTCATTCTGTTTACATACATGGAGAGAAAAAAAGTAAAACATGTTGAGAGTTCCTATAAATTTGGCAAATATTAAAACTCAAAAAAATTAAATAGCTTCTAACTAGTGTTCCTTTCTTCTAAAAATTACAAACTTAAATGTGGTAGTGATGTTTACTGCAAAGAGGTTCTTTCTGTTTTTGTTTTTAATCTTCACTGCAAATCTGATGAAAAACAAAACTAAGAAATTACTCCTCTAATACATATAGAGACTAGAAAAAAAGTTCTGGGTTAACATGCAAATATAAAATAATTTGGAGACAAAACGTTCTTTTTAAAGATTCTTCTGCTCATTTTCCTCTTCTGATAAGCAACTTTAGTAGGACAAATGTGGCAATTCATCCACTGCAATTAACATAAATCTCCAGTTCATTTTAAATCTATCAAAATGTGAGTATTAAATTATTCCAACATTCTTATATACACAGTCTTTTGAAGCAGAGTTCTTATATGTCAGATTGAAGACAGCCTCAAACCATGAATGGTGCTACAAAAGGAAAAAGCATTATCTAGCAAGATCTATTAGCCAAAGACTAATGTACAGCCCTAACAGAAGCATAAAAGCAGGATATTACAATGTGATATTCCCTAATCTTACCTATGATTTTATTTGAATTCCTAGTAAAAGCAAAAATATAATCCAATTTACCCCACCGTCAATGTGTAAGATCGTGGTACTGTGGGATAATGACTGGCAGCATGATTCACTTTGAAAGACCTGGGAGAGTTTTGTCAATCTCAGGTGGTGGTAAATTGCCATTTTATCTTTCTATATATCACCTTAATTTATTTCCTTTGTGGGTAGAAGTGTAAACTTATTTAAATTTAGTGTTTTGAAAGAACAGTGTGGAATATAATACAAATTAATAGTTGTACATTTCTTTAGGTACAAATTTACTTTTCCACCCAACGGCATTGCGAAGGACTCCATTGAATAGTAACATGTTATACAACATCAATCTAATTCTTCAACAAGTATCAGCAGTCTGCAAACCCCACTTTTACCATACTTTAGGGAGCAACTTAGAAATAATTATGATTACTTACACTCTGCTTGCAAGTAAAAAATAAAGTCTTATTGACCAAACTCAAGCGATAGTCTGCTCAAAGTTCCTCAGAGTTCTTACAACGCACGAGCATTTGTTTGTCTACTTCTCACAAACAGCATGGCTTTTCATGTGTCACAATTATGCAGCAAATTATGAATTTTGTTATATCTTAACATTATAAATTTTAAAAAAGCATATTCATATTTCTACCACAAAATCTTGTTTCTATTCTAATTTGAATCAACAGAATAATCACGGAAAGTAAGAAGTAAAAAATTTTACTTCTCCAAGCTTTGTTTCTTGAATCCATAATTTCTATATATTTTAACAAAGTTTTCCTTTGCCAGTTTTGGGTAAATATTATGTAGCTCAAATTTAGCATCTCTTTTCTCCACACTCTTACAATCTCCTTGTGTACACCCACCACATACACAATTCCTCTACACTTCTTAGTTTGCTATAAAATGTTTTTCTAAGATATTCATTTTGACACAAAAGTTAATGAAGGACATGACAAACCCTTTTCATTTAAATTTAATTTTTAAGAGAATATATTCTGAAATTAAATGCAGATTAATATTAGTAAATTTCTATAAGGGTGAATTTACTTTTCCACTTCAAAACCAGAATAAAGTAAACCAGTTCATTTCAGAAAGAAGGCAGAAGCATTTTTTAAAAACTGTGTAAGAATGTATGCAGTATTATCATACGTATTTATATGTAATCGTATTGCAGGTATATGATAGTAGATTTAGGAATAGAGTTTTTAGAATAATCATCACTTGGGCTGCCTAAATTATTTTTGAAAGACTGCTTTCCCTGAAACCTGGCTGTACAACAATCTATATTTGGGTCAGAGCAAAAACATAAATGTGCATAACTTGACATGTGTAATCTTTTCATTTTGTCTCATGATGATAAAGACGAAAGCCATTATCCTGACTCTGAAGGCCACTCAGAGGGAAATCCTCTGAAGCATAGGGAAGGGGACTTCCCTGTCATCCCCCTTCTGATAGGGATAACAAGCAAACATTTTCTCCCTGACACAACTTTGCAATGTATGTAGTTAGTTAAATCCTGCGATTTTTTAAAAGTTGGATTTTAAAATACAGATTTTTTAAAAGTTGACTTTAACAATAAATAGTAACCAAAAAATAAAAAATAAAAAAAAAAAAACAGTGGTGATTTTGTATTCTAGTAGTACTTTTACCCTGGAATTAAACAGCAAATTTTCTTTCCAAAAGAGCATGTCACTGCTAACCCTGTGCATTTTTGAAAGCTATTGCCACAAAGACACATTTATAAAATAAGCCCCACTTGTTAAAACTGTAACATTGCCACCATCACTAGAGTTTCACCTTAGTGACTTAAATAAATATACATAAAGTAATAAACACTATATGTTTTATAGAGTTCTATGAACCAGAAAAAAAAAAATCACCTTACTAAATAACCTCCTGGCAAATGCAAAAGAAAAGCTAAATTTGGTTTGCTCATATTTTCTGAGTCCCCAGAATTCAAAAAGCAGTGGGGGAAACCTTATTTAACTGAAAGACTTTTGCTTATTTCATTTTCCACATTGGCCTTTCTGGAAAGTAAGGGGAAAAAAAGTATTAAACAGGAAAGAATGAAAGAATTAGAAAACGGCAATCAATATATTCTATGTTTTAAGATGACCTTGACAGAAATTTTTCTACTGACCGAGGTGAGAGACTGAAAATAAGCTCTGTAAGAATCAGACAGGATGGCCTGCTATCCCAGGTGGTCAAATGTCCAGCAAGTAAG
The DNA here is from genome assembly GCF_009828535.3 of Hylobates moloch. NCBI lineage: Eukaryota > Metazoa > Chordata > Mammalia > Primates > Hylobatidae > Hylobates > Hylobates moloch. The sequence goes on along the minus strand of NW_026652290.1, from coordinate 79,535,170 downwards.
TTAACCCTTTTGTTTTCTTGACGGTTAAGTGATGGTAAAAAAAACTCTCCATGCTACTGCTGTTAGATGGTTGTCATGTCAAATGTTTATTCAGAATTGAGGGATAAAAAATATTAATGGCTACTGTCATATAACCAATGTTAAAAAATATATTGTTTCAGACTTGCTAATATGTAATGGGCATTCTGTAAAGTTTGAGTATAATTTTCGAGTCATCACCTGGATGCTATCAATAACAACAACACTTATTTTAAATAGCCCCAAATTACATACAGTTGAGTAAATTTTAATTTGTTTTCATTTAAGGTCTTCTAAAGTTGAGGCCAGCATGCTGAAGAAAAATATTAAACTATCTATAACCCTGTGTCAACATATGATGCTACTGGGAATGGTAAGCAAATTAATTTTCCAAGGAAAATTAATTACTTATGACTTACAGTTGTAAAAGCAAACAACGTAACTCTGGATTAGGGCACGTTTAATTTCTGTTTGTAGTAGTGATTAAATTAATTTCATTTAATTCATGGTATGTAATGGAAAGCAGAACAAAAATGAAATTCTAGACAATGGCTGACATAGAAAATGTATATCTTTATGAAGCCGATCCAAAAATAAAGGTCATGGATATTAATCACTGGATAATAGACCTGTATTTTTAATGGCTCTATAATAATGGGTTTTTATAGCATCATTTTTGAAAAAGTATTATCAAATAGAAAAGTCTAACACAGAGAAACAAAATATAAAACTGTAACAATATCCTGTAACATCGCCTAATACTCTTCCCTGTCACCCCAAAGAAGGCCACTGGAATAAGGATTTACACATCTTTTATTTATAACTGAATAATTTTTGTCCACACAGATTTGGGCAGCTAAAATTAAAACTACCATTACATGATTTGCAGATGAAGTTCTTAAAATTACAACTTTTTTCCCTTGACACCCAACTACTAAAGTGCTTTGAAAATGGATCATCTGTGATTCATTTGACTGAATTATGCACCTGAGCACTACTAGGACAACAGATTTTGGCCAACAGAGCCCTAAGAATACATGCACAGCTGTGCATATGAAAATATTCACCTTTTATATGCCATCACCTCCCACCTGCTCCAATTAAGCTAGAAGTAATCTTTTAATTTCAAATCTCAACTTCATGGTATAGCTAATATTTTAAGATAAAGAAATAAATCTTGCATTGATACTGCAATTAAATAGTTTAAAGTAATATAAGAAATGTCATTCTCATGGTGTATGTTAAAAAAAACCTGACAAACACTTCATGTTCTGGTAACAACCTAAATATTAACTGTCACTAGCCACCTGGTGAAATCACTGATAGTCTAATTCAGCTAACATTTGGGAGCTTTTGACTTCAAGAGAGCAAGAAATTTGACACGTGCATTTAAACTAAAATATTTTCAATGACTTATGCTTTTAGAAAAAAAAGTAGGTGTAAACTGCAGATGAAAAACAGTACAACCACAATGCAAATGAGAATAGAAACTATACTCATACAAAATACGCTTTTCAAAATTTGACTTTTTACAAATTTTAAACTAAATTATTCCTTTTCCAAGTCACAGCTCATATCTCAAAAAGCACTTCTTATTCACATATTCTCTTTTAAAATAAAAATTAATTTACATAATGTCTTTGAGATCAAAGAGAAAATAATATATTCTAAAATCCATTATAATTTTAAAACTATCAAACCAAGGAGAACTTGTGATGTTACTTTGGAGGTTATGAAAATAAAAAATTTTGGCACTGTAGCTTTTAAGGGGATTTTTCTGAACTATCTCTGCAATGTCAAAAGATTAATTGAAGAGAGAAACTTTTCCATTCTGAGAGAAGCTGTGACCTGAGCGTGATTAGAAAACATTTGTTTTATTTTGAAGGATAAAACTAAATGAAACAACAGAAGCCTCACCTTTCTGGCTTGTTTTCCTAAAACACAGGATTACCTTTATTTCAAAATGGGCTTCACTCAGCATAAGCCAGACTGAAAGCAGTCTGTTTACAAAACGGCCTAAATTAAGTCTCTTTAGAGTAGGAGGTACATTCAGCTATTTTTCTGCTACTAAAGCTACCCAGAAGACTGAAACATCATCTTGGACTCTCCGACAACTTTATTTCCTTTCACGCTTGGCTTCAATATTAGAACAGTGTTTTCAGAAAAAAGACAAAGAAGGAAACAAACAACCATGTCCTTCTTCATCAGAACAAAATCTATCCTGTTATCCACATCAGTGCTCCTTACTATATTTTTGAAAACAGAATGCTTTTCAGATTGGCAGTGGAGTCTACAAGAGAGGGAAGAGTTACACCAATACTTCCTTTTTAGAACACACACAAAACACCCTCTACATTCCCTTAAGTCTGAATTTCAGAAGTCTCTTCAGGTATTTTATTACAACTCACATTCATATTTCAGTAGAATGACTACAGGGGAATCACTAATTTTTTATGTAAACTATGACGTTTTGGCAAATATTATAAATCCACAAGTCTCAAATAGTAGAGTTGGTAATTACATGATGAGAAACAGCTTGATTAGGGGAGAGGAAAGGCAGGCTGTCAACAAACAAACAGCTGTTTCTTATTGCCAACCGATAACCAGATCGTGCATCCCAACAAACTAAAGAGTTTGTTTCTGTTGTTGCTGCTGTGTTTGTTTTTAAGCATTCTACCCTCTTCCACTCCCACCTCCAAAATACTGAGTCAATTTAGATGTGAACCACAACAGAAGAATCAGATACACAAGGATAACAAGTAAAACACTATAGACTTACAAAAAATTCTGTAGGTAATAACTAACAGAAGTTTAAAGTGTACTTTCCAATTCAACTTCAAATGCCTATCTTTCCCTGTGCAACACGTCCTGTCATTACTATTTATAAGAGGCAGGCAATGGGCCTTTACTTCCTCATTCCTTGATTATGACCACAGCAACGCTGCCACTCTCTCTGATCCTTTGTTTTGGAAGCTTTCCCCATTGGCTGCTTCTGTCCTTCCTTTCAGCAGAAAGGAATGAACATGCTTATACCTGCCAGGTGTGAACTAAATGACCTTGAGGGTCCCTTGTAACCTGCAATTAAATGATTCAGCAAATATTTGATAAGGTTAGCACATGAATAAACAACAGGAATAAATAGGATGTTAACATCAAAGGTTTAAACAAAGAACTACTAAAGTGAATGAAATTTGTTTGATTTCATGAAATGAAATCACTTTCACATATGCACCTTCAGGCACTTCCATGTCTAATTTTTTTCCCTTTAACACTCCTTCAGAAAACATATGGGTATCCTTATCTTATTTTCCAAGAAGGTAAAATTACTTTCCCAAGGTGACATGACACATAAGTAGATAAACGAAGGTCCATAGCTCACTTTGGTGTCCCGGGCTCTGTGTTCTTTCCACTAAACCACACTGAACAAGGATGGTGCCAGTGAAAATGTTTCTGAAATTTTAGTTTAAAGCAGGCTCCTGTCTATGTAAGATCTTTATCTCTCAGGGAAATTTTCACTAAACACACCCTGAATAACCCAACTGCAAGGATGGGCATAGGTCAATGAGCATAGTTATTGTGCCCAAGGTGTGACTAACCAAGTATTCTAATCTAGAATCCAAATTTCCTTTTACAAACTTAATGATAAACAAGGGATTTATCCACAAGAAAACACGTCCTGGCTCACCGCCAACTTCCATGTTCCATTTTATTCACAATCATGCCCTGACCATCTAGCTGACTGGGCTGGATGTCTTCTGCATTCTGCTGCCATCACTGGCTCAGTGTTCAGTTAATGCTAATTCTGGTAGTATGCCCGTAAATTTATATTTTGAAAAACTAAAAAAAGTTGCTTAAATTTGTCAACACATATCCGAGTAGGTTTCAAATCATAAACGAGGTTTGGATCACTTTTTTAAAAGCCTGGTTGTATTTCACACCATATGAGGGGTGCTCTGAATGAGGAACTAGGCAACAAACCACCTCTTCAAAAGGCAGCTCATAGGAGGTTGGAAGGGAGTCCAGGAAACAGGCACACAGCAAGCAGGCACAGAAGGAAATGCTGAGGAAGGCAGGGAAGAGCAAGGATACACTTGAAATTATGGCTTCTCTATTATCTATGTTTTAAAAATAACTTATGTTCTGCATTGGTTTGTGGTGGGCATTTAGAAGGGAGAAAAGAAGAGTAACAGACTTTTCAAAACCAGCTCCCAAGAATAACTTCTTAAATCTCAACCTTATAAAAAGCAGCAAAACCATTATGAACACAAATCCTCTTTTAAAAATTTAAATGCTGGCTTACACAGTATCAAACATAACTCTCTTGAAATGTCCAGGACATAGTTTAATTCTACTAGTGAAGACACCTGAAAGTTTGAGAGGCCCAACCAATGCCATTAAAACGAAGTTTTGCCAATTTTAAAATGAAATTTCTACCTCAATCTGGGACTGTCCATGATCATTACTAATCACCACGATGGAAGCAGTTTCAAAGTAGATACAAAGTCACCAGGAATGACTGGTCATGATGACCGAATAACAACCTAACCAGGCATGCCAGCGCTCCCTCCCAGTCTACCCTGTTTACAGAAACCATAGGCGTTCACCTCTCTCCTCTATAGCCTGTCTTTAAACTACACAAATAATGTTTCTCCTGGACTTTGTCAGTTCTCCTGGGGAAGTGTTATGAAGGAATGACGTAATTTTTAGAGTAAATGTAGGGATCTGAAGAGAAATGTGGTGTGCCACTCCAAAGAAGCAGAGATAAAATATAAAACTGGGGAGGCCGAGGCGGGCGGATCACGAGGTCAGAAGATCGAGACCACGGTGAAACCCCGTCTCTACTAAGAATACAAAAAAATTAGCCGGGCGTCGTGGCGGGCGCCTGTAGTCCTAGCTACTCGGAGAGGCTGAGGCAGGAGAATGGCGTGAACCCGGGAGGCGGAGCTTGCAGTGAGCCGAGATTGCGCCACTGCACTCCAGCCTGGGTGACAGAGCGAGACTCCGTCTCAAAAAAAAAAAAAAAAAAAAAAAA